>NC_067282.1:60693080-60998475 GCF_020740795.1 Apus apus | reverse complement strand
AACCTCTTTTGAACAGGTGTGACACCACAGAAAAACTAAAAGCTCTATTACCAAGACTGGAACAAGAGCTAAAGGATCCAACAAAGTTCAAAGATTTTTATCAGTTTACTTTTAACTTTGCTAAAAACCCTGGACAAAAAGGTTTAGGTAAGTAGAAAAAAAATTGAGAAAATATCTACAGACAGTCAAGTCAATTCCAAGTACTTCAAATAGTACAATTTTCTTATCAATTATGTATAGTGAAATCATTATTGATCTCTTTCACTGACTTCTCTTCCCCATATTTTTTCAATTAATCTCTTATTTAATGTCCCCTTGGTACAGATAATTTAATGGGGTTTTCTGCTAGCATTGATATTATCTCTCCTCTTGTCAAAGGAAGTTCCTGCAGTTCTTAGAGACCTGTCAGATAGTTTTTAAAAAGACTGAGCTATTGAGCTCCTTGAGTTTTGTGTTTTGTTTAGAACAACTGAAGCAATATGTCCATGTCAGCTTAAAAAGAGGGAGAAAACTCTAAGTAGAAGTTATTTTTCTTCTAAGAATTTTTACTTTTAGCTCAGTTTTTATGTAAAATTTAGAATAACAATATTATGGACTTTGTTCAAAGCTAGTGAATAGGAGTAGACATACAGTTTGTAAAGTATTAAATTATTATTCTGTATAAAGTTTGAGATTTGTTCCATTTCATGCCTTCTATTGCCAGAGTAAAATGGATACATTATTTAAATTCCAATGTTTTATTCTCTTACAATAAAAAATATCTGTAGTTTGTGAACAGAGGAAAAAAATTTTAAGATGAAATCTGAGATCCTTTCAAATTTATGTCCACTTTCAAAAGACACTGTGGAGGAATGAATCAAACAGGGCCTTGTGTAGAATAGCACCATACTTTCATCGCTGTTCTCTTTTGCCAGGGATAAGAGGAAGTGTTGTGTTTTGGTTTTTTCCTAGCATAGCCATTTTAACTCTGTGTCTACATTACTTGGCAAGCATGTTAATAAATACTTTTTCTCAAAAATTGTTGGAAGAGTAGTGAGATGGAGGTACAGAATAATGGTTCAGACCTTCTCAACCAAAGACATCTGTTGCACGTTCTTTCTTGGGGACTACTTTGAATAGTATCTCTTGTCTTTTCTAGTGCCTTTTTTTTTTTCTGCCTTTTTTTAAATCTGAGCAGCTTTTAGCCAGTTCCCATATTTCTTTGTTTTGTCTTTTTTCAGCAATCTCATTTTCTGTTACTCTTTCATGGGTCACATGCCACTTTTCCAGAAACAGAAATGAAATAGTCTTGTAGTGGTTCCATGAGGCTGGTTGGAATTCAAGTCCTTACTAGTTCTTCATTTTCTTGCCTCTCCTCTCTTCATTAAAAAGCCTAGTACTTTCAGATTGTGAAAAAGGTAAGTCACTTACAGCTGAGGATACCTAAAGAAGGAATACAATACCTAAATAAGTATTATAAATGGCTTCCTGTTTAAAATGGATCAGTTCTAATGTGAAACTCATGTACATGGGTAATGTCTCAAAAGCTTTTGCAAAGAGAGGAGGAGGAGGGAAGGCAGCCCAATTGAGATTGTGGAACTGAATTTGCTGTTTATTTGTCGTAAGGAGGCAAAAGGAAACTTACTTGTCTTCCATTACATCTCTTTATTTGGTATGGAGACGCTTTCATTTGTAAGGCTGTCTTCTCTGTTGTGTAAGAAAGGTGTTTTATTGCCAAAAAGTACCAAAGTGCCTTCTTGTACTAGGAGTTGAAATATTAGCAGAAGAAAGTAAAAAGTGCAAAAATTAAAGTTAAGCTCAAAAAAACCTGTAGAAGGAGTTGATTTGAACTGTTGCTGATTTCAGTTTTCAGGAATTATAATTTTGGTAATACTTGCAGTTTCTTAATTTCAAGGAGTGCTTTAGTTCTTGCATGGCAGCATTTTGGAGACATTTTTCATAAGACTTTCTGGTTTTGCTAGGATGATTCTGGATATTAAATATAAGCAGTTCCCACTGCTCTTATTTCAGTGGAGATACATCATCTTTCTTTCTGGTGTGAACTTGGATCACTATAGCTCAGAGGAGCAAGAGATGGCTGAGCAAGCATATTGACTAATGCCACTTTTTTTAGTGGTTGAAGTCAGTGATATCCAATCCAAATAAAAATTAACACTGTATAGGTTTGGGGTTGGAGTCTTTTTAGGAAAGGCCATTATATTTAATGGAGCAGAGAGACTGAGGAAGAAAAAAAGTTTACTGGTTGGCATTTACAATTCCTGCTGCGATTATTCTAAGAGGTGTGTTTGTTCTCTTTCAGCAAAAAAGTGTTCAGCAAGGAAAAATACTCAGTCCATCATCTCATAGGAGTCTATGTATGAGCTGAGAATTCTAGTTGTTTCAGCTACATTTAACATAGATTTAGGTGCTTTTTTATTTTACATTGTCTTCCCTGTATACACTATGTATTTTTTCCTAGAATGAGAAACTGTCCATCTTTCCTCCTTCTCTCCACAACTAATGTGGAGGTGTTTGGTATTTGTGTCCCAATAATTGTGAGTCCTATTGTCAAGGAGCTGTTGGAATTTATCTCATTCATGTACAAAGTCTGTTTCTCTCTTACTAAGTTTGGAGCCTTGGCTCAGGATACTTTTAGGAATTTAGGCCAGATAGTTAAACAGAATGTATCATTAGATTTGTTACCAAACGAGCTGGTATAAATCTCTACCTAGCTTTTTCCAGGTCATCTTCTGGTGTTGACCTCCACTTCTCCACATGCGTGTAAGATGGCATGCAGTGCTACCTAAGGAAAGGATGCTGCTAAGCTACTGCCCTAACTGCTTGCCTTAAAATATTTCTGGTGACCTGCTCCCATGATAGTGCTTGCCTACTCTTTCCCTTACATTCACATTTGAATTCTGACTTGAAGATGAGGAAGTCAGTAAGTAGGGATAAAAGTGAATGGTTTTAATTAATGAAGTGGAAATAATGAAAGGAATTATTTCCTAACTTTCAATTACAAAACATTAAAATATTAAGCTCAGAGCTTTGAATCACTAACTGTGGTAGTTGTTGCATGTGTTGTTTAGGGGAGTGATCTTTTGGGCAAAAAAAAATGCTTGGTTCTCAGGTACAAACATGACCTATGAATGCAGCTTTTGAAAACTAAGCAAATTTGACATCATGCCAGTGACAAATGGGAAATTCTTATTCTTAGCAAACTGTTAAAACTTTTTATAAAATAAGACAATTAAAATGATCCTTCTGTTGGATTCTCAGGGTAAGTGCTAACATGTTTTTTTTAACAGAAATAACTAGACAATAGAGATCACCAGAAAAATGTCTTTGACAGGCAAAGAAGACTCATTTATGCAATTACTTTTCCATGTTTAGTATCTTAACATATTGAAACCATAAGAAATTGCTGAAATACTTCTAAAATGTCCAAATAGCAGGGCTTTGGTTATGAGCCATGTTTATTGCTCTATTAGTATTTCAGTATGTTTAAGATTACTTTTTTTTAAAATCTATTTCTGCTGTTTTACGAAGTGATAAGCAGCAGTTATTACTTTTTTTTTTGCCCCATCTCCTCTAAAGAACATCAGAAAACACGACTCATGGGTTCCTTTTTAATAAGCCAGCTAGTCTTTAAATTTAAAAGATAAACACTTACATAGTATATTCCCTGTGCGAGACAAGAATCAGTGTCTACCAACACCATTCCTCACAGATGTTTTTCTTACCAGATGTTTAGTGGTTTGCTGGCAATATATGCTAACTTGCCTTTTCAGTTTCAGTAGTTATTAGCAAGATTTGAGGTCTGGTTGGCAAGGGTCCTTGTTCTACCTGAAAAAGTTTGGGAGCCATCATCTTTACCCAGTGGCAGGTCTTATATATCCATGTCTGTTCTTGTTCAAACCTATTGCTAGATTTTTTATTTTTTTTTTCCTAGCATGTAACTTACATTTCTGTTCTGGAATTCTTCAGTTGAATGTTTACCCATCCAGAGTAAATAAGCAAAATTCGTGTTTTCTTTTTACATCTTAGGCAAATATGTATGCATCTTCCCTTAGTCTCTAGAGTGAGTGAAACAGACTACCCTGATTAATTTTATTTTCCGATTTGCTGATCTTGGAATCGTATCTTCCAGCTCCCTTTTCCTTTGCAGTCCTATTGTTGTGACTTTCTCTTGTCTTACAGTACCCAAACAACCTAGCTATCTTCCATGTGCCTTAGATATTTTGTTCCTTGTTGTATATCCAGTTAAATTTGCTTATGCTTATAACACTGACACTGCCTGGATTTGTAATCTGTTAGATTATTTGGTTTCTGCAGAACTGCAATGTGCCTGATTAATTCTGATCTTGTGTTCCTGCCATTGATTATTCCCAGTAGCTATGTGACTTTGCACTTCGATGAAATCTTTCCTATTTGCTTCCAAGCAGTTCTTCAGTTTGCCCAAATAATTTTGAATTCTAATCCTGTTCTCCACCATGCTACACTTTTTTCAGGCTTTGTGTAAGTTGCAGATTTGATAAAAGTTTTCTTTGTTGCATAATCAGAGTTACTCAAGTATTGAACCAGTGTTATATACAGGACTGCTGCCCATGGACAAGTTGCTTTCTTCCAGTGTGGCAAAGAACCAGTGAGGTTTTTCTAGAGCCTCCTTTGACCTCTATGAAGTCTCAAAGATGGTAGGTAGCAGTCTGAGGTTGCTTCAGCATACTGAGATTAATTTTACCATGTCTAGCTTCACCTTGGGCACCACTGCTTTCAGACTGAATTTCTAACAGTTGTTTCTGAGATTACTGTCAGGTTTTCATTGAACCTTTTTGCTTGGAGCATATATTGAAAAAAATCTGTGTATCCCAAACATTTCTCTTTTGGGAGATACCAGGAGGACACATAGTGTCTTTTATTACACTGACTGCCTTTTGTAAGGGAGGGAGTGATAAGGCACAAAAGCCCTTTTTATAAGTTCTTTTGGTGATAGAAGAATTCCGGTGGTACCCAACAGTCATCTTCATGATGCAGTGAATTTTGCTTCAGAAGAGCAATTGGGGAAGGGGGGGTTACAGCTATTTTGTCATTCCCAAAATAGGCCTAGAGTTAAGTGCAATGATACTCATTCCTAGAAATACAACTGCCTTTTATAGGAGTCTCTTTTCCACAATTCTTGTGGTGATACTAGGAAATTTTTTGTTCTCTTTATACCTGCAGGACTTCTGTCTCTACAGTCTCATCCACCTTCAGTGGTTACTTTTATTTGCTTAGTGTTGTCAAGTGGTATGCTTCAGTCTGGACCCATGCTGTTTCAAGAAGCAGAAGTAATACCAGTCCCTCTAGGTAATGGTAGCTCCTGTAAGTAGTGAGATGCAGGAGGCAAAAGCATATTGCATAAGATCTATCATGATTATCTTTAAGCAGAAAATGGTGTTCTGATTAATGGTACTCAGGACTCAACTATGCGTCTGAATAGATTTTCTAATTGTATAAGAAAAAGATGGATGCTTACAACTGTTAAGACAGTTGTTCTCTAAGTGGTGGCCAGAATTCAGGAAAAAAGATAGCAAGATTTCACCACAGCAGTGCCATCTCAATGGCTGTATATTGAACCTGGCAGATGTAATCTTTAGACACACTGAACTTTGTCTGAGTGTTTTTTATGTATTTTGAGATAGCATCAAAGGTGCAGTTTATTACACTCTGGTTTGCCAGGAGGCTTTTACAAAGAATTATTATGGGCAATTTTGATTTTTGTCTGTTTACTCTGCTTTCTCATGTTCTTGCTACTATATTTAGTACAATATATCTTTACATTTTGCATACTGCAGATTTGGATAAATTAATCTTGCCTTCTACTCCCCTGTTTCAGCTTTTTCCACTGCAGACTGAGTGAAATTTTGCATCCTAGCTCTTGGTTGATAAGTGTACTAAAGAACAGGATTATAGATCTGTCATTGCATACAGAGAAGATCAGATTTCTAAGGATACTGTTCAAGCTCAAAATAAGGTTTTAGCTCCATCTTTTTTTTTTTTTTTTTTTTTTTTTAAATTTATAATTAACCATGATCCTCTTAATGGGTCTCCCTCTGAGCTCCAAGACATGTTCAGGAGATTCCTCATGCTCGGGAGTTTACTACAGCTTTTTGCTACAGCTTGTTTCACCACCATGGAGGAATTTAATGCATTCTTTCATGGTCTTCAACTTTCATCATGGGAACAAAAAGCAGATTTGGTCCTTCATCACTCCTTTGTGGTCTCTTTGCCTGCTTGCTGGCTCAAAAGGTTGTGCTTCCTTCTCTCTGCCAGTTTCGTGGGATCAAGCAAGAGATGATACATGAGGAGGGCATTCAGACTTGAATCAAATATTACTTCAAGACCAGTGGAATGACTATCTTTGCATCTGGTATGTGGACTTCAAGGAGGTTGCATCTTCTATGAGCAGATGAGTATAATGTGCTCTTTTTAATTGAAGCAACATCAAATTTGGCTGTCATCATAGCAGTATCTCAAGATTCTTTCAAGAGACAATTAGACATGAGGGAAGGATATCTTAATTTTTTTTTTCTTTTTCTTCTTTCTCCCCCCCAAGTAGTTATCAAGATTTCCTCCACTTTCATAGACTCATAGAATGAATCATGGGATCATAAAATGGTTTAGGTTGGAAGGGATTTTAAAGATCTTTTAGTTCCAGCTCTCCTGCGACACTTCCCACTAGACCAGGTTGCTCAAAACCCCATCCAGCACTTCAAGGGAGGGGGCAGCCACAGCTTGTCTCACCATCCTCACAGAAAATAATTTCTTCATAATATCTAATCTGAATCTACCCTTTTTCAGTCTCAGCATTGGATTGATCCATTTCTAGGGTGCTCATAGGAGCAAGCAGATGGAAAAAAAATGGAGACAGTTCAATAAATTAATGTCATGTTTACTTTGGAAGAGGTCTGTAAATGCTGTATTTTAGGTATTTCAATGGCCTTGGTCAGTGTGTATGGTTCTTACTTTATTTTTGTTCATATTTTTCTTTCTGAAAATGTCAGCAATTTAAGGGAAGTGTGCTGTAGAACAGGGTGGTATGATAAAAAAAAGGCCGATAGTAGCAGCAAAAGGTGTGGCATAACTGCCAGTTCTAGTAATGCCTCATTGATTCTTTTGCTCACATTTGGCTCTTATTTGAGAAATATATATCCAGTCAAATTTAAGTAATCTCTTGTAGTTTATCTGAATTGTACATGAAGGGATTTGCAGAGAGGGAAGGATTTTGACACTAGCTACAATCAAGTTTTTTAGGCTGCACTGAAATCTTCTTCTAAGGCTTGCTCACATTCAGAAGCAGTTTGTCCAGTTTTGTACAGTTGATGCTCAAGATAATAAACGTGAAAGGTTCTGCATGGAATCAGCCAGCTTCAGCATGGCAGAGGCTGAGGTAGAGTTAATGAGCACAGTCAGACCCTGCCTGATTTCTGCAGAGCTCCTCTGAAATCTGGCTGCTGTTCTTCACCACCTTGCCTTTCCACCACAGGGACTTGGCTCTGACACTGCGCTATATGTTCCCTAACACAGAGCACTGGGAAGCTCTTTGCTTACAGCTTTGCAGGGATAAATGGATCCAGCTCAGGGGGATCCTGAGTTTAGCCACTTCCAGTATTTGTGTTGTACCCCTTATCTGTTTTTCCCCTTCTGTCTTCTTTCTATGCAGGAGCCCCTAATTGCAGATAAGGGCTATTTTGCTCTGAAGTTCTGCCAGTTTGGTGAAGGGTTTTTAGGTTGAATACTGATGGTAATTTCTTGTTATTTGGTATGTGAATTTTCTTTATTTGGAGAAGAAGAAAACGTTCTGATTAGGAAACAAATTCTTGTGTCCATGTTCTCAATTTGGAGACCAAAGAAGACTGTTAAAATTATTCAGAGATGAGGAAAAAAGGAATCAAGTAACTCATTGAATCTTGCAATATTGATTTGATGTTTGTTGGCCAGGTACTGTAAACACCAGTTTCCACAGTTCTCACATCTGCACCAGTTTCAGCATAGTGTCCAGGAATTTTAGTGAAACAAAATTATTTTGTGCAATGTAGCTTTTGTTTTAGCTTTACAGAGGTATGATATTTGCCTGTGATCACAGCGAGAAAACAAGAGGAAAGAAATCAAAGAATATCAACCAAATGATACATTAGGGCAAATTATATCTTAAGCTCAGTCTCTTACAGAGGTTACATATGTTTTTTTACAAAGCTATTGAGTGATAAAATAGATGTCTGACTTCTGTCCAGGTTAATTTTTTGTGCAGTATTAGGAACAAGAGAGTTTGGCTACTCTTTTGTTTTCAAAGCTATAGAGTGAGTTTTGATGAAACTATTGGGGAGACAAAGCCTCAAACTAAGGGGCTCTTGACTCTGAAATTTTCATTTCCAAAAGCTTGATTTTTTTTTTTTTTTAGTTCTTACTAACTGGACTAATAAAAGGACCTTTTTTCTCCTACAAGCTTTTGTCCTACAAACTCCTAAAAGCTACAATCCTTTCCTCCAACAGTTCTTTATTAATTAGTTTGTGGCTGTAGATGGGCTGGGTAAGGCTGACACAACCTGTTATTTTGAAAAAAAAATGCTGCCTGTGTAGTTTGACAGAGTACTCTGAATAAAACTCATATGAACATCCTAAGTGACCACTGACACTTCTAACAAGCTACCTCAAGTCTCTTGTAGTCTCTCTACATATAAAGTAGCAAAGCTTGACATTACTGTTAAGAATGTCAATAAAGAAGGAAAAAAAGGCAAAACTGGGGCAATCAGTTAATGTCAAAAGTTGAGATTAAAATAAATTTTTTCCAAGCTCTAAAACATGATAGATTCTACCATCATAATGTACAGAATCTAGTTAATATGCTAACTAGGCATTATGAGGGCAACAGTAGCTAATAAAGTATTCTTATAAATAACTTAAAGACTTTAAAATATCATTAGGAGGCCAGTGTAATGCCCGTAGCCTTCTTTTTTCCTTTTAAGTTAGACCAGTAATTTAGGTGAATTAGTTTTAATATTCTGACAGCTTCAAAGAAGACTGCATGAGCAGCTCTGTTGGTAGGGCATTCAGGGAGCTGGAAGGCTCGATTTGGCAGAGGATGACAAGCAAGTGTTGCAGTCCCAGAGTGCTGTTTTGGCACAGCAGGTCTAAATGAATTTCATTTCATGTTCCTCATAAATCCTACTCTCCAGAGAGTTCCTTCCTATCTGTTTATTTATCTTTCTGTTTTCTCACTTTGATGACTTGTGTGCAATGACTTCATTGCCCTTGTCTGAAATCATTGCAAAGGGATGAACTTAATTTGCCTTTTTTTTTTTTAATTCATGCAAGAATCTAATAAGGATTTTTTTGTTGACAAAATAAGCATTTGATTGAATCTTGAAAGAATACATAGGCTAACTGATAATGTATTTCTCCTTCTGCATTAATTGTGCTAATTTGTTATCACTTCAAAGTTGCTGTTCATACAAGGTAGAGGAGAGGCTGAGGGGATTTTGAAACAATTTTACAACGAGGCTTTAATATTTCAGAATAGATCATACTACATGCAAAATGCTTTACTTCTGATTGTGAAAAGCTGATTGTTTAAATAATTCAGAAGTGTAAAGAAATCCTTTTAAAGCATACAAAAACATGTTTGCTATAATAAATGTTATTCCAAAAAATAATGTTTAAAATAATTAAAACATTATTTTAGTAACCCTTTGCTCCTTCTTGAATTTGTTTTCCTTGGATACTGTATATCTATTTTTTTTAAAATACTGATTTTTGTTGTAATAATTGTGTCATGGCACTTGGTATCACTTTTAGGTGACTCAGTTCTTCGGGTTTTCCTACCAAAAGTTTAATTGATGCTGTATCCAGCCACAACTAGACTAGATATCCAGCAAGCTGAGTAACTAGATAATGAAGCTTTGTTTCAGTGTATGCAAAAACTTTGGGCTATACAGGTATTATACTGAAGGGGCTGCATGACATACAACACTCACTAGGTATTGACACTTAAAATATTAGGTGAAGGGAAAGCTCAAACTGCTGTATAATGTACAGTATATAATGTGCTGTTTTAATGATGTTCTTTAAACATTAGCTGTTTAGCAGTTTTGTTATTTGAATATGAACATTTCCAATGAGGTCTCTTCTAAACTGGTCCTTCATGCATCTGCCTTTCTCTTTCTGTTTATAAAACCTGCATTTTTAGTCTATAGTGTGGGAAACATAATTTTTGGTACAAAGTCAGCATGGTTGTATAATTGTAGTTTGATTTTATTTTATTTGTAATAATGCCTTCATATCTATTTAGCATTGAAATAGATATCCCTAAGACTGCCTAAGAATTTCATGCCTTCTAGAAGCATCTTCCTGTAGGGATCCAGAACTCTCATGGCATAAGGCCTTTTTTCTTTTTTTACTATCTTTTAGTGTTGCACTAATTGTAGCATATACACAAACTCCACATCATTACTGTTTATTGAGACTACTGTCAACATCCTAATGTTGAACTGGAACTCTGTGTAATTAGGTCTTCCCTTTAAAGCAGAAAAATCCCCTCTTCTGTCCTCCAGTGCTAAGTTTTTCAACCTATATAGGAAAGGCTATGAAGATGATTAGAGGACTAGACCATCTCTTACGAGGACAGGCTGAAGGTGGTTTTGGTCTGGAGAAGACAAGACTGAGGGAGATCTCATCAATGCTTTTAAATACTTAGAACATGGGTGCCAGGACGATAGGGCCAGTCTTTTTTCAGTGGTGCCCAGTGACAGGACAAGAGGTAATGGGCACAAACTTGAATTTAGGAAGTTCTGTCTAAATGTGAGGAGGAACTTCTTTACTTTGAGGGTGGCAGAGCACTGGAACAGGCTAACCAGAGAGGTTGTGGAGTCTTCGTCTCTGTAGACATTCAAAACTCACCTGGACACCATCCTGTGCAACCTGCTCTGGCAGGGGGCTTGGACTAGATGACATCCAGTGGTCCCTTCCAACCAGTGTGATTCTGTAATTGTCTTCCAGCAAAAGTGTGGCCATAACCCCTGAGATTGTAGCACATCCAAAGGCCTAGTTTTTTCAAACACTGAAAGATTGCATGAAGTGGCACCACTACCAAAAGTGATAGCTCCATCTGGTTCTTTTGTTCGAATGTGTCTAATGTTAGTTCATGCGAGTTTGTGTGATTGACATGAACTGGAGGAGAGAGATTTACTTTTTAGGTTTTTTTCCTTCAAGCTGATTTTAACCAAGATCAGAATCTCCCTTGTGTGCTTAGTGGGGAGAGCAGCTGCAGCATGGACTGGTTTCAGCCACTACAGAAGCGGCATCCTCAGCAGGATTTGCTTTTGTTGTACATTGTAATTCCTGTATCTTTGTGCAGGAGAATTCATCTGCACACACGTGTAATGTATCCCTCAGGTATCAATTTGAATAAGATAGTATTTCTCATGCCTAGTGTTAAATACAATTTTGCAATGATCCAGTTCACCTTAACACACGACTAAACTTGACACATGCCTGAGTAATCCAAGGAAGTCTGGCCTCTTCTTTCCTTTTTAACTTTTTTGTGGCACTGTTCACCATCATTATTTCCTTGCCTGTACCTTCTTCCTTTTTCCAAGAAATATTTCATCACCGTATAAAAACTCTTTTACTATTAAAGAGGTTTTTTCTCAAAGTGCATTTTGCATTAATGTTGTCACATGATAGGTTTGCAAGATCAGCTTGGAAATGTTGAATCTTCATAATGAAACCTGAATGAATGGCATGAGACCCAGTCACTTCACAGTGAAATTTAGAAACCCTTAAGATTATTTAAGTTTCTTCCTATTTCTTTTGCTTTTCATTTGGGATAGCAGATGAATTTGCTTACCTAAAACACAAGTAAATGTTATTAACTGTTCTCTTCTACATATTTGCTGTGAAAAGTAAGCATGGTGGCAAAGACTGAAGGACTGAAATAAGTTTATTAGGGCATAAAGCAAGTTCTGTACTGAAAAGCACTCTGATCATAGTAGAACAAACAGCAGCCCTGTCTCTATCTAGCTTGGTATAGATAAACTGCATTTCTCTCTACTATAACTACTGCACTTTGTCTGGGCCCCAGCCCTCTATGATACAGGCTCTAGGGAGCTGGCTATGTTAAAATCTGGAACATGTCTTTCAGGCTTGGAACTTGATTTTGGGTGACAGCGTCGTTTGGTTTGTAATGTGATATGTACATTTCCAAATACTTTGCTCCTTTCTTGTTGGTACCAGCCAAGCTCCCATCTTGTCTGCTATGAAAATACTATGTGTTAAGTTTCATATTTTGTTTATACGTTACACTGAAAGCACAAACTGAAATCTTGTTGTGGTTTAAGAAAGGCGGCACTTTATTTTGTGGTTGCACAGCAGTATGCATGCATTTATTGCTGTTCCCTGTGGGAACAGGCCTAGAAGCCATTTAGGTATTGCGAGTTGCTGAGAATGAAGACAGCCCTTCATGAAAACAGCCTTTCTACCCTTATGCTGCATCTGATGTTGCTCCTACTTTTCTACTTGAATGTGTGATAGTGCTGCATCCTCCTGTTGGCATGTATGAGCTTTCAGGTCATGGTGCAGGATTACGGGCTGCTTTCTTGGATTTAGATTTTCGGTACTATGTGTAGGTGTTGCTCTCTTAAATTATTCCAGAAGATTTTCTATCAATACTTGCTGTGTTTGTATAGTTCTCTTTTTTTTTTTTTTTTTTTCCCTCTCATTAGTAAACAGAAATATTGGTAACTACTTTGTTCTGTTTCTGTAGATCGAAAGTAGCCTTTTTTTTCCGGCACTTCTGGATGGTGACAAAAATATTTTAGTCTTTATGACTTCTACATTCAATATGCATTTTAAACCATTACTGCTTGTCCCTCTGTCTTTTGGGTTCAGTGAGGACAGTAAACAGTTCCTTAAAATTTTATAGTGATTTTTAAATTGTTACTCATTTGTATCATAATATACTGAATGTAGCACAAACTGTTTAACCATAAGTGGTTTATTGCATATAACATGTGTAATATTTACGTGTTGCTTTTGTCTCTTGCAGATCTAGAAATGGCAATTGCATATTGGAATTTAGTTTTGTCAGGAAGGTTTAAATTTCTTGATCTTTGGAATAAATTTTTGTTGGTAAGTACCTACCGTATTCCTGTCTTACTCCACAGTAGTTTGGCTTATAAACTGTGTGCTTGTAATAAAGAAAAAGAGAGGATGCCTGAACACTTCCTTCAGACTTCTTCCTTTTTGAAAACTGACATAGAATAGTCTTAAATCAAGCCAAATTAAATCTGCTCTATATAATTTTCTAATTGAGAAGAATGCAAAAAGATGTAGCACAGATAGAGCATTCTGCTTGCTTGGTCCTGTATCTTCCTACTTAAAAAAGCTTCTGCATGAAAGGAAGCTGTGATTGTAGATTGGACCTATCTTGTCTTTATTATCAAGACAGCTGTGATTATTGTCAACCATGTATTTTACCGTGCTCTGCCTTCTGAGGTTTTAATGCATCAACTCAGTCTTCTTCAAAATGTTGGTTCTGACTGACTTAATCCGTGAGACTTTTCTTTTTAAGTGAAAATTCTTGTCTGAGTAGTTATTTTGATTTATTTTTAGATAATAGTTGTGAATTGATCTTGACAGTTTTCTATTGCCAGTGCAATTCTGTGCACAGTGCAGTAAAGGTGCATAAATTAAACTTCAGAAATTGCAAAAGTATTCCTATTGAAGACCAAATTAATTCCTGCATGCTTCTGCATTTGCATTTCTATATATTTGCAATAAAAATACCTTATATAATGTTACATAATGTATCATTTATATCGGGGGGGGTTCAGTTTATCTTTCTATCTGTAGTTCAGGAGAATTAAGAAGTTTTCCTGCATTTGGTCCCATAATCACGAGTGCTTAATAGGGGAAGTGTATACTTTTTGCATTATTTCCCAAAGTTTTTTCTAAATTTTGCACAGTTTATTTACTTTATTCACTTAGTAGTGTACTGGTTTAATGAAGAAAACTTGTGAAAACATTTCACATTTTAACTGCCTTGATATGCTTAAGATGTCCAAATTCAGATCTGTAAATGTAACTGAAGAGAAGTCTTAACAGTTTTTCCCACTTGGCTTTATGATCAAGTTTATTGCAACAGACAGTTCTGCAGATCTCTACTTCCAGCAATTGTCTTTGTTGCAAGTATTTAACCTGAATATTTCCTTGAGAATAAATGTTTAGATTTAAAAAATTCAACCTAAGAAACAAACACGTTAGAACTCCCTAGGATTGGAGTTGGTTTGTTTGTTTGTTTGTGTTTTCTTTGTTTTAAGGAACTTTTCCAGAAGGTATGTTTGCTTGTCATATTTTTTTCAGCCCAGATATGAACTTTGGTTTGAGTAAGAGGTGGTGCTTAGACACACGGTTTAGTGATGGTCTTGGCAGTGCTAGGTTAACAGTTGTACTTGATGATCCTAAAGGTCTTTTGTGACCTAAAAGATTCAATGACGTGTTTGCTGTTGTGTTGGACATCAACCTCATATTGATCAAGTTCCAGACTTTCGAAATGGAGTTTGTTCTTCTCAACACTTTGGAGTATTACTCCTTAAAAAACCTCAACCAATCAAAAAAAAAAAAAGAACAAAACCACCTCACTACACAAAGCCATAAACACAAACCCAACCCTTCACCAAGCAAGTCTTGCTTGCAACTTTTTACTGTGAACCAGGACTAGGTATTGAAATTCCTTATTAATCACCTTCTATCTTCAGGCTAATCTAGCAGTGTCAAACAAGGAAGGGAGAAATGAATGGTCTAATTTGATCCTGCAGCTCACAACTGCTTAGTAGTTTTGTTTCTCCACACACTCTTCTCTTCTTGGGAGTACTAACTTAAAAAGCTGAGAGAGCTTTGACTGGAGCTGAAGTTTCTTGGCATGATGCTCAAACTGGCCAGAGTGGCAGCTAGTATTTGTGAATGGGGTGATGCTGAAAAAGTGCACTTGAAGCCAAGCAAGGAGGTGGTACTGGAGAAATGATAGACTGAGGGGAAAAAGGAGATGGGGCATAAGTGGAGCAAATGCAGAGTTGAAAGAGTGTCTAAGTGTAAGAAAAAAGGATAAGGAAGAAAGGGCTCAAGCTGAAATGGCAGAATGCTAACCCACGATTGCACCGTTTCAGAACCTGAAGTAGATGCTATTAAGTAAAAGTATAAAGTCCTTTTGGTTTATTCTTTTCCATAGCAAGTCAGGAACACATATTCTAAAAGCAGAACAGAAGAAATAAAACAGCTATCAAAGACGTGTTATGCTTTTTTGTCTTTAGTTGTAATTTGTTTTGTAGCTTTCTTTGGAAGCTCTGAACTTTGTTTAAAAAAAATAAAAAAGAGAGAAAAGAAGAAATAGTTGTAAAATGTTTCTGTATATTTCAGTATAAAATACTGTTGTGGAATTTGGAAATAGTTTGGATTGAAGAGTACCGTTTTTCCTCCTTTATAGGAACATCATAAAAGATCAATTCCAAAAGATACTTGGAATCTTTTGTTAGACTTTGGAAATATGATTGCAGATGATATGTCCAACTATGATGAAGAAGGTAAGCAATATTGAACATCTTCAAAAATTGGTACAGCAGAGTTCAGGCATTGCTGTAAATGAACAACAGAACATGCTGCCACCTTCTGTCATAATTTGTTTACCCGTAGAGGTTTAGCTGCAAATGTTGTGTCTTTGGCAACTTGTTGCCAAAGCAGTAATGATAAGGTTATCTATTTTGCTGTCATATAGAAGATACTGTCATATCATGGTATAGCACATGCTATTTGAACTTACGCTACAAGAGTCTCAGTAAAACTGTATGTATTTATTTTTTTGTACAGAAGTACTGCTAACCGCAAGGAAATACATTGGTTTTTCTACTTGCAAGAATGTCTATATGGCCATTTTTTTTACTACCCTAAAGGCAATTTACATGCTGTTACTAACCCTGCAAATCGTATTTTGGAATGACTCTGGACATAAGTTATGACTAAATCTAGTAGGAATGCCATAGGTTTGCTATCAACTGGTGTTTGTAAACTCTGCAGTGTGGATTATGCTTTAAATACTTGTTTGTACTAAGAAGTATTGCTGCAAGAAAATATTAATATGTTTATCAGTTAAGTGCTTTTTTCAAATGTTTATCACATTATGCATTTTAAAGTCAGACTAGGCTAAAGTGAGCTGTCGATCCTTTGTGTTTAGAGACTGCATCAGTGTATTGCTGGCAATGATACATTAATTTCTTAATCGCTTGACTTCTCTTTAGGAGCGTGGCCTGTTCTTATAGATGATTTTGTGGAATATGCACGACCAGTAGTCACAGGAGGAAAACGTAAAACTTCCTAACCCCAGACTTGTCAACATGGACTAAAGGTGCACTCTGAACTGCATTAGGTAATGAAGATTTGTTGACAGATAGCTGCACATCGTTGCTGGTTTCAGTGGCTGTGAGGAGTTTCTACACACAAAACTGAAGTTCTTCCTTTCAGCCTAAAGAAAATGGTGGCTGACTTGTGGACACTTCAAGAACAAACTCAGTCCAGGCTGTTTGTAGGCTACTGGCTTCAATTGTTATACTGATTGTATCATATAGGATGTAGATTTTGCATGTTTTTATACTCTGGGGAAGTTTAACTAGAGGCCATTTTATTAAAGTTTTGACAGCACAGCATGCCATTCAGTTCATGATCCAAAGTGAACACCAGCAGTTACATAAATAAAACTGTATTATATTGTACTTATATTAAAAGCAGTATTTGTGGTATATAAATTAAATCCCTAAATAAAACTTATGAGCTATGTTGTATTTTTATAAGAGTTAGTTGTGTGGACTTGTCCTAATATAGACTTGTAACAAAAAACACTTAAGCTTTTTTTACTTATTGCCAAAATATCAAATTTATATTTGAAGTCCTAGATGTATATATAGATTGATGACATCCAGTCTTTTCTCCCACTGTGTTCAGCTGCCTCATTATTCTTCTTGAAGTACTTAGACATGTAGCAGTAGCATTGCTGAGGAAAGACTGCTGCTCTATGCTATGTTGCAACTCCAGCTTTTTTTATTAACCATTTTAAAGTAGACATTAAACAGCCAGAGATGCTTTTATAATTCATCTTTGATTATCATAATTCAGTTGGTCTTCAATTATGTGTTTTATTTATTTTAAAGTAATGAATGGGTGGAATATAACTTTTATTTGTAGCCTGAAACATAAAATGAATTATAGCTAAATGCACCATAGTTATAAATGCAATTTCTGGCACTTCTCACAGAAAATAAATGTGAATAATTCCAAAAACTTAACTAGTTGGCTTCCACTTAGGAGAAATAGTTAGGGGTAAGGAGACTGTTACTAATGGTAAGCATTCATGCCTCTGGATGTATTGTGCATTCAACTTCATTAATTAAAAAAAAGAGTAAATGAATGCAGTATTCTTGATCTTCAAGGCTAGTGGAATTGGACCAGTTTTCACCAAATCTGAATTTGCTCAGTCATTTTTTTTCTCCCCTTTCACCAGCCATCGATTATGAAGTGTACGAGGGTCGGGATCCTCTTTCCCAACAGTGTCTTCCCATGGCCGAAGCACGAAAAAATGTTACCAAGAAACTTTTCAACACATCTTCATGCAGGACTCTTAAATGCTACCTCATGAAAATGAGGGTGTCATAGCCACTGTAAAAGTTTGTTAAAGAGTTGCTGAAGAGTATCTATAGCTGTGATCAATATAATTTCCGTAATCAGAGCTGAATAGATGCCAGAATTTTGGGAAAAAATAGTGCATTAAGTTAATTTATATCAGTTTGGATTGCATCAGATGGTTTAGGTATTGCATGACAGGACACTTTTATTTCATAGCTGTGAGGGTATAAAAGCTTACAGTATTCTCTGAAACTCTAATATTTAGAGCTTCATGTGAGCAGTCAGCTTTCATTTACATCAGTGCAACCTCCAAGAACAAATGTTCATGCTGTGTACAGAGAGACCACCTTCACTCTTCCACTCGGGAGAATTTCAGTTGCGCATGATGTTTAAAAAGCAGAATTAGGACAAGTTTGAACAAAGTAGCAAATTTCCTGTTAATAAGAATATAGCAGGCAGGTTGTGAGTCCCCCATGAGGGATTTCATTAGTATTAGTCTCTTTTTGCCCTGAGCAGTTTGCGAATGTTCTCTCTTGCATGGCAGCCACTAGGTGTCAGTGCCCCAGCCTTCAGGTGCCTCTTCTGTGTAGCGTTAGGAATGGATATGAAGCAAAATTACTCTTTTTTTTCTGAATGCATCTTCTTAGAAGGGCTTTTGTGGAAATAAGGCCAAGTATTCTACAGAAGTCAACAGACTTAAAAGCACTTACTATGCCCTCTTTAATGCATTTGCTTTACCTGCTCTTCTCACAACAAGCTATGTCTATATCTGTGCTTGTAGGGCTTTGGAGAAAAGTTTAACATCTCGTAATATGAAGTGTGTTTGTCCAGCCAAAAGCAGCGGAATGCTCGTTATTCACACCATTGCCACTTAAAATGTATAGCTATAAGTGACCAGAAGTAGTTTGGTATGTGGCGTAACTGAATAGTTTCATAGCAACAGAGCTTGTGAAACATTTGTTCATGCTGAGAACTCCTTTAAATCAAAAATCAACCTGATAAACCTTCTAGCTTTTAAAAGAAAGAGAGCATAAGAAAATGTATGTGGGTTGAGGTTTTTTGCCTGTGTATATACACTTAAGCCTCATTCCTGTGAGGATCCTTCATGGAAGACAATTTCCAGCAGGGAAAGACTGAGCAAAATACTGGCAAGATAGGAGTTGTTCCTTATCAGCCACTTTCCTGGTTGTAATACACTTTTTCTTTTGTTCTTCCTAGTCTTCTACCCATTTGAAGCCACATATGCATTTTACGTTCCCATAAATAGTAGCATGGAGTAACACCTTCAGGCTTGAACAATTTTTTGCTGCTGTCCACAGTTCCACTTTACAGGGCACTGTGACTTGCTCTCTAGGTAAGCAGGTACAGTGGCAACACCTAGGCTGATGAATTTATAATCATAAATGGTACAGACATCTTCAAGTTGTTCAGTGCATACAGTATTAGTTCATAGATACACTGTATGTATTTTTAAACTTGGTGCCAGGTTGTTTGGTTTTACATCCTGGAATGTTTGAAACTGAGCCATAGGAATTCGTACTTGCCAATTTTAAATTTAAATGTAATTTATCATGTATGTCATGCCAAGGAGGGTAAACCTGCAGTTATCTGCTCATTCAATGCACCTGAGAGATTTGCTGCTGAGTAAGCTGTATGTGTGTACATTTTGTGGCGATGGAAAAAGGAATAAATGGACTGTCAACAAAAAGGATTAAAGTCAGTCATGTAAGATGTCTGTATGTTTTTTGTCAGCTTTCTGCTTTGGAAGCCTTGCAAAGGCTGGTGAGTTCTTTCCTTCCTGGCTAGTTTATTAGATTCTTGCAGTATTACTCCATTAGTCAGAAGAGGGCAAGAATGCAACTAATTTTTGAGCAGTTATAATAAATGTCTATTTTGCTCATCTTTGCCACCTTTAGGCTTTGAAGAAGCTCACTGTGTTTAGCTGCATTGCTGCAGCCACTACACGTACCTTCTAGCAGGTGAACTCTCTGCAATTTGTGTCATTAGTTGGTACTGTCAATGACAGGTGTAATTGCAAGGAAAGTCATTCTTGGTCTTAGGCTCTGAGGTCTAGGAGAAGCAACACACTTAGATGTGTGTTCTGAAGTGAAGACCTTCAGAAGTATGTATTCAGCTGTCCTTAATTCTCTTTTGAAAGTTTGAATCAGAATAAATAGTTGTCCCCTGTACTCTGTGGCACAGATTGCCTAGAGATGTGGTGGAGGCCCCATCCCAGGAGACCTGGTCTCCAGGAGGCCTGATGGGGCTCTGAGCAATCTGTTCTAGTATGAGATGTCCCTGATTACTGTAGGGAGGTTGGACTAGATGGCCTTTAGAAGTCCCTTCCAACTCAAGACATTCTATGATTCTCTCCCAGCTGACATCCCCCTCCAGCCTCTCTGATACTGCTCTTAGCCAGACTGGTGCTTCAAGTGGTTCCCACCCTTAGTAAGCACAAGGGCACCCAAGTATCCCAGTGGGTGAGCAGGTACAGTGGTGGAACTACTTGTCCCTATCCTGTAAGCAGATTGTTTCACCAGCCACTGGCTGCTTTGGTATCGCACAAATCTGTCTGTCTTCTGTAACAGCAAAGCTGCTGATGCTGGTACTTGAACCATGGCAAGCCCTTTTTCTTTGAAGTGTCAGCAGCAGTAGTTTCCCACAGCTGATGCCAACCAGCATCTGGCACCCCACAAGGCTCAGCCTTTCTGAAAGGGAACAAGTGAAATGTTTTATCACCATGAGAACTTTTTTTAAGAAAATACTCAGTGAAACGTTTTCTGAACTTTGCACTGTATATAGTCTGATGGGTAGAACTAGGTCAGGATGGCACACCTCTAAAATGGGATTTTTTTGTTATAAATTGTTGTTGGAGGAGTCTGCATCTGCAACTAACTGCAGAAAATTCCACAGGTTAGACAAGTGGGTGCAATGTTCACCTCTTAATGAGAGAGGCCTGGGGAAGCTTAGGCGTGTTCAGATTTTAGTTGAGTATAATTATTAGGATACCTTCTCTTGTTGTTTGATGAGCTCCCATGTGTTTTTTCTTGTGCCTCTTAAAAGCAGTGAAACACTCTACACTATGCTGTTTGTTGTTAGGCAAACTATAAGCTTTGGGTCATGAAACAGGCTTTGTGTCAAGAAGGTGAAGAAGAACAAAGTCCATGTTACAGTGTTAAAGGAATGTTTTCCTTTGAAGGCAGAGGCATGAAGCTGTATGAAAACTATTTATCTCTACAGTTAAAGAATTGAGTAAAAACAGTCTGTTTTTTTTTCCTGGATCTCAATTAATATATTCTCTAGTTAGTATCATTCCTGAAGAAATTATCCTGTTGCCAAAGTGAAACCCTCCACTTCAGCAATGGCAGAGATTCATCTTTGACACAAGTCTGGCATGGTTTAGTGAACAGGCTCAAGTTAACCAGGAGCTGGAGAGGAAAATCAAATTGTTGAGATGATCCATCTGGTATCAGCCTTACTGTTCCAGGATATGGCTCTGCATCCTTGGGATGGATGAACTTGGAATCAAGAACATTTCTCTACTGAGTGTCTTGGAATGGCAGAAACATCACTCACTCATGGGTGAAGTTTTTAGGTGTAGTCTTCCTCTTTTATTTAAAATGCCAAAGGCCTTGTGGTGACAGAGCAGTCTCAGCCCATGCTCCCTCTGCCAGTTCATTTGTTCATAAAAGACAAGGGTGCCTGTATAGCCTGAGAGCCCTCTCATGGGTGGTGGAGAGCTTTGGTTCAGGTGGAGGAGGCAGGTGGAGCCACCTTTGCTGAAGTCACGCTTTTGTGTTCTCGCAGGGGTTCAAAATGCAGTTGAGCCGAAACAACAGCGGGTTACCACCATCACAAAGTCTTTTCTCTGTCCTGCCTTCCCATTCCTTCTTTTCCAGATTCTCCTCATCTGAAAGCAGACTTACATACACTAGTGAGAGGACACCAAAGCTGCCTTTTTATCTGATTTAACATTTACTAAACATTTTTTGCCAGCTGTATTTGTTGTTTGGTTGGGGTTTTTTCCCCCTATTGTAAATATATATAGTGTTCATGTGCAATTAACAAATAAAAAAAAAGTTAAATTCTTTGTTGCATGTTCAGTTTTGCAGAGCTGAAAAATGGAAATTCTCTGAAATTTTCTCCAGGTTTTCATTATAGCATTATTTCTAAAGTCAAAGATTTTATTCCTAATTTGGGCTGTGTTATGAGCAGCCAAGTGTGCATGCAACAGGGTGAAGTCCACTGGAGGCAAAAGGGCAGTGCAACTGCCAGCCACCTTCAGAAGGAGGAGATAAATGGAAAACTAAGAATAGCTTTGCCCATTTTCAGCTTTCATCTGACAAGGTCCTTACTAGCTCTGCAGAGCCTCAGCAGGTGATTTCTCCTGTCCTTGGTTTGCAAGTTCAACTTCCCATGTCCTTCCAAACTGTAATGCCCTACAGGGGTAGAGAAGAGGTGGGGGCTGCAGAAAGGTGCATGAAGCTGTAACAGGGACACCAAAATCAGAGTTTCTGCCTGGCGTGTTTCTGGTAAACTTCTTGGCCTTAGTTTTCCATTTTGAGTGTTGCCTTTCAGGTGTGCAAAACCTGAGGGAACTCTGGCAGTGCAGGGTGACTGTGAGATCACTTCTATGTTGCCTAGATGCCCTGGTCGCGGGAGGTGATGCCTGTTCACACAGCCATGCAGGGCAGAGGGCTTGGCATCCTCACTGCGCTATAGCAAGGTGGCCACCAGCCCACCTGTAGAACACTTAGCCCTGCATCTCCCCCAGTCTAACATAGTGACCACTGCCCCTAAGCTGCAAATGTCCCTTTTTTAATGCAATTGCAGTTCAGAGTTGTTCCTTCCAAGCAATGAAGGAAAACTCACAGTGTTCTAGTACTCAACAGTTCTGTTACCCAAATCCTAATCTTTACAGCAAGAGTGTACTAACAGAGGCTACTTTCACCACTTTGGCATCTTATTTCTTGTAGAGTAGAGTAGGGATTATGCTTATTTGTGTTCTGAAGCTCCATTAAGGTTTCTTGTGAAGTACAATGACATTTCTACACATCTCAATAATTCAGTCTGTGATTAACTGCTTATTGTTCTGGGTGATAGGAGGATGCATCCTTTACACTGCTGGCTTTTTCCATCTGAAGAGCAATCAGTATTGCTTTCTGAAAAAGATCAAAGAAGAATAAAGCTTTTTTCCCCAGGTAACCTTTATCAAAATTACAGTCAAGCCAATCAAAGCTTTCTGTTCAGTAGTAATTTGTGAGTCTTTAGGAACCCCAGTCTTAGTCAGTCTCAGCAGACCCCTTGAAGGAAGATGTTGAGCCAGCACAGAGACATGTTTGTAGGCAAAACACTTTTAAAAGACTGCAAGACTACAGATCTCCTTTTTGCATTGCATGGCAGAAGCACAGAAAAACCTGCAGTAACAGAATGAAGGACGTAATTGCACAAGTATCAAGTTTGAAAGGATGGTATTAATAAAGCTCAGTTTTTACTAAGTGAGATTTCTTCATATGTGAACTTTCTTAGCTCACAGGATGCTATTTAAATGCATCTTTCGAAATAGTTTCCTTCCAGAGTTCAAATGTGGGCTGCACCTGAGCTCAGCCTTAGGAAAAAGTCGGTCTTTGCCAGGGAGAAATAGGCATGGAATTGAAGTTAGTATATTGCTCAGTGTTTTTCCAGGGGTGCAGTGAATTAGCAAAACATTCTTGTAATATGTAGAACAGAGCAAGAAAGCTTTTGACAAAATATTGCCACAGGGCATAGTTAGAAATGGAAGAGGTTGACTACATTTGACTACATTTCTTACTGCCTAGCCCATCATTGTAGTGTTTGCAGAGCTTGGAAACTCCTTTTATCACAGGCTTTCCTTCCGACTGGTGTCTGAAAAGCAGGCTGACTCCAGCATATCAGAAAAGGGCAGGAAAATATATTAATTTACAAGTTATTAAATAAATAAACACCCCTGTGGAGACATCTGTTTCACTGGGTGTAGAGTTACTTATGCTGGGTAGGGCTAAGGATTTCCTGGCTTCCTTTATGCTGGGTTGCAGAAACTAGGCTTTTGCACTTCGCTTCGCAGGTCAACTCTTGCAGTTCCATTGAACAAAGCCCCTGCAAAATCCCTGGGTTATGAAATATTTCCTCTCTGTTGGGCCCCGGACAAGAGATGGCATCTGAAGAGCCAGAAAAGGAAGTCCTTGCCTTATAGAGAGCGCTCTTGGTGTGACACAATGGCTGATATAAAGTGGCAGGGGAGCTGAGCTGAAGGCAAAGGAACAAAGGAAGATCAAGATTCGGGGGCTGTTCTGGGCAACAGGAAAGAAGGAAGTGTCTTGGGGATGGATAAATTCAAGGCTGCCCTTGTGCTGGCTGGGGTAGGGGATGCTCTCGGTTACCGCAATTTCTCCCGAGAAAACAACGCCTTAGGTGCAAAAATCCAGCAGGAGCTGAAGGAAATTGGAGGGCTTGAGAACCTGGTGCTCTCCCCCGACAAGTGGCCAGTAAGTGACAACACGCTCATGCACATGGCTACAGCAGAGGCTGTCATCACAGGTAGGTACGAGGGACTAGCCAACGCAGTCTGGAAAGGACCAAAACTGCTGAGCTGCTGCATTTCTTAAAATAAGCCTGAGTGCTGGGGAGGCCATAAGAAAGTGTGTCAGAAATGTTGCTTGTGTGAATGATAATGTGTATTCACTTGTCTCCTCCATGAATATAACCTGGAGACTATCACACAAACTGGGGAGGCTTGATTCCTTGAGTGTGGAGGGGCTCTCCCTGTGTTTTCCTTAGGTGTATGCAGCTGGTTAAAGCTTAAAGACTGAGGTACCGCGTGTCCAGCGTAATTGCTAAGAGATTACATGTATGCTGGAATACATCAGGGAATAATATAGCCACTGGAAATTCTTCTGTAAAAGAGAAGAGCTCTTCAAAGTGTATTTTTAACACGTTTGTGTCCAGAAATCCAGGCTGGAGAAGAGTCACCTTAATACCCCTTTCAGGCTAAAACTGCTAGATCTGTCTCCTCTTTGCTGCCCCTGAGGCAAAAGGTTGTGCCTACAACGCCAGAAATTCAACTATTTTTTTAATAAGGAGAACCCTGTCTTTAGTCCAAAAAAGTATTCTAACATGTTATGTTTATTAAAAAGTCTATCAGAATAGTCGAAGTTATTAATAAATGTCTTCTCAAATCACAAGCATTTGAGAGAGAACATTCGCTTTTTCTTAAGGTAGGAACAGTCTTTTGAAAGATACAACGATATTTATATCAACACCCTACCCATTGAACTAGAGCCTTCTGAGACGTTCAAGATGGTCATCAAAAGTGCACCAGAAGGCAGTGACCATCCAGAAATATTTTTGCCTCTTCAGAACAAATCGATTTTTCTAAACTCTGTAAAAATATCCCTGATTTTTCTTGAAGTGCAGAACACTGGCTAACCAACAGTAGCAGAAGCTCACAACGTAGCTAAGTATCCTTCACGTCAATGAAATTTCCCCTGCTCTTCTGTTTCACCGCTTTATCTGCCTGCTTCCAATGTGCTCTAAATTTAGTACGTAGAGCTCAGTTGAAGAGTGTGTTGGACACTTCATACTTGGCTATTAGCTAACCAATGGTTTAGGGGGTAGCTAATACACTAAAGATAAGGGTAAGATGTCAGCCTATCAAGAAAAAGATTACTAACATATTTTTGAATATAGGCTATGATTAAATATGTATCCTATGTTTCTTGCTTATTGAACTGTCTAAAACTGTAACTTCTGGGTAATCAAGCCAGTTAGCCTAGCAGTAAAATAATAAATATTTTTTTTTTCTTAAGAAGAGCAGGAGCACTGTGGCTCTAAAGAAAAAAGCTCCCATCAGCTGTGTTTATCCTACACTCTAATTTCTTTGGCCTGATCAGACAAGCTTTTTAAACATGTTTTTATGGTCTGGTGAGAAAGCAACAAGCTGTGGCAAGTGGGGAATTTTAGTAAGACATTTTCATTTCATAGCAATGTTGCTGAATGGGTGAAAGAGGGTCTTTCTCTCTGCTTCCCACAAGGGAAACAGAATGGCTCCTGCCCACAGCAGTGTCTCCTCCTGGCAAGGGGAACACAAAAAAGCCATTGGGCTTGCTCGTGGCCTGGCCCACATGCAAAATTGCTCAAGTCAATAGGGTGAAGCTAAAGGAAGGAAACATGAGTCTGTGAAGCTGAAGGTGGCTGCCACCAGCTCTGGGGACCTGCCTTCCTTGTGCAGCACGGAGTCCTCGCTGCAGCAGGGCTGAGATGGTAAATAACATACTGGGTGTCTGGAACATTACCAGCTGGAAAAAAAAGGAAAAAAAGAGAGAGAAAAGGAGGGGGTATAAGCAATAAAAATATTCCTGTCCCTCACTGCCCCACTCCCTGCACATCTCCATGCCACAGGCAGCATTCCCTGGGTGCCTACCTCCAGGTACATGTGGAACACTTGCAGGCTCCGATGGACATGCCTAGGGATTAGGCTCACAATAAAGTCACATTGCTGGGGCACTGCCCTCAAGGGAGCTCCCAAACTGAGGCTGCAGCAGCAGCCGAGACTGAGGTGGGGGTCTGCACCAAGGATGAAGGCAGTTCTCACCTGGGGAGGCAATTTTGGGCAGCTCTTTGCAGGCTGCTGCATGGAGGACATCCCAGGAAGAGCACAGCCAGAAGCGTGTTGCGGACTGAACTGGTGCTCCCCAATTCAACCACGTGCACAGATAGGAAGGTTGATCCCATAGTGAAGAATAAACAAAAAGTCTGCTTCTAGTAGGAACCTGTCCCATAGGGAGGGATGAAAGCAGCATCACCAAAAGCAGGGTAAGTACCCCTGCAGAGAGGAAAGTCTTCTCCCTTCTGATTCAAACACAGGTTTTTTAAAAAAATAAAGGTTAATTTCTAAATAACTAACCTTACCCACTGAACCTGTCCTGCTGGCATAGCAGCCTGGCTTGGGGAGTGGCAACCATGGTGGGCTCAGGCTGCCTCGAGCTGCTGGACCACAGGGACTCTGGCTCTGGGGAAAAGGCTTCTACAGAAGCTGCCAGGCAGTAAATCCTGCTCCTGGCTCCCACCCAGATAAACTGACACCTGATTCTAAAATCTGGAAAGAGTTGGCAGCTTGAAAGTGTCTTGTTCCTTGAGGATTGTATGTGAGATGGCCAGCATAAGGGATAGGGTATCTTTTTAAGTGAGAGGATGGGAATCTCAATTTTGCACTGCATCTTCTTTATTTCCATGTCCACGTAACAGGTACTTTGGGTTGGCTCTGGCTTACAGGGCTCCAAAGTTTTTCTTAAATTAAAACTCTTCTGTAAATTTCAAAAAATCATCATCTTTGACAAAATGAAGATATTTTTAGGACTTCCCCTGCTGCATTATTCAATCTGCACGTCAAAACAATTATTAAATGGGGTTTCTCTAAGTACGTAGAAAAGATACGAACGGGAAAATCCTGACAGCCTCCTCAATTCCCACTGATTACACAACTGTAATAGATGCCAGTGGAAGCTTTCCCTTGGCAAGAGCCAAGGGCAGGGCTCTTCAAGCTCAACAACACACAGCAGCAGCCAAGAGAAGCAGCTATACCAAGGAAACAGTGTGTGTTTAACAGGGCGCAGGTTGCTCCTCAGGCAAGACTGTAGGCCTGGGTAAAAATAATCAATAAACAGATATTGCTAGAGAATTCATTAAAAATATATATATCTATATATGCTGGAATATTACAGCCTATAGGGATTTACTACTCTTACTGATCTTTATGATAATTTTTATAACCTTTTCTGCTCTGGTTACTGTACTGACATAAGATACAGGGATTTCTGCATATAAAACCGACAGATTTTAGACAAAATAAATTTAAAATGCAGATTAAAAAAATAAGGTAATTAATTTATTTTTGTGTTGTTTAATAATTCATACATCTTAAAAATAATTCAGACATAATTTAAAAATAACTGTCTTTATTTCTAAATTGAATTCACATCTGCAAGTGATGGCAATGGGGCTGGACTGAGGCAGGCACATCTGGCTTCATGTGCACACCCAGTCCCCACAGCAGCAACACATTCACTGTGAGACACCTCTGCAAACACCTCACACCACGGAGCCTAAATAAAGCCCCTGAGCAGCTACTGTTGAAGAACAGAATGCCTTCATCTTTCCCATTAAAGCAATTAAATTGGGAAGGAAAGCATTAGAATAGAAAGAAGAGGTTGTTCTCCCTCCAGCCTGCTCTTATGGTGCATACAAACATACTAATGGAGGCACCAGAAGCATCCAGTGCATTGGAAGTAGAAAGAGGAACATTTCATAAAAGCATAGTGAGCTTGTTTGCTTGTTTCCAGTGCTCTCTTGGTCTTTTGCCTTCACTTACCAACCTTCTCTTCCTCCCTCTGAACAGATTACTGGTGTTTAGAAGACCTGTACCGAGAGATGGTAAAACGCTACGTGGATGCTATTGACAAGCTCCCTGGGAGGAGGCCAGACCCTGCTACCATTGAAGGCTGCAGGGAATTAAAACCAGACAACTACCTTCTTGCTTGGCACACACCGTTCAATGAAAAGGGTATGCAACCATTCCCCGTTTACAGACCCTGGCTTGGATAATGCATGCTTTTGGCTTTTGTGGCTGTGTGGAAATTGCTTCCTTTTTCCCCCCAACATCAAAGGCTACTGCCCCTGAAACATTTCCATGTTTGCCTGAGGATGGCAAGACATCTGCCACAAATTCCTTCTGTAGGGCACTATGTCCTCTCATAAATGACCCTTCCCTTTTTAACATCTATATAAAGAGACTTTGTTCTTGGCTCTGTGCCTCTGGGTCCAGATTTTTGTCATTGAGTTTAATGGTTATTTTAAGAAATATTTCCTCACATTTTTCATTTAAATGTTTGTAGTCTTGGATCTTTGCAGTGAGGGCAAATATGAAACAAGAAGCCAAGACTGTAAAGCTCTAAGGACCAAAAAAGCAGAGGCTTTCTCCAGGGTGATGCCCTGATAATCCCTAATATTCCTATCCTGTTTTCCTGCCCACACCCTCCCTCCCTCCCTCCCTCCCTTCCTTATTATTTTGTTTTATGATTAATTCAATTTCTACTTCAACTTAAATAACATGCATGCAGCTATGTGCACACAGACACACATATATCCATGCCTATACAGTGCAGTTAATCTTGAAAGCCTGCAGAGACCCCACCTCATCAGAGGAGGTAGACCTAAGCAGCCACAAGAAGATGGAAGCTCACTGACATTGCACTGTGTCGTTGTGACTCTTCACCCCTGCAGTGCGGACTGGCACTGCTCAACAACATTGTGTATTGATGCAACATCATGGCAGAGACTGGTGGCATGATGCCCTGGCTATTTCTGGGTCTCTGCAGTCAGTTTTCTCTGACACAAAAAGCAGCCCTCACTTGGCCCCAGCTCCTCACAACAGCTGCTGGGAGGGAAAAGGATCCCTCCCCTGTTTTTTCTGCCCACCTCGCTATTAGCCAGGCAGATCTGAGAAAGTGCTCCTTTGATGCTTGTTTTATGTTTTCTGATTGACCATAAGTAAAATTTGTTTTTAAAAAAATGGTGGGAAGTGCTGCTGGCCCTGAGCAGCTCTCAACACCTCCAGCAGTGGAGCACAGCCGGCTGCTGTGCTGGAGCAACATCTCTTCTTTTAGCATTCTTCCTTCTCAGCTTTCCATTATTAACTATTTGCTCTTGGGATACTGCAGGCTAGAATGATCAAAAATTAACTCCAGACTTGAGGTAGTAAAGTCGTAGGTAAAGCCACCTTCTCCATCTGATCTGACAAACACAGAATCATAGAATTACAGAATCACAGAATCACAGAATCATTAAAGTTGGAAAGGACCTTGAAGATCAAGTTCCAACCCCCCTGCCATGAGCAGGGAATCCTACCACTAGACCAGGTTGCACAAAACCTTATCCAACTTGGCCTTAAAAACCTCCAGGGATGGGGCATCAACAACCTCCTGGGCAACCCATTCCAATTCTTCACCACCCTTATAGTGAAGAATTTCTTCCTCATATCTAACGTAAATCTCCCCTCTCTCAGTTTAAAACCATTACCCCTTGTCCTATCACTATCTTCTCTGATGAAAAGCCCCTCCCCAGCTTTCCTGTAGCCCCTTTCAAGTACTGGAAGGCTGCTATAAGGTCTCCCTGGAGTCTTCTCTTCTCCAGGCTGAGCAGCCCCAAATCTCTCAGCCTGTCTTCATAGCAGAGGTGCTCCAGGCCTTTGATCATCTTGGTGGCCCTATACATAATCCTGAACATCCCAAGATGCCTTTCTTTTTTCATCTTGAGAGCAAAAGAACCAGTGACCTGAAGAGATGTTCAGTATACCACAGGGCCTGACCCTGCTATGGACATAATTAGCTTTTGAACTGAATTTTCACAAAATCTTCTCAATGCAAAAATATTTCATGGGTTTTGAATACCTAGTCAGATAGTATCTTGTATGGCCTGGAACCAAACCCCTGCTTTTCTGTAGTCATTATAGCTTAGCTGACTGCTAGCAAAAATTTACTTTCCAGCCTTCATGGACCAGAGAAATTGTGGCGTAGATAATTTTGCGCTGCTTATATGAAGTTCGTCTGTTCAAATTCATGTGGGCACAGTCTGCACATTGAGCTCTTAATTCACACTGCCCTGTGTGTCTCTTTGCCACCTGCTGATATGATCATTGTCACACTCATTGCAACAAGTGTTTATGTTAGCTGGATTGTGTTAAAGGCTGGTGAGACTCCTGTGACCACCAGAAGACCTGCCCAAGGCTGTCTTAACACCTTCCATTTTAAGAGCTTGTTTCTAGTTTATTATGTTGATGAGCTGGATGCTGAAAGTTCCACTGTTGTGTGTTTGCCTGTCAGCACTTGTTTAAAATTTTGATGTAGGTGAGTCTGCTATTTCTGAGATGTGGGGAAAACATTTTGTTCCACTGCTAAAAATTCAAATTGTTCCAAATAGAATTGCTGATTTTTTGGGTTGGAACAAAAAACAGAGAAAGGTCTTTAGCCAGAGATGTGGCTTCAAAGCCACTGTGAAAGGCTGGTCAAACGGCAGCTTGGTTCTACCTGTATCACAGATATTTCAGCCTGAGGCTGCAGCATCCAAGCAGATCTTTATTTGCAGCTACTGGAGCAGCTGCTGGGATCTCTGAAGCAGTTGAGGACCGTGCCTTTTTGCTAGTGGCATTGCTAGAGGAGCATGAGGAAAAAATACGAGTTAAATGCAGAAAGCTGAGGAGCAAAAATGAAGGGAAGTGTAAGCTGCAGAAGAACAGGACATAAAGGAGCAAGGCTCTAAGTTCTCATGAGGAACAGTGTGGAGTCACAAAAGACAACTCCTCCTCAGGGTTTAGCAGCCATTAAGATGACCTTCATTATTCTACAGATGTAGGATGAAGAAAAGCACACTGAGCATACTAAAAGAGAATAATGTCATCTGTTAATGAAAATTATGTTGTATGAAAGTGCCAACACAGCTTTTGTGACTAGAAGTCACTCCTCAGAATTCTATTAGAAAGCTCATGAAGTAGCCAAGAAATAGGAGGAAAAAGAAGACACTGTGAAGATGCTTTGATAGGATTTCCAAAAGCCTTCCAGCAAAGTCCCTCATCAAAGGCACTAAGTGATGAGACACTAAGTTGCTACAGAATGACAGAAAGGTTCTCCTGAGGATAGATAACTGGTTAAAAGGCAGTAAATGAAGAGCAGGAGATTTCAGTCTATCTTCTCCATAGAGAGAAGCAAAGTTGAAGATAATATGGTTCAGCATTGTGGAAGATGCTCATAATGATTAATAACTGTGTGGCACAGCAGGAGAACCAAAGGCAATGCAGATAAGTGAAAGGTCATAGGCAGGGGGAGAAAAGTCACTTCAGTGCTCAATAAGAGCCAGAAAGCAAATAGATTATTAAAAGTTTTTGCTAAACAGAGAGCAAAACACAAAACGTGTTTTCACCAGTGCTCAACTCCATAGTTGTTTTTTCTTGATTACTGTGTATAATCTGATCCTTCCCTCCCTACAAAAAGATTTAAGAGAACTAGAAAGGAAATGAGGAAGGATGGTTGGATTAGCAAAAAACTGCTTCCATATGCTGTGATGTCTGAGACAGTACAATAGAGAGCTGTAAAGTCATAGATAGCTTGGAGGACATGAATAGGAAAAGAGAACACTCATTGTCTCCACCATAAGAACTAAGAGCTTCAAATGAAATTTACAGGTCATGAGTTCAAAGCAAGAAGGAGTAAAGACTTCTTCACACAGCACCTAATTCAGCTACACAACTATTTTCCAATGCCAATTTGCAGATGCTATAGTAAATGTTCAAAAAAGAGCTGGGTAAATGCACACAAGGGAAATCCTTCAAGGGTTATTAACCAGAAAGATGAATAGCTGGCTGCCTCCTGGATCAGGGGGACAAATTGTCAGAAGCTTAGTTAGTACAAAGGGGTAGTGTCATCATAGTTTTCTTTTACTTTTCTGAATCATCCTCTCCATCAGCCACTGTCAGACATGACAAGTTGGGTTGGCCTTTGGTCTGATCGTGGAGGTCACTTCTTAGGTTCTTACAGTGTGTCTGTTCCCTTCACTTCATATGGTAGGTACTGAGACATGGGAGCTCACAGCTGCTAATCACCTGAAGCCCTGTCCAAGCTTTATATTACTCCACATGAAGAAATTTTTTTGTTACTGAGTTTGCTTGTCTAATTCTGTAGAAAGTTTTAATACAAGTTCCTAGATTAGAGGAGTACAAGGAAGTTGCAAAAACAAACACCTTCAGACCAGCAGTCCAATTACTGTAGTGCATCCTCCACTTTGGATATAATAAGAGAAGTTCAGTAGTTACCAGGTCTGTGTTGCACAACACCTTTCTCCCTTGGATAACCAGCATGGATTATGTCCTTTGGAGGAACCATGATTGCCTGGTGAAGAAGACTCTCCTCTGCTGCTGTGTCAGCAAATGGTTTAATGAAGAGTTTGGTCTTGCAAACAGGAGAAGATAAGTTTTTCCAGTTAAGTTGACTGGTGCTCTGAAAGGCTGGATTTCTTTCCTGACTCTTCCTTGTAGTTTCTATATGATTTGTGGGATAGGTAGACAGCTTTATCTACTCCTGGCTCCTTAATAAGTAGGCACTACAAGGGCAGTGTATGTGAGGTACAGGAGCAAACACACCACTTGCAGGACAAGTGCCCAAACTTTTCATCAGGAACAGTGGACAAAGGTGTCCTGGAGAGGGTCTTTTTCACTAGCATCAAGAAGGCTAGCTACGATGAAGCGTGAGCTTGCAGGGAATAAAATGGTATTTTGCAAAGCCTTTCATGTCACATTTATCAGATGTTGGCTTTTTTTAGACTGCCCTTGGTGATTAAACCCACTGGAAGGGTTATTGCTGCAAAACTTACACATTGGCCTCTGGGGAAGAAGGGAAGCAATGTCTTCAGCTAACCTAATTAGATCACCTAACCAGGGTGCTCACTCAGGATAGCTGCTCTCTAGGGAGAAGAAGAGCTCTTCTCAAGAGAGAGAGAGAAATTCATATTGGTCTGTATTGCACCTGGAAATGCCAATAGATGGCTTATGTTAGTGTTATATTTTGGCTCAGGCAAGTAGTTTTGAAGCAAATCTTCCTGCCACCCCCACTAGCACACTTTGATCACACTCATGACCTCCACTCAGGATACCTGAGCTGGAGCCAGTTGGGATGACACTGAACTGCAAGCAGTGCTCCAGGAGAGTCCCTGGTGCTCTGCAGCCACAGCCTAGGGGGGCAGCTGAGGGCTCCTCTGAAGGCAGCTGACTAAAAGCTCTGACCCTGGCTCCTGGGCATCTGCTACTTCAATTCATTCTGGCCTACGAGTTGCTCCTTGTCGTGGTTTGGGCTCAACACAGCAACAAAGGAACAGCCCCAAGGCCACTCACTCAACTTCCCCACACACACACTGGGATGAGGACAAAGCTCATGGATCGAGACAAAGGACAAGGAGTGTTCTTCACCAGTTAAGGTCCCGGGCAAAACAGACTCAACATGGGAAAAAATAATAATTCAATTTCACACTAATCAAACACACACAGGACACACACAACACAAAGAGCAGGGCTTGCATATGTTACCCCACCCCCCCCTTCTTCCCGAGCCCAAATCCCTTTGTTCCCGGTTTCTCTTCCTCCTTCCCCCCAGCAGCACAGGGGGACAGAGGATGGGGTTTAGAGTCAGTTCACAGGCTGGTGGTTCCTGCTGCTCCTTCCTCCTCAGGAAGAAGGATTCCTTACAGTCCTTCCCTGCTTCCCCACGGGGTCCCTCCCACGGGAGAGAGTCCTCCAGGAACCTCTCCTTCATGGTCCTTCCCACGAGGTCCAGAGCTGCTCCAGCCTGGGTTTCCCACAGAGTCAGGGGCTGCTTCGGGAACAGCCACCTCCCCTGGTGCCGGGGTCTTCCAAAGCTGCGTAATCAGGCAGCAAATCCTCTGGCCACAAAATCCAAGTCCCGTGGCCAAGTTCACTCCTCCTGGTGCCCCCAGGGAATGTTCCACCACGTTCCTCCATGAGTGCAGGGGGACAGCTGCTATGTCAGCATGGGTTGCAGGGAAGCTTCTGCTTGGGCATCTTCTTCCCCTTCTTCCTCACCAATCACCAGCACCACTCTCCTCCCCCAGCACTGCTCTTTGTCTTTAAGTGTCTCTCTGCTCAGGTGTTACATCAGTTATTTCCTATGTTAATAGCAGAGGTGCATCTATTGTCCCTCTAATGGCTCCCCAGCTGGTTTTGGGGCAGAGGAATCTTCTCAGCTTCTTACCGGAGCCAATCCTGTGGCCCTTCCCCTGCTACCAAAAAACCCACCAAAACAAACCAGAACACTTCTACTACGCCATCAGACTGGCTAATGGAGATATGGCCTTTTTCCATGCTGCCTGTCTGGAAAAGACAGGGAGGCTGTGCTCCTACTGCAGGTTCCACAGTTGCTAAAATTAGGCGGCATAAATATGCCCCTTATCTTCCAGTGACCAAGTAGAGAAGTGCTGATTGCTTTCCGCTATACCCGAGGTCACTGGGAAGTGTGATTGAGCAAAGACAGTGCTGAAAAATGCCAAGTACTTTGAAAAATCGAACCATGTCCATCTCAGGATGAGTGCCTGCAATGAGTTAATGCTTTTTCAGGCACTGACTCACCAGCTGCAGAGAGGAGATAATCACCTCTATGGTGCCTTGTAAAGATAAGCTCATTAAAACTTCTGTGGGATCCTGATATTACTGTGATAAGTACTGCAGAGAAACTCATTAGTAAATTTAACTCTCCATTCAGTGAAGTGTTTAAAAGTTGAACACCTGGGATCATGCACTCAAGGCTGAGGATTAAAAGAAATACAAAATTAGCTATTCCATAAATAAACTGCACGAGGCAGAAATTCCCAAGACCAAGCTCAGTAAGTGCAGGCTATGCCATACAGAGGGTGCACGCACACACGCACGCACTGACTTCAGGTCACACAGGAAACCTCAGTTCTGACGTTGCCTAACTTTGGAGGGTTTGGCTCCAAAGGCTGTAGTTTCTTTTTGGACACATTATTTTTGTACATAATAGGATCTATTTTGTGAACTGCCTTTGGGACTCTCAAGGATGAAACATGCAGTAAAACTGCAAGATCAAGTGTGATATTCCTATAAAGTGTTTTAATTGCATGCTTTCGGCATGAGGACTACCAAAATATGGGCATAGTAAAAGCGTCTTTTTCTCAAAGATCTGTTTCTAGTGCTGGCATCTGCAGCAAGCAAAATAGCAGTGTCGGCCAAGGATGAATAAAGATGGCATGAGAGTCTGAATCAGACAAGTGCTGTGAACAAGAGAGCACACTGCTTTCTGAAACTGCTAAGCTCTTCATTGCACTTGAGAATACCGGAATATAAAAGCAGAATGACTTTGTGGCAGCAAAATTCTTCACAAGAAACTTTCCAAACTTGTAACTCACTTTGCATGCTAATTTCCCATTCCCTGAGGAGTATCCCACACATGAGATGAATTAATAAAATGTATTTGTTTCATGTTTTATCAAGATTTTTGTGTATCACCAATCTCCTCTGAAGTGCTTGACATTACCTTTTTCTTACAGGTTCTGGATTTGGAGCATCTACAAAAGCCATGTGTTTAGGGATGCGGTACTGGAAGCCAGAAAGGCTGGAGTCACTTGTTGAAGTGAGCATCGAGTGTGGACGAATGACTCACAACCATCCTACAGGTAACATCCCCTGACAGATCGGAGCACTGAATTCCCTAAGGCTGCTTTTTCCTTCTGCAGGGACTAACACTGCTTCTGCTTTGTAGACTCCAAGGCCTTGGTTTGAATTTTGCTTGGATAGTATATACATGTATCAATTACTCATAGAGGCTTTCATTTTTTCCTGTGTATTATGCAGACAGCAACCCCAGGGTGGGATTTTTCCCCCCTAAAATCCCAGTAACTAAACACAACCTGTCTTGTCCAGAGCATATTCATGTCAATTGCCCTGGTCAAGTTTTAGGATTCATGTACATCCAGATGAGTCACTGTTACCATCTAAGTTTATGGTTCAGAGAATAAAAACATTTTACTCTTGACAGGTTTTGTCATATCTAATCACTGTAGGTAAAGGCGGAAAACCAAAAAACATTTACCTCCACATATTTTAGGACAGAATCTCAAACTTTCTTTAAACAAAACATAAAGAAGTAGATTTAGTGTTGTTTTGATTATTCAGGTCTGTCATTCTGATAATTTTGTTCTACATAAGTGTGTATTAATTCTGTCTGCTTTAAACAGCAGTGAAACTGAAATGAATGGTGACATGTTTAACACACTCAGTGCTCTGAAGCAGTCAGAAAAGCCATCAGGATGGCCTAAAATTAGAGGAAAAGTATTCAAAGCAAAGCAGAAAATATTAAGCTCTGGTGCATTAGCAGCAGCAGCAGTAAGACTGCTTGCAGGTGTGGGTCTCCCACTTCAGAAAGGAATTACTAGAGCCAAAAAATGGCAGCAAGGAACACATAAGTTATTAAACATCTTCCATAAATGGAGAAATTACATCCAGAAGGAGTTTACAGCTGGAAAAAAATGAAGTGGCATGGCAGGGAGGTGAGGAGGAGAGGGGTGGAAGGGCCACCACAGTCCTCACTCCCATCTTGAAAGGTTTCAGGGAAATGTCAGTTGTAATTCTCATAACTCAAAGATGGGGAAAACCCAACTGACATATCAGTCAGGTCTGAAACAAACAGACAAAGGAAATACTTCCTTGTGTCTTGAAGAGTTAAGCTGCAGACCTCACTGCTACAGGCAGCTGCAAAGTCCACAGATATGCCTGGGTTCAAAAGGGATCAGGCAAGTGGACGAGAAGGGCTGTTGCTTTTAAAAGCAATCAAGCTGTGTAATTAAAGTTACCCCTAAGCTAGTCCTAAAGCTCTGGGGATGGATAAGCCACACCAATTACGCTCTCTCTGTACTGGCATTATTTCCAGCACCTGAAACCTTGGCTGTGGTTTGCTTTCTTCCCTGGAGAGGGGCAGGAGGACATGTGAGGGCTGCCTGGAGCAGGGCTATAGCAGCAGGGGTTGCCTGAGGAGAGGGCAGAAGGAAGCTGCCAGCCCCCCTAGAAACTGCTGGGCACATCCCAGCTTCTGTCACCCTCTACACTCACTTGTCCTGCTGCCTCCTGCAAGCACCTTTGCTTTAACCCTCAAACCCTCTGCTGCCACCCTCACGCTGAATGAGACTTTACAGCAGTTGGGTCAGATGCTGTTTCTCTAAGGTGACACCCTTTGAGCTGGCTCTACCTGAGTCTTTATTCTTTCTGAAACCATCTGTCAAATCCTGGGTTAGATGTGCCTTTGCCCTGGCACAGTATTGCAGGTCTAATGGCAGAGAAAACGAGCAATTCTCTTATCTGCATTTGTAACCTCCTAAAATATTTAGGTTTTACCTTCAGCAAAACACAAAAAGTTCATGCTCACCTCTATGCATGAGTGAATGCTTTTGGACTCATGCACCAAAAGAAGGACATGCATCAGTACTTTCCTCACCTGGGGCTTATTTAAATGACTGTGTTGTTTTCTTAACCTTCTTTTGCATGTTGCACTGGGTCGATTTTGTTGCCTTTGACAGAATGCCAAGAACACAAGGAAATATGAGAAACAAGCCCCTCTGTTTCTGACATCATGAAGGTGCTGAGTGCCCAGTAACAAATGTTCATCTTCAGCATATTCACAGCCAAAGAAGAAGACCTGGCTGGGCAGGCAGACAGCACATCTTGTTTGGACAATTGCTTCTTTCCTCTTAAGGGGACATACGTGACTCCTTGGAGTAAAATGAGCCAGAAATAGTGTTAGATGTAACAACCACAGTCCTTGAGCTGAATTACTCTGTAAGCAAGGTGATACCATTTGTAATCGAATCACTTTGCGCAAGGCAGTTATTCCATGTGACTTCAGTTAGAAGATTTTCAGTGCCACATCAGTGGATGATGTTTATTTTTGACCCCTACCTCAATTACTGTCATGTTACACCTCTGAGAACAGAGGAAGCTCCCTTCTATGTAAAATAAGTTGCAAAACAGCAGGCACGATGCATTAGCCAAGAATCTCAAAGTGCCATGAGCCAGCCTGCGAACAGGCAGAGATTGGTTATGTGCATTCATGAATCTACCCAGCAGCCGTGAGGCTTTCCACTAATGATTTTACAAAGGACAAGATGAGGGTGGTAAGAGAATTGACCATGTGATATCTATGAATTCCAGGCTTTCTAGGGTCCCTGTGCACAGCACTCTTTGTGGCGTATGCAATACAAGGGAAACCCCTTGTGCAGTGGGGAAGAGAGATGATGAAGGTTGTGCCAATGGCTGAAGACTACTGCAAGAAGACCATTCGCCACATGGCAGGTAAAATGTCTGAATCAAGAGAGTTCTTTCCTGAAATTATGCTCAGCCAGAAAGACACTGAAGAAACGTCACTCCCCAGTGTCTCTACTTTTGCTGCTTTCCCCTCCTTCCTGTCTCCTCTGGCTGTCCTCCTGCTTTCTCTGCAAAGATTGTAAGCTCATCACAGGTGGTACCACCTTCTTCTACCATATGTTAGCTGCCTGGTGTATTGGTGGCAAAAATACAAAGGGAAATAGCAATTATAAAGCCCTAGTGCACAGTTTTATTTTTAGGAAGTCTTCAAAGATTGCTAGGCAGGGGGGAGGGAGGAAATTATATTTAGTGGTTATTAGGCAAACTGACTGCTGAGATATTAATTACTCAGTTCCCTTCCATCATTTAGCAAAGTCCAATATTTTCCAGAAGAAAATGCTCTGACATTCCTCATTTTGCCAGGAAAAGTTCATCTGCAGATGCCTGCTGACAAAGAGTTAGCTTTTGACCACCAATCCAGATTTTATTTGTTGTTTTTCCAGATAAATATTTAAGATACAACTTGTTGTATCCTTGTTTTAAAATGATGAGCATAACACAACTACTGAACTTGATATTGCAAGTTTACTGGTGTATGTGATCTTCAGGGAAAGGGTATTTCAGTCCCCTCTTACTGAGGAGTGATGCATTTGTAATGGTGAGACCTGCCATGGACAGACAAGTATCAGTACATTAAAACGTTAAAGGAAGGTTTTGCTGTTAATCTCAAGGGACAGCTGTTGAGAGAGGTTGAATTCAATATAAATCTTTACTCAAGAGCACTCAGAAATGAAGATTTACCTGGAAGGAAGAAAGCTGCTGCTTTAAAACCTGAAAGGAGCACCGGGGAGCCTTTCTGAAAAACCCCCTCGTTTTTGTCTGCGCCTCATTGCACACCAGGATTTTTTTAGCTGAGACCTATGAGGAGCAGGTGCAGGATTAGTGTGAGCAAGCTCCTCCCTGAGTGGCTTTGCAGCAGGTCCCTGTCACTCCACCCGGGCAGGACCCCTCAGCGTGGAGGTATGCATGTTGGACTCCTGAGGCTCCCTCTCCAGCTAGTGCCCGTATTGTTGAGCTTTGTCCTATTTTGGTTGCTGGAAAAATCTCCTGCGTTAAAATTAAGCTCCTCGGCTGGTGAGATGCACTGCAGTGAGATCCTGCCAGAGTCCTCCAGTTTTAGAAAACTCTTTTTTAGCTGCATTATCCCCTGTGGATAACAAACACAGTGTTCTGTGGCAGAGGGCTTGACTCAGCACCCCTCTCTGGTATTCAGTTGTGATTACTTGCCAGCTGATCCCATGGACCTAAATGTGACAGTGGTCTCAGGCTGGGCTCGTGGGATGGGGCAGAGCCTCAACAGGGCTGGTGCTGTGGGACTTCTGACCATGCTAAAGACTGTCCATGCAACCAAAATCTCCTGCAACTGCGCAATCCCTTTGCTTCCAAGACTGTGCATGAGAGTAATCACACTTCCTCACTTGTTGAGGTGCTACATAGAAAACATTAATTTTTGAGGCATCCTTGTTTTATAGTCGTGTGGGAAATAAAAAGCAAACAAACGAACAAACAAAAACAAACTACAAAGAAATAAACCTGCCAGGTCACCTGCAGTTCTAAAAGCAGCCTTGCAACCAGCTGCTGGAGCAGGTGTCAGTAGTTCACTTAACCAACAACAGTTTCGTCATGTGTATTTTTTTTCCATGAGATGATCTCCTTGGGCTGATTGCTGTGAGTACACTTTCAGTCTGATTTTCTAAACATCTCTCTTTTTTTAGGGTTCTAGTGCATGACTTCCTTGTAATCAGGGAAATCTGGGGCATGGACTCAGGAAAAGGGCAGCTGAACATTCCCAGGCGTACAGAGACACATGATTGAAGGCTCATCCCTGTCTGGCTCTGGGGAACTGGCAACCTTGTGAAAGTATCAGGTCCTACAAGGCAGCTTGGATGTTTTTACATGGAGCTGAACTGCTCTAAAGATCTTAATTGCCAGATAGGGTCACCTGTATGGCATTAAAGGAAAAGAAGCAAAATCAGATCACGTCCTTCAGAGGAAGGGTTTGGTTGCGTGTGTGCTCCTCAGCCACCTGCAGAACATGACAGAGCAACTGAGCAGGATGGAGACTGGGAAGAAGCAGCAATGTCTCATTTTATTTTAAACTGTACACCAAGAGTCCTGTACTGAATTGCTAGTTGGCCTGGACATGCGTAGAGCTCTTGCCCATCTCAATGATTTCTAATTCCTCACCTCATCCACTTCCTAGGGTTTCACTCAGGCCTTAATTCTGCAGATGTGTGCATATGTATGTGTTTAACAGCTTGGTGTGAATTATGGGTCTTTTTAAGCCTTTATTAAAAGGTTGAACCAGAGCATAACTTGAAAATAAACCAGATTTAATAAGATTACTTACATGTGCGAAGTTAAACACTATTAGAAATGCTACTCCTAAAGTGACAGAAAAGGAAAATGACCTGCGGTTATTAAAAAAGGCTTATTTGTACGGGCACATACAGCAGATTTATATGTTGTTTCTCTTTTCACTACATTTGATATGACTTATTATACAAGCAAATGGGAATGTTGGTTTTCCTACTAGCCTTTTTCTGAGACATCACACAGAAATACTGTGAGAACAGAACAGAAATACTGGAGAAATTACATAAATAAAAACTGGTAACTGAGGTAAAAGGCAATTTGCATTTAGGACATGCAAGATTTTTAGATACCTTTTATTCAGAGTTGACAGAATATAAAAATTGTTTGGGTTTTTTTTTCTTTTTGTTGACTCATCTTTTTCTTGGTGTGTTGCTTAATAAGTTCTCTAAAAAGCTCATCTTTATGTATGTTAATGTAATTTTATTATGCCATACAAATAGCACAAGATTCTGAAAATATTTTCTTTCTTTCTTTCTTTCTTTCTTTCTTTCTTTCTTTCTTTCTTTCTTTCTTTCTTTCTTTCTTTCTTTCTTTCTTTCTTTCTTTCTTTCTTTCTTTCTTTCTTTCTTTCTTTCTTTCTTTCTTTCTTTCTTTCTTTCTTTCTTTCTTTCTTTCTTTCTTTCTTTCTTTCTTTCTTTCTTTCTTTCTTTCTTTCTTTCTTTCTTTCTTTCTTTCTTTCTCTTCTGTTTCCAGTTAAATGTCCCACTTCATATTAAAATGCACAGTTAGTATATATGCCTATTTAATGTGTGTCACTGCAAAATACCAAGTTTCTCATGGCAGTCAATACCATCATTTTCTTTAAAATGTATTTAAGGAGAACTGAAGCTGTTGCCAAGATTAAATACTACATCATTAATTTCTTTTGCATTCAGAATATCAAGAGCACTGGTTTTACTTTGAAGCCAAGTGGCAGTTTTATTTGGAGGAGAGAGAAATCAATGAAGAAAATCAGAATAAACCTGTCTTTCCGGACAACTATGATGCAGAGGAGAGAGAAAAGGTAACAACATCTTCATAAAGCACTTGGGAAGGCTCGGGTGTTTTCAAAGAGGGGTATTTTCAAAGAGACACATCAGTATTGTTCAACTGTTTCCAGTGCCAGAACGTTTGGGAAGTCTTTAAATTTTTTTTTTGTAAAAGTTCAGGAAAAATAAAAAGCCCAACTTCCATCCTTGTCTCAGGTATGTGTTAGTATAAAAAAGCAGTTGCCATTGGTCAAAGTGCTGCTGCAATGAGAGGAAACAGTGCAGAGTGGCAGAATTTAGTGGTGAGATGTCTTGACTCCCAGAGCAGATACAAAACATAAGCCATGGCTATTTGAGAGTGGAAAAGTCCGGGGGCTCTTATTAAAGCCTAATGGAGCCGTGGCCCAAGTCCTACAGAAATCCCTCTGGGTACTAGTAGGTGGACTTGATTATGGTCCCTTGAGCAGAAAACAGCTGTCCTAAGCAAATCCCTGCCAACAGAGGCTATGCCCAGGCTAGTTTTAAGTGTCTGGAGAGATGGTGTTTCACCACAACCCATGAGATTCTGTTTTATAGTGTACATGATCTTTCCTTCACCTCATGACTTCTGGTTATATCTTCTTAAATCAAGAGAAACAATGTGTCTTCTTCCATGGTGTTTACAGCTTTCTGATACGTGCTGGCATCTCCCAAAGCTCCCCACTTAGCAGCTAAGCAACAACTATGTGGTTCTTGTCACCTTTTCACATAAATCAATCCTTTCTTCCAGACTATTAAAGCGTCTATTCTGAGAAGTCCCTTACTATATTTTTAGGTGCTCCTCTATGCAGTGGAAGGTGCCAATGGAAGATAGATTGACTGTGGATAATAAGAAATTGCTCACACTAAACATAAACATTTCAGTTTTCTTTTATTAATTCAGTGCCATGAACTTGCTACTGGGGTTTTGCTCCTCCTAGTTCTACTGCGAACAAAATTTGCCTCCATTGCCCAAACCCAACTAGTTTGGCCTATTGAGCTATTCGTTTCCATGAACAAGAAAGGAAAATGTTGCTTGACCTTCCAACTCCACCATCGGCCAGAGATCACTGACAGAAGTTGAGAGACTTAATTTGCTTAGAAGCCAAGTGTGCTCATAGCCATGGAAAGAATAAATGAGGAGACAGTAACTATTCTGCCTGACCTTTTCCCCAGGAGTGCTTTCCTTTGCACTCCCTACAAACCAACTGGCTACTTGTGTCTGCAGGCATAACAGATTGTCTTTCTACAGACAATTAATAAGGGACCAATGTCAGGCATCAGTCTCACCAACAGGTCACTGTACATGTGTTCCTGCTCAACCAGACACACCTTTCTGCAGGAACATACCAGCTGCAGCAGACATGAAAAATGTGGCTTACACTGATCTGAATTTGTTGCAAAGGCAATTTCCCTCTCTAAAAACACCCCTACACCTCAAAATGCTGACCAGCAAAGAGCACATTCTGCATAAGCAGGCATAAAGCTTAAACTGGGAGATAACTAGAAATATGGGAATAAAATACAAATTATCCCTTCTTGAATCATAGAATGGTTTGGGTTGGAAGGCACCTTAAAGATCATCTAGTTCTGCCCTTCCTGCATGGGCAGGGACACCTCCCACTAGACCAGGTTGCTCAAAGTCCTATCCAACCTGGCCTTGAACACTTCCAGGAAGGGGCCATCCACAACTTCCCTGGGCAACCTGTGCCAGTGTCTTGCTGCCCTCACAGTGAAGAATGTCTTCCTAATATCTAATCTAAATTTGCCCACTTCCAGTTTAAAGCCTTTACTTCTTGTCGTCTCGCTACACACTTTTGTAAAAAGTCCCTCTCCAGCTTTCTTGTAGCCCCTTCAAGTACTGGAAGGCCACTGTAAGGTCTCCCCAGAGCCTTCTCTTCTCCAGGCTGAACAGCCCCAACTCTCTCAGCCTGTCCTCACAGGAGAGTTGCTCCAGTGCTCTGGTCATTTTCATGGCCTCCTCTGGACTTGTTCAAACAGGTCCATGTCCTTCTTATGTTTGGCGCCCCAGAACTGGACACAGTATAAAAAGGCAAATGTAAGACACATAGTTTTTCAGTGATATGCATTTGGAACTTGTTAGATGCACAGCAAATAGGCAGAAACTGCTCTCTTGTGCTGGACACTAAGTGTGACAAAACAAGAGAGGACCCAAGTAGAAGTCATCGAGGCAAATTATACTATGAGGATCTCATCACCTTAAGATGGAGTTGCTTGAAGCAAGCACTATGAAAGGATCCAGAAAGGGAAAAAAATGGATGGAAAGGGAGCACTAGCCATCAGCAGGTCATTATCCTCACTCCTGGAGGGTAAGGAGGACAGAGGCAGCTGTAATTGCTGACGGCAGGGCTTTACAGCAAGGAAGGGACAGGTGAATTACCTCAAGGGCTTGGCAGCAGCTCAGTCCTTCAGCAGGGAGTGTTGCCACCCCAGTCTCAGCACTCAGTGCTGCCAGTCCCTGCTGGTGCACCTGCAGTGGGGAAGCAGGGCTGGTGATACATCACAGGGCTGCACGAAGGTGCCGGAGTTGAAAGGAGGTTGCACTTCTGAAATGTTCAAGAAGTGCTGCCTTGGTGCAGTCAAGTCCCCCCAGGCTGGGTGCCGAGGGCAGCTATCCCTAGTGTAAAGTTGTTTCAGCAAAGCAAGATAACATCAGACGTGTGCAGAGCATCACCCATCTTAAAGGCTTAAATGGAGCGACACTTGAGCCGCCCGCCCGCACGCCCAGAATAGCATCTCCACGCTTAGTCCTCCTGCCTGTGGTAGTATTACATGTGTGTCACGACTGCTCCACCAGCATCCAAACTGCAGCAAGAAAGCTGCAGCAGTAAGTTGCCATGTGTCTAAGGACAGCGTGTAGACATAAATGCTCCCTGTATTTGGTAAAAAAATAACAAGATGTAGTCCAGCTCTACCTGGTTTGATGTATATGCAGATAAACCGCAGGGAAGTATGTGGTGGCTGAGGTGAAAGTGAGTAGCCAGAAATGCAAACACTTCGTACCTGTTGCAGAAGCCAAGAGCCAGCCAAGCACCAACAATTCAACTTACCGTAATGCAACTTTTAACTTCAGGAAAGCTTCCCATTTCCTTTAAAGGAAGGCAATTTTTACTATAAATTTATCAGCATTGAGTCCATTTGGGGATTTTGGGATGGAAAAAGTGAATTCTATAGGTACCTCCTTTAGAGAAAATCTGGTTTTCCTTTGCAAACCTCGCTGTGGCTTTTGGGTGTTTTTTTCCTTCTTTCGTCTCCTGCAGAAGAAATATCCATTACATTTGCAAATTATTTTCCTTCTTGTTCAACAAATGCTTGTAGAAGAGGAGAGAAAAAGCTTGGCAAGAAAAAGTCTGAGAAGGGAGCTTGAATCAATGTAGTCTGAAATTGCACCCCTAAAGAAATTACTGAATTGGAAGTTTTTCACACACATCCATCCCACCCACTGAAACTTGGCTGAATGAAACATTTGCAGGTGTGTGACAAGGGGAACTGAGAATATTTCCAAGAGGTAGGAAGAGGACTGACAAAGTAAGGCCTTTACAAGCCAAATTTTTAAAATGATAAGGAATTTCTTGGGTGTGAATGTAGAATCCATCCTGGTCTCCTTTTTGTCATTCCTGGCTTGCTTAAATCAATCACAGCTCTTGGCCTGCTAAGACCTTGGTGCACTAAACTGGGGTGCAGGCACATACCTGCCTCTTGGGCATCCCCTAGGATGTGGTAGCTGCTGCTGTGGTGACTCATCCCACCACGGAGGCATCTGTGCAGGCAATGCAACTGCCTGCCTCCCTTTTCCAGAAGGATGAGCTACTCCCACCTAGCCAGGGAGAAGCCACCCCAGTATAGCTGTGTGCCCCATGTTCCCACTTCCAGTGCCCTGCCCTGACACTTCTGTCTCTCCCACAGACGTACAGGAGATGGAGCTCCGAGGGCCGGGGGGGAAGACGAGGCCATGATGCCCCCATGATTGCCTACGATGCCCTGCTGGGCTGCGGTGGGGACTGGACAGAGCTCTGCAACCGCTCCATGTTCCACGGAGGTGAGGGTCCCCCATGGCTCCTGCCCCCCTGCTCGGAGGTGGGAGAGAGAACGCCTGGCCACTGGTTGCCACTCTCGGCCAACCTGCCATGCCATCTGTTCTCTCTGCACTCCTGGTTTGACTCCCTAAACCCCCCTGTTGTGGTGGCAGCTGCCATGAAAGCTGCTCACGGTGCTTTTCAAATGTTGCTCTGTCTAAGTCTCACAGTTTTGAGAGGTTCAGGAGAGCTAACTCAAATATGACTTAGTAAAGGGCTGGTAGCTTCCCCCACCAAAATCACAGAATCATAGAATGGTTTGGTTGGAAGAGACATGAAAAATACTCTTAATTCCAACCCCCTGTCATGGACAGGGACACCTCCCACTAGATCAGGTTGCTCAATGCCCCATCCAGCCTGGGCTTGAACACTTCCAGGGATGGGGCAGCCACAACTTCCCGGGGCAATCTGTGCTGGTGTCTCACCACCCTCACACTAAAGAATTTCTTCCTAGTGCCTACGCTTTTAACTGCACATAGTTAAACCAAGAGAGCTCACAGGCCCTTGCTGTAGAGCTACTCACTGTGACTAGACGTTTCAAAGCACGTGCAATGCCATGCTGTGCTGTTTGGAAGGAAGGTACGCACCCCAATCCAGGACATTTGCTGTATGGCAGAGACTCTTGCAACTACTCTTCCCTCCTTTTTTCCTAGCAATAACTTGCTGCTTGTAAGGGCTTTTGTTTTGGAGTGGATTTTCCCCAAACCAGATGAGCTCCCAGCCCAGGAGCGCACGCCACAGTGGCGTTGCCATGCGCTTGCCTTGGCATCGCACCCTTCTCAGCATCCTCACCTGGCATGGCCAGACATAGGACACAGGCTGGTGCAAGTGACTGACCCAACATGCCTCCACCATGGCAGTGTAATATTTGCTCCTCTGTGCAGCAGGTTTTTTTGGTTGTGGACAGGAAGGTGACTCTAAGAGGTGATTGCAACTGTGCTTAAACCCGCAGGAGAAAGCGCGGCTACAGGGTCTATCGCCGGCTGCCTGTACGGCTTGGTTTACGGCCTAAGCAAGGTTCCCAAAGGCTTGTACCAGGACCTGGAACAGAGGGAGAGGCTCGAGTACTTGGGCGAGAATCTGTACCGACTATCCATGGAGGAAAAGTAAAGCAGTTTCTGCCATTTTTCTATAAAGACTATCTCGAACCCTGTAGATAACTGACAGATGTTCATAGCGAAGGAAATAGCTGAGAGTTAGTCTGAAAGGCTGTATTTAGATTGTGTGCAAGCAAAGATAGCTGAATTATTCAAGACTGATTAGATATTTATGGCCTTTGTGGGTTTTTTTACAGATGTAGGGTTTCTTTGAGCATACAGTGAGATTTTTGAGTATATAGTGAGATAATCTCAAATGACAAAAAGATTTTAAAAACCTCTTTTGAATTATTTCAGTCTAACTCGCTATAATACCACTTCCTAAAAAGCCAAGACCAGTAATTACAGATACAAAATTAATTTTCAGAACTAATGCTTTCCTGCAAAACTAATGGTAGTAACCACTTATGGGGATGTTCTCTGTATATTTGACAATCCTTTCACCACTGCTGTTTCTCTGTGTTCTCAAATCTAATGTGTCTGTGACACATGTAAACCTAATGTCTCATGGATTAGTTTTTAATGAGCCACTGATCCCCGCATCAGCACTGTGGTGCAAGGTATTGTTACATTAGAAGCTTTCAGAAAAGGAAAAGCCAACACTAAAAATACCTGCAAGGAGCATCAAAGCATCAGTGTGCCTGATATTTCTGAATTACACTTTTATCAGTCTTCAGAACAAAAGGGTTTTTTAACCATAACTGGCTTCAATGTTTGTAAATAAATTAATCTTACACTGTTTTCTAAGCATCATTATTTATTTTTATATTGAGCAGATTGTACATTGCTGTATCAGTATCAGAATTTTTGGTTGAGGTTTTCAAGCAATTGTAATAGGTCAGTGTCAGGCTGTGATACATTTCACAAGTCTGACCATCACAAAAATCCCAGGAAGAAAACACAACTGTTTTACCTTTTTTCTTTTTCTTCTTTTCCTTTTACTTTTTTTCTCTCTTTTTCCCTTTCCCTGTTTTCCTTTCCTTGCCTTGCCTTGTCTCTCTTCATCCCCCATCTCATTTCTACAACTTCTTTTACCTTTTCCTTTTCCTCTTTTTCTTTTTTTTTCTTCTTTTTCTTTGTCTTTTCCTCTTTTCTTTTTATTTTTTTTAAAATTTTTATTATAATTTTTCAAGAAAACCAACAAACTATGATTCAGTTAAAGGTTGCAAACAGCAGACAAAGTAAATAGTTGGCCTCGGTGAAGGAGGTTCTGATGTACCTGCACAAATCTGGAATCCTCAATGAAATGACACAGAAGAAGTGAGTGCAAAATTTGTTCCTAGTGTTTAACTTACTATTTTACCTCAGAAATTCAGAAACTGAGATCTATGCAGCACTTTCTGATCTCTACCATGAGTGATTGCCTTTGTGGTGTTGGTTTCTCCTGTATTTCTCCAGCTGCTGAACTGCATTTTTAAAGACAGCTAAAAATACATAAGTACTTTCCTACTCCTTTTTCCATGTAAGCAACTGCTGGAATCATCACTGGGATGCTATGTGGCAGAAAGAGGAGCAGGTGATCCCTGTCATTATGAATAGCAGCCTGCATGAAAATATGCATATGAAAAGGTTTTCTGACCTATGAGCTACTTCAAACACTGTTTTAGCATGTTTTCTCTTTGCAGCTTCTCAAAGTCCTTTCTTGTTAGCTTTGGAGACGTGTTAAACCAAAAGGAGCATTTGTGTCAGTAGCTTTTGATTTAAGAGAATGCCAGGATTTTCTAAAAACATTCCTTCTAGTTTAGCATGCATCTAGCATACCTGTAATAAATTCAGCAATAGAGAAGAGAAAAGAACATAATTAAGGTAGGATTTTCTCTAGTACTTTGTCTTTTCCTCTTCCTTTAGAAAAAAAAAAATAATCAAAAAAGGCATGAAGAGCGCTCTTAATTGTTCCCACTTTACCTTCTATCCAAGCCGGGGAGGCCCAAAAGTGTTTCAGAGACAAATATGATAATAAGTTAGAAGGACCATTCCCAAAGACTGAAGCAATAAAGCACCACTTCTGCAGCAGCTGAGGTGAGCAGCACACTGGCCATCATTTCCCTGAAAACTCTGCACAGTCTGGCGCATTGGTCCCAGCAGGCAGAGCTGCTTCCCTGGGCTCTGGCAGCACATGGAACGGGGCACCACACAGAGCTGGGTAGTGATGAGATGCCCAGGGACAAGGAGGCCTCTGGGCTGCAGCACCTCTAGCTCTCCAGCTCCTGACCATTTCCCTATAGCTAACCAACAGCAAGTCAGAGCCATCCGTCTGTTTCTGGCAGCTTCTGCAAGTTGGGAAGTGATTTCCATTTTTTTGGGGCCTGTCTTTTGATGATGTTTCCGTAGTGCTGCCTCCTCATGCCCGTGCTCTATCCTGAGTACTCTTCCTGGACCAGGCCTTTGGGCTTCTGGGATGTGCAAAATGGTGGTCAGATATTAAATACGTAATTCAAAGTCAAGTAACAGGGCTTTCTCTTCTCCACAGCAGACACAGTAAAGCAGACACGCCCCGCCGCCGTATGCTTTTAGCAAACGCCATGGGATGCCACAACCCCCCCACTGCTCAGCAGCCTCTGGAGCCCCAGCAGAGTGGGAAGGCAGGAGTGGGATGGGGCAGGAGGGTGAGGGCAGGGCTGAGGGAGAGCGATGGCTCCGCTCGCCCCGCTGCAGCACGTCGGGTCTCCTCCGCTCAGTGACACCAGGTGTTGGCTGCAGAGGTTTCCAAGGGACAGGCCAACCAGAGGGGTAGGGTTGCACTGCTGCCCGTTAGCATATCAGGCTGTTGCCACTCTGATGCTGCCATGATAAGTGTCACCAAAGAAGCTATAAATAAGTAACTCAGCTGACTGTCTTACCTATCTGAATTATTCGGGGGCCCAGAAGACAGGAAATTTTTGAAAGTGGCCTTGCTTCCTCTGGAGGTCCAAGTGGTCTGTCCTCCAGACACTGAAAACCACGCAGCAGAAACGAGCAGCACGTTGAGGCAGCATCAACTACATCATAATCTGTGAAAATCAGCATCTTAGGGGGAGGAGGCTGAAGCCTGCCCTCGACCGTTTCACAGCATCAGGGAGGAGCCCAACTATCTGCCTTGCCATCTGCAGTAACTCACACCACTAGGAAGTGACTTCTGCTGGTGTGGAGTCCCCTTGTACCTGGGGGGTACCTGACCAGTTCCTCCTGGTCATAGATGGAAATAGAGTTGGCTACCTGTAGTTGATATAGAGGAGACTGTATTTCACTGATAAGTCATGTAGTTTAAGAGCAGCAGGATACAACTTTGGAAAAGGTAGTGAAGAAACACTAGGGATGATGTCTTGGCCGGTTGAAAATGGTCGTCGTGCTCCCAAACCTGAGGAACCCTCCACCTTTGCCCTCCTTCCCCTAGGTAGAAGCATGGTGTTTTACAAACACTGGGACAACACAGTCTCACCACTACCCACATTTTCTGTGGTGGGCTCAGAATTCCGTGTCATTGCACCCCAGCCCTTGCACAGAATGCATTTTGGATTTACAGAGTCATGATACTGGTTTGCAGGTGCAGTCATCTTGGAAGAACTGCAGATGCCCTAAAAAGGTGCCATAGCTGTTTGCTCATCTGCTGCTGCTTGTTGGTGAATATGGATCAGCACTCAACCCATGCAACATGTCTTGGTACTTAGGACAATGCAGTATTCCCACAAATGCTACATTTCAGAAGGTATCCTGCAAGAGCATTCTAACATATTTTACCAAAAGAATAAAAGCAAAACTTCAACAGAGCTCACTAGTAATATATTTTAATGAAGCTGTTTGGATTTGATAGCTCGTAAGTGATTAATTACCTTGAATACTCCTAGTAAAGAAGGTCTAATCTTCTTCCCTTCACAATGAATAGTAGTTTGGCTGTGCTGACCTTACTAAAAGCAGGACTGGTCCATATTTTACTCTGGCCATTTATTGTATCCAAAGTAGTCTGGAAGGGAGATGTAAGAGGGGCATCAGGTTCTACTGTTGTTCTTAGAGATCAGAGACAACCCTGAATTATGCTGGTTGTTGGCCCTATGTGTGTTTCTGAATATGCCAGGCACTTTGTAGGTAGGAGAGGGGTGATATTCTGCCACAGCCAGGTCTCAGTTAAAATATCAGCAGGCTGGCTATAGGAGGGGGAGTGAACCAGGATATTTTTAGCCTAAATCACACCCTGAACTCTGGTTTCATTCTTTATTCTGAAAATTCCTGTAGTTGTGATGAAAGGGGATCTCGGCATGACACGGGACTCTTGCTTCCTTGACTATGGTCAATTCAGAAAGGAAAAAGGCAGATGTTACCGTGTGGGAGCATGCACCTGTGCTATGCTGAAATACGGTTATTCCCAATCAAAACCTATAAAGTATTGTTTGTCACACTAGACATGAGCCAGTTGTCACACTTTTTTCTTTTATTGGCCTTTAAAAATATCTACAAAGGCAGTATAAATAGACTTTCTTCCATTCAAGGTGGCAACTTCATCCCACTGCTAAGGGGTGTAATTTTTAATATGTGCACTTGAAATGCAGCCAACTAGAATCCAAATGTCACTACCCGACTGGACAAGGACTAACCCCCCGACTTTGCAAGCAGCCTCCATAATATCACAGTGGGGGGCCAGGTCCAGTTTCTTCCAGAGTCCATGTAGTACCAGCTGCTGGGGCACAGCTGGGCCTTCCCCAGCCTTTCAAGGCTGACACTCCCTAAAGGATGAGCCTCTTTGCAGCCTTCCTTCATTTACTACATGTGGGCTTAGTTTTAACAATTTTTTTGTTCCACTCTGCTCATAAAAATTAATCCCCTCCTGGTATGCAGGCTGCATTCTGTGCATGAAGCTATTTCACTGCACAGTGAAGTAACCCTGCAGCTTTTGGTGGTGTCAGAAAGCTGACACCTCTTGCGTTTTTTCCCCTCCAAGCCCCATCTATTGTTATTGACTTCACACTGCAGCTTTTGTGCTGAGTTCAGTATTTTATTTAGTAGCTCATCCACACCAATTAAAGCATTGCCTAAATCCTCAGCTGTCTGAGGGCCTAATTCTTCAAACTCAAGTGTAAGTCCAACATACCAGCTTTCTTGCTCTAGATTAAAGGGGCTTGTAGTCAAGGGACATTGCCAGGGTTGTTGTGGTGATGATGTATTTGACAAAGCAGATCTAGGATCGTAGTCCTGATGTGGCATTTTACTGCTATCAAAAAGCAAATCAAATAAATCGTGTGGGATTTTTTTAATTCTGGAGAGGTAACTACTGACTTCTAACCTGTACCAACAGCAAAAACTGTCAGTGACAGATTTGTGCTTCTCAGCCTTGCTTTAATGGTTTTGAGTCTGTTTTTATAGCCCAGAGGCAGAACTGTTTTCATGCTAACTGCATTCTCATCACCTTTATCTTTGCCTACACTTTGCCTAGCAGGAGAGGAAAACACCTTTGAGGTTGCCCTTGCACTAGAACATGGTAATACTAAATGAGTGAGGAGTGGCACAGAGGAGATGGGGTCACCCTGGCTGGCATTGCTTGTTGCTTTCACTGGCCACAAAACACAGAAGAAAGTCAACGGTGCCATGTGGGACCATGTGAAGCTCTGCACGCTCCTGCCACGCCATGCCTTATGAAGCTTGTAAAGCACTTTTCTTGCTTTTTAACAGGCCACTAACAACAACTCCCTATAGAAGTTCTAAATTAAAAGTATTTCTTTCCATTTCATGCACAGCAGCATGCCGTGAAAGCAAAATAAGGAGGTAGCAGCTATGTTGGTGACTTGAAAAGAACATGCGTGTTTTCTCTTGCACAGCACCAAAAGCACACGCTTTTGCGGAGAGGATAAGATGCTGGTAGACCCTTTGGTGCTGAAGAAGAAGCTCAATAGGATGGCTACAGAGCAAGGGGCCTTTGCAGTTCTCAGCAGCCTGCTGCTGTACGTCACCGAGCTCGCAGCCGGCGATCCACAGCTCAGCAGCAAGAGGACAAAATGGGCAGAAGGTAAAGAAAACAAGGTGAGTTATAACCAGCCACGTCCAGATAAAAGCAGGGGCCAGCATCCAACCAGATTTCAGCTCCTGCGGGCCAGGTTTCTAAACAACAATCGTGAGCCATACACCAAGAAAAGAAGAGAAGTTGGCAAACTCGTCATTAAAGAGAAGCTGTGGATGAGCAGGGCTGGAAACAAGCTGGATAGGAGCAGAGACAGGAAAGGAGACGGAAAAGCGGGGGAGGAGGACACCAACACAAGGACCAGCGAGAGGGCCAGGTGGAGCAGCATGACTGGGAAAAACACAGTGAAGAACATCCTGAAGAAATTTTTAGCTGCTGAAGAAAAAGAAGCCAAGGAGAACTCTCCCGGCTGGAAAAAGAAAGGGCCAAACAGCGGTTTGCCAAAAATAGTCAACAGGAGTTCAGTCCTGTCCAAACTGAAGGAGCAGTTTGAACAAAGTGCTCTCTGCTCAGCCACAGAGGTGAGAGCGTCTCTTCTGCCCAAAGGTGAGAAAAAGACAAAAAACTTCCCAAGCAGAAAAACTATTCGAAAGCCAGAGGTCAGAGTGCTGCGCACGACAGCAATGACAGCAACAGGGATAAACAGCCCAGAGTCCCAGTACTTGGTCTGCTCCACAGTCCCAGTGCCCAGACTCAGCATCGCTACCAAAATTAACCATCCTTGGAGCTGGTCGAAAAATAGTGCCGTGAAACAGCCTTTCGGTCAGGACACACCACTGAAGGAAGACCTGGGGTCCAACAGGGAGCTTGGTGAGAACACAACACCAGCCAGTGCAGCACAGGACAGGGTGAAGAAAGAAGAGTTCCTGGTGGAACCCAAGGCCATGTTTGATGCAAAGGATAGTGCTGAGGCTAAAATAGATTCCACAAAGCAAGGACCTGACCTTAACCCTGACCTAGATACCTCTTCTACTTCCTGTAAAACACAAGCTGTTGCAGACTGCCTTCCTCCCTTGTCTGAACATAGTCTAGACTGTGACAGGAATAGCATGCTGGCCGGGCCTGATACATCGTCAGTATTAGGGGCTACCAATGCTGTGCAACATGTTAAGGAAGCCAGTCCATCTTCTAGCTCACCTTACTCTAGCACAGCTGGTGGATCCCACGAAAAAAGTCCTCAGGATGCTAACGCAGGCGAGATCCCTGAAATAACTATGTACGTGCACAGTTCAGAGGAAGATGATACAGAGCTCATGCAGCCAGAAAAGAATCCTTTCTTTACAGGCCAAAAATGTTCTCCAGAGCTGAAAGCATTGGAAAGCATTCTGCCATTTCACTCTCCAGGAATTCAAACATCTTGTGAAATCGAGCCTCCAATGCAGGACAGACAGATAACTCTCCTAACACCAGCTTCTGCCAAAAGACCACCCATAGTCCAAAAAGAGGCACCAGGTTTAAGAGGCAGATTCTCTGAGGAAGCCAAAGAAGGAGCAAAACATCACACTGAAGACAAAATATCCTCTACTTCTAGCAAAAATTATAGTGATGTCCCAGATGAAAAGGAAGAGGAGAATAAAACACCCGACAGCTGGATGCAAAATGAATCCAAAACCAAGCAGCCAGAGCCTCCTCAAATGCCCAGCCTAGAGACTAACTTTGGTAATTACCATGCTGACACACCGAATCCAGATATAAATCAGAGCAAACACACACTCTCCTCAAATGAGAGCCAGGAGCAGAAGCCAGGTGCTGCAGAAGAAGAGAACGTCTCTTCTTCTTTGGAAAAGACACAAAACCCTTTGACAGGTGACCTTATGAAGCACAGCTTCTACACTGCAGAAGAAGATTTGGGGAAGGGCAAATTATCTTCATCAAATGAAATTTTGACCCATGCAAACAATCAAGTCCTAGACAGGAGTACCTTGACTGACCTGGAGACCTGTCATAATCAATCCAAATCTTTCATTAAGCATGAAGAGGGCACTGCAGATGAGATGTCCTGGCCTGACTCTGAGGCATGGCAGTCACACTTATCTAATCCTTTACCAACACAAGTGAGTGGGATTGCAGGGCAGAGAATCCATCACACTCTTGGAAATCCCCCATCTCTTCTACCTGTTGATCTGGTGAGACAGGGAACTGGTGGTGTGGAAGAGGAGCATGCCAGCCACGGCTGTGAGAATCACCCACTACCCTCTTCAGAAGATTTGACAGACTCTGGAAACAATACTATGGTGGAGAAGAAAACTGAACGTGATTTCAAGAATCAAATTCTGTCCCCAAATGACACAACAGAAAATGAAAACTCTGCAGCTGAAGAGACAAATACATGTCAGAACTTTGAGAATTGTCTTTCACTTTCAACCAAGAAGCCAGGCAAACAAGAAAATAAAACCATGCTAGCAAGAAAGCCTCTATTACCCTTGGAGAAGAACCAAACACCAACTTCAGGTGATGCCATGAAGCAAGGAAGTGATATGCTGAAAGAGAACCCATTTCCTTCATCAACTGAATCGGTCCTGGACCAAAAGAAGCGTGGAAAAGGTAGTAGTGAAGCCTCCAAACATAAAAAGGGTATGCTCCTGTCATCAGGTGATGACATGAAACATGAGAATGATAAGATGGAGACAGAGGAGAAAGAAGAGAGAAATGTCTTGCATAAATCTGAGGAGGCAAAAGTATCCACACCAAGTGGTATGATGGATCATGATAACTCTTCAAACGAGAAGAATGCTCGTAGACTTCAAACATCCCAGTTACCTTCATCAGAGCATGATACCAACATTAAAGGAGTGGAAAGTACTGATCTGAGTTTGAAGTGTCTAACACCTTCAAAAGATTTTGTGAAAGACGAACATGATCTGTCAGTAGATGAAAACATCTGCGGCAATAATAGGGAACACCACCTGTCCTCATCAGATAAACCAATGAAACTTGAAAATAGCAGGACAGAGCAAAGAAACATCAAGTCAAACTTCAAAAATTATTTATCACCAACAAAAAACATTACAAGGCAGGACAATAAGACTTCTGATGAGGAGAATATGCTTCCTAATTGGAAAAAAGATCCAGTGCAGCACAGAAAGAGTCGTGAAGGAGAGGGGAATACTCTGTGTGATCCTAAAAGTCAAATACCATCACTGAACCCATTGGTGAAGCAAGACAAGAAATCTTCCCCTCTAGAGACACAGAAGCAGACGTGTTCAGGTGACTTTGTAAAGCCTGAAATGAAGCCAGATGAAAAAAAGAATAAACATATCTCTGAGAAGCCCCATTCACGTTCTTTAAAGAAAGTGCTTAAGCCTCAAGAAATAAACTCTTCAGGAGAGAGGAAACAAAAGACACCAGCAGAGGAGGACATCAGGTCACCTGAAACAAAGTCTGTAAAAGAGACTGATAAACACCACCATTCTGGGAACCATCAGTCAAACTCAAAGTCACATCCTTTGAGTAAAGCAGCAAAGCCTGAGAAAAATGTTCCAGGAGGAGAAAAACAACAGAGTGTTCCTGGAAGTTTAACAAAGCCTGATGCAAAGACTGTAGAAGATAAAAACAAAGATCTAGGTTCTGGGATGTACCAGTTGCAACCTTCAAATTCACTCGTGAAGCCTAAACAGAAGAACATGATGGCCAAAAAGAAGCAATCAACACCACCAGCTGATGAAAAAGCAACATATAAAACTGGTAGTCCAGAAAAGAAGAGTGGACCTGAGAGAAAAGAGAAGTACCAGCTGCGCTCTTCAGCACAAACAGAGAAGCATGGCAATGATGGCTCAGGGAAGGAAGACCCTGTAGACAGCTATCAAACTCCACTGCAAAGTGATGGCATAAAATGTAAAAGCAGTACTGTTCCAAAAGCATCCAGTTCTTCTAATACAGAGAAGTCCCCCAAATCATCCCCAGTTCTTGATGCATCAAAATATGAAGAAAATCCTATGGAAGATAGGAGAAAACAGCCTGGATTAAAGAAGTACCAAGCGGTCTCATCAAAGAATTTGGTGAAACATGAGAAAGATGTTGCTGAAAGGGAGGGGAGCTGGCAGGCAGCTGGCAAAACAAGTGGCAGAAAAGCAGAACTGGAGGACTGCTCTAAAGCAGCGTCATTCCCAAAATACACAGCGGAAAGCTACAGTGAAGGACCCTTAGAGACATCTTTCAAACCACTGATCATTAGAATAACTGACACATTTAAACATCACAGCTAAATAATACGGCTACACCTTAGGCAAGAACTTACAACCAATCGTGCCACAAATTCTCTAAGTCTTTCTTTTTTCCTTCACTCTCCAGGGCATTACATGACCATGTTTTAATCACAGGGACATTGATGTGCATCTATCTGAGCTGGGCTTTTTTCCTTTCTGAAACATTTGCCTGAAGACATGAACTAAATTAATCACTGCAAGTGAATTAACTAATCAGTGAATAAATAATCAGTTTATAAATTAAATATGAGAAGGGCTTTGAGATCAGCATGAATTCAGCCTTGCTCCAGACTCTCCTTGCTAGCTAATGGGTTTTGTTTGTAACAAAGACGATTGTTCAGGGTGAACTCTATTTGTATTTACTTATTCTAATGAAATTCTGCTAGTACTTCTTCCAGGAATGGTGGTAGGCAGCGTAAGCTTTAATTATGTCAAAAAGCACTTGTTCTAAGCTCTGCCTTTTCACAGATTAATGGAAACTGTTGATCTATTGCTGCACTGAGTGACACCGTTAGTAAAAGTAGTGAGGGAATGAGGGAAATGCTTCATTTATCTGCAGAGAAATCGTCAAGGCACATTGATGCTACAAGAGGATTTACTGTTAATGCAAATGTTCAGCCTCATTAATATTAATATTGAAAAAATAGTGATTTAACCTCCTCTGAAGCTATTTGCACTTTGGCCATACACTGTATGCATTATTGCTTTCAAGACACAGCTTTTCAAGGGGTTCTTAATTACTGCAGATGAACACGCAACAAGTGTAAGAGCTTGGAAAAGCCCCACAGTGAAAGGCCCTGAGGACCCCTCCTGAGGACAATGTAAGCCAGAGAGATCCAACACCTTGCCAGGGCAATTCAGCTTTTCCTGGGACATCTGTTCCACTTCAAATCCTGGAGTGCACATACATGAGGCAGGTGCCACAGCTCTCATTAAAAGTCTTAGGAAGTGTTTGTTTTATAGCACAATGTGAAACAGCAGTATGAAGCAGCCAGTGTCACTGAATCCTAACAATGTGATATCATTTTTTGTGTTTACAGTAAAAATGGCTTCTGCACAAAATTTGCACATGATTAATCTAGTTTTGGAGAAGTGAGGGCAGGGTGGCTGCCTTGGGTGTTGTAGCAAAACTGTGATAGACAGAAAAATCGTAGGGCACCACTCTCCAATACGCCAGTTTAGCTTAGTGTTGTAACCACACGTTCAGGACAACATTTTCTGGGGAGGAACCCTAAAGGTGTATCCTAAGGACCCACTTTCAGAAAGCCACAGATCCAGAAAGAAAGTTTACTCAAGTGAGGTCCTCTTCCCCCATGGCAGTGTCATCCCTTTAATTGTTAAGACACTCTCCAGGACAGTGCTCTGGACAGCTGGGGCTGGCTGTTGCTCCATCTCAGGTTGGCAGAGCGCCCCAACCCTCTGCCAGCAAGGGAATGAGGACAAGAGCAGGCTGGCAGCAGGCTGAGATCCAACCCCTTTGCCAGCACAATACACACGAGTCACATACCTGACAACTGCGCTGGCCTGGCCAGGGATACTGCTGGGAGGTAGATGGGACACGAAGATGGTGTCCTCTGACTGCTGAAGAGGCTTAGGCCTTGATTTCTTTTCCCTCACAAGACGTCGAAATGAAAGGACTCTCACAAAATGGAAATCACCTGTATTTTAAACCAGTCCTCAAAACAGAGGGTAAATACCATTTTTTGGTGGGACAAGACTGCCCTTCTGCCCAGGGGTGTGTCTCACCCACCAAGCTTTGAGGAGCCTGCAGCTATGAAGGCCACTTTGTACTAAACTTAAACTGTAATTTACTTGTTATTGTCCATGATTTCAATTCCCACTTGAGAAAAGTGCTTACAACACAAAGCATTTGCACCAGACCTGAATAGTAAATTCTGTATTAGCTGGATTCTCCTGCCAGCAGGGGAGAAGCTATTATAGCTATTCTTGTTTTAATGTTTTAAAAGAAATTTAAAGGGTTGGGGTTTTTTTGCCACTTATTCACATCTGGAAAGATCACTAACTTGTCACAAATTAAAGAGCTTGTCCTGTCTGCCAGATATTAATTAGGTACCATGCAGGAGAGGTAGTCAGTGCATACCAGCAGGCCCTCAGCTCTTCCAATTTATACGTGTAATGTCTGTTTTTCTCAACAGAGAAACAGCACCAGGAGGCCAAGCACCCTCTGTTCAGGAAAAGACAGGCAGAGTCATCTTGTGGGGGTTAAATTTTAGGTTGCTACATGCCTTAATCTCTGCTGGTAAAACATAAATCATCCATCCAAGTCTGTTCCTCCTTGAAGTGCATTTAAAACATGACAGAGATTTGCACTAAATGAGGGTAATGCCTCACTTAAACCAATCACTGAGGGTTTTTTTCAGGAGCTGACACAATTAATCCTCCAGGAAAGGAGAGCGTGAGGCCATATGAATTCCAGTAGCAATGGCTAGAAGATCAGTACAAGACTGGTGTGTCTTGCAGTCAACAGCCCAAAACATGCCACTCCAAGCTGTGCTGGCAGGAAATTTAGCACTGGTGATAAGCAAAGAAATCTCAGGTATTTCAGGAAGAACAGGAGTTCAAGGAAGAGTATACAGATCTAAGCCAGCTGTGTCAGAAGGTGAGCAAACGGCCAGGCTGTAACCCTGGGGATATCCTTGGAAGGATATGCAACAGAAAATAAAGCTTCATTCCCAGTGCCCAGGAGTCCTTCTCAGCCTCCTTTGCCTAGGGAGGAGTGGCCCTGTGCCTTTGCTCTCCTTTAAGCACATCTCCCACCTTGTCAAAGGAGGGTAAGTGGACAGCGCCCTCCCAGGCTACTATTCCACTTTATCTGAGCAGGAAACAGGTATGTTTGATGCTTCTGTCTGCACATCTCTTGGCTCTCGTAGTTTTGCACAATGGCTGTAATTCGGTAGAGTTCAGCTTTTCCCCCATACTACAGCCCTCTGCTTTACTAAAATGCATTTCTCAAGACTAGCATCTCTCAAGGTCACTGAAGGAATTAGGTCCTTAGCCCTCACTAAATGTAGCAGGAATTTTTTTGTTAGTTTTAGTAATGCTTCCTTGAAGCCGTGGCTTAGCTACACGTACGGACAGAAAATCAAAACCAGGCAATGCACAGTGAAAATAAAGAAAAAACAATCCCCAGGCAGAAAATGTTTTTCAGCATTACCCCTCTGTAGTGACATGGTTTGAAACTTCAGATTCTTACAGAATTAGCCTCTCAGGATGAGAGATTTTTTTCAGGGGACTGGGCAAAATGAATGACAATGTCACTTTCCAGGGTGTAGCCCATTGCATTGGATTCTTCAAAGCGTAGCTTTCCAGGAGTTTTTGAATGCCTGAATAAAGGAGGTTTTTAAGGGAAATCTTAACTCCAAGCTGGACCTGAGGCAGCTGAAGAAGCAGGTCTGAGGTGGGGGATCAGTGGTAAGTGATGGGGTAGAAGGTTGGGGCCAGCAGAGAAGCCAGGCAGGCTTTCAGTAGCAGCCATCAGTAAAAGCTTTCAGATTGTCCTCCCTAATTAGGCCATAGTAAAAAGCTCCCCTAGCACTCCACATTGGCAGGACACCTCTCAGGTGGGCTTAATAGTCTGGGATTCACAAAAGGATTGGTTTGGGGTGTTTTGAGTAGCCAAGCACAAACCCAAAAAATCGTGCTCACAACTGTGGTAGTAGCACAGTCCCCTTCCCACACTTCAACATGTGTCTGTTGTCTCCAGCAGCCCCACTCATTCTCTTGTATTTCTGACTGAAGCCAGCTCTGGACTGTCAAATAACTTAGTAGCTTATAAGCATCCTCTAGAGTTGTGTCTTAGACAACCTTTAACAAGTTGTGCATGACTAAAAGCATAGACCAAGACCTTAAGTTGTACGACTCATCTCAGGTTTTGCCCTTTGTGCTTTCTTTGGATGTCAATGGAGCTGGTAATAGAAAAGGCCTCATACTAAAATGCAACGTTGTTTCCCCCCCCCATTTTAGCTTGTTTCATTTCTATGTGCAGCCAGCAGATCTCAACACAAAGGGATAATTCAGCACAGTAAAGCATCTCTCCTAGCCTCGAGATCCCACAGATGACATCCCTGTGCTGCTGGCAGTAGAAACGCTCCACCTAATGGCTGGATTTGTAAAGCAGGTTGCAAGCAAGCACTGGTGAATGAGGAATAGTCGGGAAACTTGGGGGACGGCTGCTTCTCTTATTGCTGTGGTGGTAAGGACTGCACACCATCCAAATGGAGCTTTTCTGGGTGAACAGAGAAATCCTTACGGATTTGGGAGTGGGAGATTGCTCTGGAACAGTAACAGAAATCTGCTACCTGAGAAATAAGCACAAAGGTGTTATTATCAGCTACTAGCAGAAACAGTTTTAACTCCTCTACTCACTATGTGGTTTCCAAAAGGCATCATGGTCTCCAAGCTTTATTTGTCTTTTTCATTTCCATGAGAATTTCTTCTTATAGAATGAAACATTTTTCACTCCTTGATGAGAATGTTAAAACACAGGAAAAGGATCTTGCTGGGTATCTGCTTTCCTGCCAAGTAAAAAAATTGTTGTATACCGAAAAGTCAAAGAATCAGCAGGTCAGTATTTTACTTCTTATGACCTGAAATCATTTTGGGAATTGCTAGACACCTCCCATTATGACACTTGGTTTGTCTCTAACATGCCTTCAGTTGCTTGTATTTCACTGAGCTGCAGGTGCAAGAACAACTTCATAAGATGGTAGTATTTTCATTTGGCCAGCAAGCATTACAGCAGGCTTTCAGTGGTGCATGTCACACAAGAGCAGAAACACACTGCTGGAGGAAAAGCTGCCTGAGATAATAAAGCTGTAAAAAGCTATCATGCACTGAACTAATTATCCTCAAAAAGCCACCAAATAGCTGTTAAGGCCTCTATTTTTGAAAATGACTCGTGAGTCCAAATATCCAAAGTGGGACACCTTACCAAAGAATACAATTTTTTGGGGAAGTGCTCAGCACTTGCTCTCTGAAAATCAAGTGACTTTCATAAGCTGCCTCATGCTAGGCAGCCAAAGCCGTTTCTAAAAAGTTGACCCAGATTTCTGAAATACAGGAGAATTTCACAGACACCTACTTGCCCCTTCATCTACAAAATGCTCACCACAGCCCTGTGGGTGAATGCAGCCAGTGCAGTTTGCTTTCATCACAAGGAATTGCAACCACTTTCTGCAAACTGCACAGCTTTTTGGGTCTGCACTACAGCAGTTGCTAAGGCAGTCACTCTGGCCCTTGCAGGGAGGGGAGAGGGCTTTCATATGGTTGAGATAAAGAAGGGAAGTCTTTCCCCTAGCTGTGTTTCCCAAGGTTTCTGGAAGGAATCGAAGAAAGAAAACTCTTGGACACTGCACAGCCAGTCCATCCTTATTGTGTTTGATCAAGTTACAGCATCAGAGGTAAACACATGTCCCTTGGGTTTCCTACCAATACAATGAACTACCCAAAGGCAACCCTGGATTTCTCCCCCTGGTTACTGAGATCTTTCATTCTTCCAAGGAATGGGAACAGTGTGGCTGGCAGTGGTTCAAGCACCCAAACAAGGTCCCACAATATGTTTCTCAGCTCTAACTGTCTCCAGGTTCCAGGAAATTTATCACAGAAGAACAGAAATCCCCCAAAGACATCTTTATTAACTCATTTAAATTACACCCATCATGTAACATGGAAGTCTGTACCATTGTCACACCGTACAGATTTCTTAATAAAACAGTTTTCCTTCTTAGATGGGTTATTTATTTGTACCACTGAGTCTTACTTGTGTGTCAGGACGATGAAAATAATAAAAGCATACAAAATAACAATCCTGTAATGATTCTGTCATTATCAAGGAAGGAGCATGAGAAACAAAGACAAACAGTGCTGTATCTCATCAGTATGCAAACTGTTTTCCTTATGCCCAAGAGAGCTGACACATGCTGAGTTTCATGGGAACTCATGCATGAGTTCAGCTGGGAATAGGTAGCAAACATGAAGCATTAATTATGCAAATATCATGCTCTTTGAAAAGAGGAAGAAAAGCTGCATTTTCTGCAACTTGTTCCTAGATGTCCTGTCCCCGCTGGCTCCTCAGACCCAGGCAAAGAGTGGGCTGTGTGCCAAGGAGGTGACTCCAGCCGCTGAAATTGGAGCAGTGACGGGCTAAGGAGCAGCTTGTTGGGACCAGCCACCTCCTCCTGAGCTGTCCATAGAGTGGGAGGTGCTGGCCAGGGCTTTGTGACCTGCCATGACTTCCTACCTTGCTTTTTCTTGGTGGTGGGAGCAATTAAATGCACACCTGAAACGAGTCTGGCGCCATGGCAAGGGTGGATCAGGTTTGATCAGGCTGGATCAGATCCATGATCAAAGGCTGGCAGGAGAAGCCAGTAACATGGTGACCACATTACTTCATTAGAGCTGCAGAAAGCCCTTGGGCAGCTACTCCTTCATATACAAACTTGGAGGTAAACAGGATTTACTGTTGAGATTGCCAGATGCTGCCCCCTCCAGAACATGAAACTCAGGCAAAACTGAACTTTGAATATGGAAATGCAGTGACACACGAAGCAGTCCAGGATGACCTGCAAGTGCTCCAGCCCTGTCTGCTGCTCAGCTGGAGCAGTCAGGCAAACCTGGGGCTAGCCTGTGAGGACCAAACCCTGGGAAGACCCCAACCTCTTGCCCAAGATGGGCCTTTCTTCTGCTCCTGCAAATGTCAATGAAGGGAGGATCTTGCTGAAGGTTCACCCTGCCCCACCTGAAGATGTTTTGGAGGATCTGAGTTCAATTCTATTCTTCCTAGTCACAAACTGTCTCAGTTGTCACTTTATCCATCCACACACCCCACCTGCAAAACACAGGGCATACATTGCAGGCAGCAGGGAGCTTGGTGCCAGCTGTGGCCAACTCCTGGCAAGTGTCCAGCCAGGACCCACGGCCTGGACATGAGCAGCACTGGGAAACCAGGACAGAAGCTGTCCATCCACACTCACCATTGTCCTGCGAGTCTGACTCCTCTTCAAAAATAATCATCACTGATCCTCACCTCCCCCTCAGCTCTGTCAGTGTTCTTTCTCCAGGATATGTGTGTAGGTGAGATGGCCACCGAACATGAGAAGTGTGGTGGAGAGTGGGCAGATCTGCAGTGGGAGACAACCTAACTGAGCACACAGGTTATCAGAGCGATGCCATACACAGGCAGCGCTTTTTTAGCTGTATGATTAGTCGAGTTAAAACTCCAGCTACTACTCAAACTGATGCTATTAGTTGCTTGGGGACTTCTGATGTTCCTCTGGCATTTCTTTTCACCAGCTTGTAAAACCCATGTTTGAAAAAGGCACAAAGGATGTGTGTGCAGTGTGTGGGAGTGTGATTCCTGGCAGGAGCGAGTGTGAAGCTGAACGTCACTAAGAATTAGAAGAAACAGACTTGTACAAGTGCCACATGGAAGCAAGCACTTCAGCACAAGCTGTTCCTAAGAAAATATAATGAAAATACAGGTGAGTCTTGATTCCTCCCCCCGCCCCGTACAGTAAGACTTTCTGATGTCAGAAGAATTGGCTGCTTTCTATGCCTTTCTTCTCCATCTGCGTAGTGGGAATGAACTATTTTTCTCCTTTTCTTGGTGCCTGCTTTTGTATAAGTGATATGAAAGTTCTCTGGTCCATGCAAGTCTGCAACATGTGTAGGTATGTGGATGTACCACCCACCTGCTTGCACCAAGAGCTCACCTGAAGTTTCCAGGCAATGTGAAAATTTAGGCTGAAGATTTAATTTTTTATTTTTTATTAACTTCAGTCCCTCATTTTCAGAATTCACCTGGAAGCCACAGAAGTGTGGCAGAGGTGCTGGGTGAGCACCTTTCAAACAAGCCTCCACTGGAGCTTAGATTTCTCTTTAAAAATTGGCTCACTGAATTTTTAAAGTATCTTTTTAAAATAAGCATCCGCTGCTTTCCAATGTGCACCACTGGCACCTAACTCTAGGCAAACAGAAATGCAAAATCAGGTCTCTTTTCATGCTTTCCCCTTTAGAAACCCAGGTTTAAATGAAAAATCAGCTGTTGGCAAATCTCAGGGGCTAAAAGTAATTGTCCATTTCCCAGGGGCTGAAGAACAGTTCAGCTTCACTTCTGAAGACCATGAGATAACAACAGCCTCCATGGAGATGGCCAAAATCCCTCTTGGAGTGCTCTGTGACTGAGGAAGGATTGTAGGAGTGTATTGAGTCCACTGAATCTTTGACAGATTAGCTGGGCAGCTCCTCACTTGGTGGCTGCCCTCCTTGTAACCCTCCTCTGGGTGGGACAAGACCACTACCAACCACCTGTCAAACAGCAGGTCAGCTTGGGTCTCACTCATGGCTGCTAGGACCAGTGGGGCCAGATGTGTGGGGAGTGATGGGCAGGAGGCACGGCAGTAACAAGGCTCTGCTGCTTCTCCTTAGCACCCTGCACGATGCTGGTTAGGACACCATTTACAGGGTTGGCAAAGGCAGGGCTGCAGATTCTCTGGTTCCTCTGTGGTGCTTACAAACCCTTCTGCTGCTGGGAGAGATGGACTCTGTGTGTTTTCCTTTTGGCAGCTTTGAGATAGCTTTTATTTAAGAGAGGGTGAAACTGAGGTTGCCTCAGTTTCCTCTGGTGGTGTTTTATTGTTTGGTGGTTTGGTTTTTTTGAGGGCTAAATGGAAATAATAGTCTGAAAATGAATCATTTTCTTCTGGTTTTGACTTTTTACTGTTAATTGGATGCATCTGTGGCTTGTGAGCACTACAAAAAGACAGCCCTCAAAATAAATAACTTTTCTCCTTAAAATGTATTTCAAATAGAAAAATGTCTTGGATAACATTCCTCCAGCCTGACACAGCAAGCTCAAACTTCTTGAAACACTGTGCTTTGGTATCTTTCAAAAATAAAACATGTCCTCATGGAAAAAACAACAACAACAACAACAACAAAGCTTAAGAAACAGTATGTTCCAATCAAAACCATGTTTCATGGGGAAAGCAGTGCTGGTTTCTAGAAGCAGGAGGAGAGGGCTAAAGCCTGGGCTGGGAAGCTGAAGGGTGCAGAAGTCCTGCAGTATCCTCTCTCCTTGTAGCTGAGACCAGGCATGAGAAGACCACTAGCAAGGAGAGATGGTGCCTGCTGCAGAAGAAGATCAAGTCATTTTTTTATTATTATTTTTTAATTTTTTTTCAACAATCCACTGTAATAGGATTAAACTCTAGAGACAGACACTCTAAACGTCTTTGGGATAACACCCAAAGGGCAATTTCCTTTTGCTGACTAGTGCGTTAAAGAAGAAATCCTAAGATCGCCGTAAGCAAGGTGTCCCGGAGCCTGGGGAGCTGCTTTGTTCCCGGTCTTTGCGAGTGGTCTTGCTGGCCTGCAGATGGCGAGTTTGGCATTTGGAGATGGGGAAAGCCCCGGGTCCTGAGGGGGATCTGAAAAACAAACACTGGTGAAGAATCACAGGATCATGGAATGGTTTGGGTTGGAAGGGACCTTAAATATCATCTAATTCCAACTCCCCTGCCATGGGCAGAGACTCCTCCCACTAGACCAGGTTGCTCAAAGTCCTGTCCATCCTTGAGCACAGGAATGGGGAAGTAGAGTTAATTCTTCATCCTCCCTAATGCCTCTCCCATAATACTTAGTTTTATTTGCATGACCAGCTCTTTACTAGGCATGAGGATATTGCCCTGAAGATGGTAATACTGGTAGTTTGGACAAACATTAAACATTATTATTATTTGCAATGGAAACAGGGAACTTCACCACCTGCTTAAGCAGCAGCCATAGTGTACAGCACAAAATCATCAAGACTGCTCTTCCAGGAGGCAAAGTAAAGGTATATGATGATCATTATATCATTTTCTCATTTCCCATACGTTCTTTGGTAATACACAGAAATGAATTCAAAGATACTTACATTGACAGATTTTGACTCCAAAGGTCTCACAGCAAGGTCCAAAGCTAAGACTCAAGCAATAACTTGCAGTGTTACTGATCTCTGTACCACTGTGAGCCAGATTTTCTTAGGAAGTAAAAAATTTTGAGTCTGGGTCTCACTGAATCATCACATACTTTTAGGAAAATAAGTTTTCCTTATTTATTTTTCAAAATCCATGTCTGTGTTTTAAACTCGGCCGGAATTCTTCACCAATCACAAAAGTAAAACTATGACATTGAAAACAGTACTTTTAATGGACACAAGAACACATGTTTCTCCCTGACTGTCCACATGGAAACTCCACTCAGCTCATCCTGTGACACACTTATTTCCTATTGCTGGCTTCCCTCTCTTCCTTTCCACTTTCCTACCTTTCCTCTTATATTTCTGTCCTGTCCAAGGGCTACAAAATGAGGTTAGAATGTGAATCAGGTGTTTCCAAGAAACGCAGAGAACTTGCTCTGTGGGTCAAATTTTCCATTTATATTTCAATAAAAGTTTCTGAGCCCTCCTGAGAGCTGCACCAGTAGGAATGTCTTTCCAACTCCTGGGAAAACCCCTAAAACAAACAGAGTTTTCAGTAATATAGTAATCTTTCCATTCTGAAGCTTCACAGTTAGTTTGCTAAAGAAAGCACTCCCAGCCATTCAAAAAACAAAGAAAAACTCAAGACACTTTTAATGTGCTGTTTTGATCACCTACACAAATACAGACGTGTACTGCATTCTGCCTCCAAATCTCAAATTCGGTGACAATCTGGTGCCCAAACAACTAGAATATTTGAGGAGGATTTTTCCACCTCTCCTGTTCTCCAGTGCTGTACCCACTCCTCCCTGGATAGTCCAGGGCTTTCCCTCTGCCACCATTCCAGCTCCAGGAGGAGCCTTAAGGTGGAGGAAAATGGCATCTTCTGCATCTTGGAGCCTTGGGCAGCACATAGGACAAGCAGCTGCTGCTGCTGGCAGTATTGCTACCAAGCAGGTAGCAGCATCCCCTCTGATGTTTCCAGCAATGCAGCAGGATGCTATCTCAGCTACTGGAACAGAACTGCACTGCAAACAAGCCAGGCCTGTTATATTTACACCAGGGCTAAGCTCTGCTATCATGTTGGTCCACACAAAGCCACAAGACCAGATAAGCTGCCTGCTGTAACACAGCACCGATTCAGGAGCTCATGTAAACACCAGCCTTCCTTTGCTCTGACACCACCATCACTGTCCCCCACTCACTCACAGGGAATGGGTGGGTTTTACAAGAGCCTGGACACATACTTGAGTGAATTTGCCCATGGCTTTTCCTCTGCACAGCCAACACCCAGCACTACAGGGCTTCTGCCATGACTGGAGCTGACAGGGGCTACAGGAGTCTTCCTCTCTACTCTTATCAGAATTAAGTACTGAGGGAGACTAAGTTTCTCAGTAGGGATTGTCTTGCTTCCCAAAATGTTAGAAGCACCACAGAACAGCAATAAAAAGAAGGCAATAGGAAAACATGGCTACCATCAATAACATCAAAAAAAATGAGAGGTGTTGCAGAAAAACCATTCATTAAACAATAAGAACCAAAGGCTGTAAAATTATGGAGGTAAAAGTTAACTGAACAGAATTCAAGTAGTTGAACAGCTTTCCCTCCACCCTTTAAAGAACAAACTCACCTCCCAGAACTGCCTTTGAATATTCTAGTAGGGAATACCCATGGCAAGTGGTGCTCTGACTGGTGTTTTTGTGCTACACCTTCTTACTCTGCTCTATCAGACAACAACAGTTGTAATTTCTCACCCACCCTGGGCAGCCAGATTCCATACCCAGCTGAACTGGCTCAGAGAGCAGCACACCATGTGCTGGCTGTAGGAACATGGTTGTCTCTACTGGCAGTCATTAGTGTTGTTGATACGTACAACAGGTCCTCTAAAAATAGCTATGTTCAAATTAGAGCTACAAAACTCCTGATGCAGTGATTCTCTGCGGTGTCCTGCCCCATTTCTTCTCACAGTTATCAAAGAAGGATTTTGCCTCACTTCTTTTAAAATATTTTTACCTGACTTTAATAGTACCGATCATTAACTCAATTACTGTTTTGAAGTACAAACGTTCAAGGAGGAGATCCCAGACACCCTTGGTCAGCATAGATTTTTAGTTTCAGTAAAGGCAAATGCTAAAACAGAAGTGGCAAGATATGCAACTCACATGTCCTTATTATCAACATTTCAGTACTTGCAGCTTTGCAATCCACTGCTGCAAATTTCTCAAATATTATTCCATGTCTCTCCAGTAGTTTTCAAAAGCATTTAGTGAGAAACATTAAATGAAGTACAAACCCAAATGAGTGAAGATAGCTCTGCGGGCCAGAGAAGTGCAAGTTGCAAAAGCCAGTTACGCACGGGAGGATTTATTTACAGAAGATACTGAAGGGTGCTCAAGTGGAAAAATAGACCATTGAAAAGCTAAAAACAGCCATTGATTCTTATGTGTTAGCTAATCATTCTTTCTTTATAGAAAATTCCATCAGAGCTGCCCCTTGTTTCATTACAAGTGTCCCCTTTGTGAGGAACCTGACAGCAACTGTGAGGTCTTTAAGTGTTGTTTATTATTATCACTGTAATGATCAGGATTAGCTTTCTCCCCTGGGAATATGAACAGCATTGCCAGGGACACACTATCATTGCTGTGGGAAATACAACACCTTGCTAATCTGGCATTTGTTTCTTACTAGAAACTACACAGTGAACACTAACCACCCCTTTTAGTAACCACACATCAGTACTCTAAAATGCAGTCATGGCAATCAAAAGAGCCACCAGTGTTTTCCCATACAGAGTAGACTAGAAACATAGAAACACTTAGGTTGGAAACGACCTTAGAGGTCAAGTCCAACTGTAAACCCAGCACTGCCAAGCCCACCACTGAACCATACCTAAGCACCACATCCACATGTCTTGTAAATATCTCCAGGGATGGTGATCAACACTTCCCTGGGCATCCTGTCCCAGTGCCTGAAAAGTCTATTCTTGAAGAAATTTTTCTTAATATCCAATCTAAACCTCCTCTGGTGCAACTTGAGGCCATTTTCTCTTATCCTATCACTAGTTACTTGGGAGAAGAGACCAACACCCACCTTGCTACCACCTGCTTTCAGGTAGTTGTAGAGAGAGATAAGGTCTCCCCTCAGCCTCCTTTCTCCAGGCTAAACCACCTCAGTTTCCTCAGACACTTCTCAGTCATGCTGTCAAATACTCATGTTGTGCTTTGAAAGGCTGAGCCCTCCCTAGAAGAAGACTTCCAAGAGTTCTCTTTGTGGAAATGCTCCTTTGTTTTGTCTTTTCTGAAGCACTGGGTGAGTCTGAGGAACTTCTCTGGCAGATGTCTATCTTTCTGGTATCTAACTCCGATTCTCATCTTTCATATATCTGCTAGATGTGCAACTTTGCTGTAAACTGTATTTCATCCTGTGATGTGCAGGGAAAATACTCTATGGTGCTCTGTGCAACATCCAATGCAGCAGCATCTTGTCTACTGGGTGGGAGGTTGAACTTGCTTTCTCTCTACCTCCAGTTCCTTCATGTTTGCTTTCCCTGGCTACTCAGATGTGAAGTAAAGTTGCAGCTGCACCTCCACAGTTAAGACCTGGCCTGCTTTAACATGTAGCCCTGAGACCCTATTTTTTGGTGACGCCATGTGAGCAAGGTACAGACACATGTAATATATTTTGTGACAGCCAGCTCGTTCCTTCTGGCAGGTACTGGTCATTTCTGGCTAGAAGTAGTCCTAGAGCTTCCCAGCAGCATTTCTCCCAGCTCAGCAATCCTGTGTTGAGCCTTGACAGGCTCTAAGCCCCAGGTGGGCTTCAGAACTGGCGCTAGAGAGAGAAATAATCTTTTTTTCCCTTAGGTGAAGGCCTGAGTGAGATTTTTACACACTGTAGGAGAATCATCTCCTCTTCTTGAGTGATTTGCATGCTCTCTGGTCCTGCACTGCAACGTCTGCTTGAACCTCTAGGACTGGAACAGGCTGAAACAAAGAACAATTATTAAGAAAGGCATGATGAGCACTCAGCCCCTTCTTCCAAACCCCAGTGACTTCTTTGGGATTGAACCTGAGTCTTCTTTGCTGAAAGTTGTTTCATTTACAGAAACTAGACTGTTGCACACATGTAAAGAAAAATTATATACTCGAGGTCTGTACTTCTTAGCAAATTTTATACAAGGCATTTACATTGACATCAAAATGCAAAATGTTACATCTGAGAGATATTTCCAGAACAGTCTAGTCAAGCGAGTTGCAGCTGGAATAACTTACAGACTCATTCTTTGGAATGATTATGGTTTCATCACATGTTGGTATCATGGGCTAAACTGTAACTGAGTGGGGCAAAGCATCAGGGCCCCTGCAGGAGACATCCACAGCAGGCAAAACTATCATGGTCTAATGTGAACTCTAAGTTTTACTTATATATTTTGGTGGGTTGATTTACACCTACAGATGGATTGTGACTGTAGTCAATTTTCCATCAACATCTAATAACAAGATGCTTGCACTTCTGCAATCATGTGAAAAAAAAAAAACCTTGCATGGATCAGGAAAGATAATTATCACCAAGCTTACTTGACTAGGTTCAACAGTTTGTCGGTTACTCATGGAAGACTGGTGGGAACAAGATGTCATGCAAAAGGAATTTATTATTAAACTAATAATACCAGAGTTTCTCAGAAGAAAATTCTTGAAAAATACGTTGTTGAGAAATATGAAAATACAGAAATACAAGATACCTGTTGCAGAAGCAATACAAATGTGCAGCATGCTCATACACAATGATTGCTGTGGCTCACTGGATAATAACAGCAAATGAAGTTGTACAATTTTCGTAAGTTCACACATAGCTAAAATAAGATTTCTTGGTCAGAAATAAAACTGATCTACTGTTGACATGTGAGCTGCATTTTCAATGCAAAAAGATTCAAACTGCTGTCTAAGAACATATTGTTTTTGTAACCATTTACACAGCAAACCATGGAAATACCAAAATGTTGCTGATAGTTTTGAGTGTTACAATCCCTCCTCAATCTGTTTACTGTAAGACCAGGAAGAACAGTGTCAGAAATACCTGAAATTTAAAAAGGAAATTTAAATAAAATAATTTAAATCCTGACAATGTATCAGGCAGTACTAACATTGGTGTTCAGGGGACATTTATCTGAAAATTAACACAAAATAATTTAATTTTCCCTCCAGTATTAGTCATGTGAAATAATCTGTAACTTGACAAAATAAGACAAGAGAGAAGTCATAACTTGATCCTACATGTGTCAATAAAAGTTTCTCACCTTTCAAAGGAATTTTAAAATAACATGAAACTTCAGGTGATACCCTGATTACAGGTAAATCATAGAATCACAGAAGCACAGAACACTTTGGGTTATTAGGGACCTTAAAGATCATCTAGATCCACCCCCCCTTCATGCAGATGGTTGTTGCTATAACACTGCAATTTAGAGAAGCTTCAGCTGCTCTTGCTGCCCAACCCAATTTGGGTTTTCACAAATGGGGTTTTTTTCAGACTGTGTGTTTGAAAAATGGGTAAGGAATAAACCTGCAGAAATCTACAGTGAAGAACAACCTCTTTGGGTGCATGTTAACTTTGTGGAGTTCATTGCTTCAAAGCTGGGAACTTACAGAAGGGAATTTGCTGATCTGAACTAGGTGCCCTTGTACCAATTCATTATAAAATAGTATTTAACTACCAAAACCTAAGATGGCCTGCCTTGTTTCATGTAAGAAATGGATGTCTCTTCCTGAATGGATAGCTATACCTTCATCTTCTTACACCAAACTGTGTCATTATTTTAAGGATTTTTTCCTTAATACATTATTTTTAGATAAACTCCTAACTGTATAGAGACAATTAAATGAAATAGATAATGTTGTTCACAGCTAATAACATCTATTTACATGCAGTGATTTCATAACTCTGCCTTGCTTCTTATAGAATAGGACATGGCTTGAGATGATTGAAATGAGCATCCTAGCATCCTTCCAGAGTCCTAATGCGGAGGCAACTGAAGGCCAGGAGAATGTTTGCCTTCCCATTTCCCAACTAGGACCAAATGCAAAATCATAATAGACAGCTATGGAACATCCAGATTAAACCCCTAATCAGTAGATCTTGCAGCTACTTGCACAAATAAGGACAAGGAATAAAAAGGGGATGGGAGAAGTAAGAAGGAGTTAATAATCTCCAATCTTGTCTGTCATCTCTTCCTGCAAAATTTCAAAGTTCAGTTGTAAGCCTTGTACTTGTGCAGCCAGGAAAGTAAACATCATCAGCATGAATTTAAAGTGCTCTCAGCGTACCCCTCATGATCATTCAAGTAGATAAGCAAAACCAAAACAAATAAAACGAAGCCATCTAGAAAATACTTCATTTTGTGAGTTGAAATAACAAACACGTTTTACAGAGTTGCAGCCTGACCTCAGCTAGATTCATCAAGGAATTAACTACTGTGAACCTCTCTTTCAATTTACTCAGTTCCACACTGTTGAGTTACTGGACTGTGATAGCTACTGACCTTTTTCTAAGGACATCCTTGTCCCTGTCTTAGAAACACTTCCTGCTAATCATGTTCAAGTATTTTTTTCTGTATCCCTTTGGACATATAATTTAGCTATGTTTTTCCCACCGAGGGCATTACCATATAATTTCTTGTTCCCTGCTGCTTCCAGCACTGTCAGTCACAGCCTTGAGCTTTCTTTTCTGATGCAGCTGGATGGTGGCAGCTGAGTGCAAAAACCTTTCTGCAGAGATTTCCATGGGTAATGTTGATTCTCCAGGCGGCTGCAGTGGCATGCACCAAGCTTTAGAGCTCCTTTTTATAGTTGCTCGTATCAGTATGCTTTGAATCCTGGGGCCACAGTCACACTGAGAGTAATCAAAATACTGGCACTTCCCACACTACACGTGGGTTTGCAACTTTCCCTACTAGCAAGTAACCTTCAGAGACATAAAGCTGTGAAGCCTTCAGGGAACAGAGGAAATTATGTTTTTAAAATAAGTTTCTGTCCTTGCTACACAATCTGTTCTAAAGTCAGTGACTGGCTGTTGGAACCATTCACGTGAACAGGTTTAATCAGGCCTGCAGCCTACAATTATGTAAGCATGATGCAATTTTCTGGGACAAAAATATGGAGCAAGTTCAGCATTTCATTTCCTCAATCCATGCATAGGCAAAGGCTGATTAAACTGGGTACGTAGATAGCTGGTTGCAGTAGCAACCAAAGGCATCTGGACATGATGGTGGTGCTCTTTAACCTCACTAGCTGGATGAGGTGTCTAGTCCTGGAGCATATTGTCCCTGGGTTAGAATGTAGACTTGCAGGGATTTAAAAAAAAATAAAAAATACATGTACACACACACACAAATGTTTGTTTCTTCCTGGATATTTCTATACTGCCAAATCTGCTTAATCTAAACTGTTTTCTCCAAGTATGGAGCAGCGGATTTTTTTCAGGTCATGGCAAAGCAACTCAAGCCAAACTGATGCAGAGTAGTGCTTCAACAAAGCAGGGTAGACTATGAGTGGCTGCAGGACAAACCACACAACCTAGGGAAGCTACATATGCTGCGGGAACTTTGTTGCTTACTTGGGATATTGCAATACCCACTCACTTGCGAGAATTAACTTTTTATCTCTTCTCCAATGCTGCTGGAGGCACATTTTTTTAAACTGGGCTATTGGCCCTGTTGTGAGCAAGTAGGGTTTTTTTTTAAAGTTACTGTCTGGATCTGGAAAAGCAGAGCTGCTAGCCTCGCTGAGAATAGTGTTTCTCACAGGTATTTCTTAATAAACAGACTCACCCATGCCGTCTTAAAAAAAGTAGGCACACTATATCCACACACACCTTCTGTAGCCACACACGCCTTATCCCCTTCTCAGTCCTGCAGTGCTTTCCTTCCCCCTGACAGTTTCATTTCACTTGACTTTGCAGCCAGGGAAAAGAACCTTGGGCAAGAAAACTGGCACTTTTATAATACACAGAATAATAAAGATATTTCTTCTGTTCTCAGATGGATAAAGAATACTTACGCCCCCCATGGACAGCTGAGGAAATACTTTTAGGTGCAGATATTATCAAGGGCTTTCTCCTGATGCTCCTTCCCCAGCTCTGGCCTAAAAACAACTACAGGCTTGGGGGTGGTATGTGAGGAGCTGGACCAAGTTTCAGTTGTGTTGATACACCCAGCACACATGCTGTAGTGCACATTTCACAGCTCTGGGAAGTGTAAAGCCATCCCAGACTAATTCCTGTTATGCTGAAAATTTTGCTGGTATTGTTATTTAATAAAAACTGCTCTGCAAACACAAGTAGGGAGGCCTTCCTCACTAAACTACAGGGTATAAGACAAAGTGAAGTTTCAAATGCCTCACCCTGTGAAGCACTTGTCTGCTGTCTTCATCTGCCTTTGCAGGGAACACATCTAAATCCCTACCCTTAAAGGGAAGTCACTATTTTAAGGACTTTGGCAGCAGTGGGATGGGAATTTCTACCAAACATGTTCACCATAATGTAAAACTTTCAGGGATAAGGTTCAGATGCAAAAAGGAGAGGGGGGGAAGTTACATCATGCACATTTCCTTTGTGCCAGGTGGTAGGTAGGAAGACTGTGAGCTTCACTGGTCTGAACATCACCGAAGTCTGCCCTCCTTCACTCTGCCACTGCTTTACTCCTGCATCAAAAGTAAATAGTATCCTTTTCTGCTGACCACAAACAACAAGCACACACAGTTTTCAGATTCGAGGGCACTATGGATGCCCTTAAAAGCAGAATGATATCATCTGCCCGGAAGAGAGCAGCACTGATACCCTGTGAAGGATAACCAAAGTACTATCTATTGCCAGACAGTAAACTGGTTCATATTATCAGCCACAATATAGGGACATAATTATTGCACTTAAATTTAGGAATTATTTCTGCTAAATTACTAACATTCTAAGTAGCTTCCTTAAGAGGAGTTATGTGAAGTTTCTTAATAGGACGCTTCATGTGAAATGGGCATAAACCTGAGTGAACCACAATCTATCAAGCTTGTATTAGAGCTACAGAAGCTATATAACATTTAAGGCTTGCTGACAGTAAAAATGCACTGTGGTATACACAAGGCTACCCTTGATGCACTGCAGATGTCCTCGTAATTAATCACAGAAACAATCTGCTGTTTGCAGGGAACTTTTGATAGATCCCTTTTACAAGGAACATGCACCGAAGAGCCAGACCTTGTTAGGTGAAGCAAAACCCTGTTACCAAACCAGCCTGCGGCTCCAGGATTTGGGGGAGAAAGGGGCCATCCTGCCTAAGTGAGGCTCCCTTCTCCTCTCTCCCGTGGCTCAGCGTCGCCGGCTCCTGTTCCCAGCTCAGCCAAGGACCTTCTGTGCGACTTCGCCCAAGCGACTGGGCAGAGCTGTCTGCAGAGCGTGCCCTGCCTACGCCCCGCCAAGGCAGCGCTGGCGGGGTGTCAAGGCACAGGCTTGGCACGGACACACGCCCGGCTCTCCCCGAGCTGGCTTGTGAGCAGGTTCCAGTCCTGCCAGTACCCCCGCGTGTTCGTGACCCCGCACAGTAATTCGAGTGGGACCACCCTCCTGCAAAAGGAGCCCTACTCAAGCCGAAGCACGTAATTTTCCCACCGAAAAAAAATGATTTAAAAAAACATCATTATGTTTTGCTGAATAATCACAAACTTTTACAACCCCACGATGGCAATTAAACCAAGTACGAATCTCTGCATTTTTTATTTTTTTTTTCCCCCTGCCGTTGAACTACTTCCACATTTCTGTGTGGGTGATTGCCTTCGATCCAGCAGAGAGGAGGTAGCTCTCTCGAGGAGTGCGCTGGGAGGGAACAACTGTTGATCTCCCTTGTGAAATCCCATCTGTTGTCTTCAGCAACTCCTGCTTGCTGGCAGAACGCGATAATGTTTCTCCGGCAGTAGCTGTAATTTTCCAAGCACTTCGCCGGGTGCAAAGTCAGAACTTGATTAAAAAAGGAGAAGCAGGGAATATATTTTCCCACCCTCCCTCCTGCTAACGCAGTGTGTTACAGATTAAGCTGCTGGCAGCCAGGTGGGGCACAGTCCTTGTGGGTTTCGGGGTTGGTTTGGCACCTCTGAGGACGAAGAACCACGTGCTAGTGCTAGAGGTGGGCTCTGGAAACGGGGAAGCCTTTTCGGGTAGGATTTTGGGAATTATTACTCCATGTTTTTTGGCAACCTGCCATTTACTATTTAAATCATATTTAGAGATCTATTAGAGCCTATGGCGGAAACTACACAGCAGAAGATGAAGTGGGTAGTGTTTCAGCGTCACAAAAGCTTTGACTTCAACGAATTGTTTGGGGAAACGAAACGGAACAGCGCGGGGGTTCGGAGATTAAAAAAAAAAAAAAGCCCAAACCAACCCAGGTGAACTTAAATACCAACACAGCCCCCTCTTCTCCTCGGGTTCGATGGGGCCCAAACCTGAAGCTCCTCTCCCCCCGGTGTCACCGAGACACTTCCCGTGCGCTCCAACACCCGCGCCTTCATCCCGAGGCCACAGAGACGCCACAGACACGCACCCCAGGGGCAGCACCGGGACAGGCAGGCGGGAGGCCGGGCGCGGGGGGCGGCCCTGCCCGGCCCCTGGCGCGGCGGGGCGGGCCCCGGCGGCCGCCCCCGCCCCTCGGAGGGCGGCAGGAGAGCGGAGCCCCGGAGCTGCTCCGTCTGGGGCCGCGGCCGCCGCGCTGCTCGGCCCCAGGAGAGCCGGGCGCCGCGCTCCCCGCCGCGCCGGGGGGAGGCCGGGCGCGGGCGGCCGATGGAGCGGCGAGAGGACGGGCGGGACTGGGCGTACAGGTAGGGCTGCCGGCGGCCGTGCTGCGCGTCCCCGCCCCGTGGGGCTGGCGGCGGGGCTGGCCTGTCCCCCTGCCCGCCTGGCGGGACCTGCCGCAGCCACCTGCCCTCGCCCGCTCCCTCGGAGCAGCGGGTCCGGTTTGAAAGCACCGGTTTTACAACTTTCCTGTGACTCGGCAGCGCCTCGCAGGGAGTTCGGGGGGTTTTGGGTGGTCCCCTAAATTAGCCCTTTCCCCCTGCTGGTGCCTTGTCGAGGAGCTCGAAGGTCTGAGGCGGAGAGGAGCCGTCGAAGGGGGGAGGTGTTGCAGCCGGTTAACTCCGAGGGGAGGGAAGGGTTCCTCCCGGAGCGCGCGGGTTTGTGCGGGGGGCGCGGGAGGAGGCTGCGGGGGGTCGGGGCGGGGAAGCCGCGTCCCCGGGGCGCGGCACCGGCACCGGGAGCCCCCCCCCCCCCCCGGTGCTGGTCACCTCGGCTGCTGGAGAGAGGCTAGGCAAGGTAACTTCCTCAAAACCGGCGTTCCTGGCTCTTCCTTGTCTGTTCCTGCCTCAGGAATGGAGTTGAGCGTGAAACTGGTCTGTCCTTGCTGCCTGGATAGTCGCAGTCATGAGCATGAGGCGTGTGTGTTCCTGGAGGTGTTGGGGTTTTTTGGGCCGTTCTCACATTCTGTGTCCTCCAAGAAACCTGGGGGGGGGGGTTGGTGGTTTTTGCACCTGTAGTGTTTGTGTCACGTTTGAGGAGTTATGTGAACGCGAAGGTGACTCTTCTAACTGCCGATTAGATAATACCCATTTGAGGTCTGACTATTAAAATGTTCCTCTTCTGATTCATGCTTTACTACCTGAGACGATCCCGTGGGCTGGAGTTTACCCAAGGCTGTGGCGGTGCTGCTCTGTGAGCAAACTCATTCTCCATGAGTGAAAAGGGCAGCGTTTTTGGAAGTTAAGCCTCGATGTCTGTCTTGCAAACTTCTGCGTGGACAGACCCCTCTGTCTGTTTGACTTCTACAAAGCTTTTGAATGTTCTGTGCTCAGGTGGTACTCAGCAGGTATAAAGTGTCCAGGGAAGCTGCCATAAATCCAGTTTAGCAAGGTGACTTGATGCATCAAGCTAGCACAGAATCACCCCTGCAGCTCTGAAACTCCATTAGTGCCACACTGCCCAAGATGATAGGATGTAACACTGCAAAATTGTTAAAGATAATAAAATAAGCATTTTTGATACTACATATCAAAAAGTTTGACACAAGGATTTGTGGGTGTTTTGTTGTTGTGGTTTTTTGTTTGTTTGTTTGTTTTCTGAACTGTGTACCTCCATTAAGAGAAACTAAGAAATAAGCCCTTCTAAAAATAATCTTTTTAACTTGTTCTTTTTTTGTTGTCATTTCTCTGTGCGGAAAGTGAGTTCAGAACGTATTTGAGCCGTTGTGCTATACCTTCATAGCTTCAGCTGTTGGTATTGTGGAAAAAAATACGTCCTAGACTTCTCTGTGGTCATAAGTTGGTTCAATTTTGTACACAAAGGATCTTTTGCTCTAAAAAGTCCTTACTTCTAGAAGTAGTAACATCTGTAAAACTGACTGAGCAGTGCTTGTTTAAATTAATTTCTTTAAACAGCTTTGATATGCTAAATGGAGTGTAACAGTTTGTGTAAAGTAGGTTTTTGTTTGAGCTGCTTTTAGAAATAGCAACTGGAAGTTATTTAAAGCATACTTGCATATTTTCTTTTTCAGCTGCAGGTACATAGAAACATTTGTACAAGAATTCTTTTTTATTTTGTAGGGTTGATCCATATGGATTTGAAAGGCCAGACGACTTTGATTATGAGTCCTATGAAGCATTCTTTTCCAGATACCTAGTGGTACTCACTAGAAGAGCAATAAAATGGTCCAAGCTCCTAAAAGGAAATAACACTATACAGAAGAGTTTAAAAGGTGAGCTCTGTGTCTATTTATAGGTAAAAGTGCATTACGTTGGAACCAATATAAATCATATTAAATTGTTTTGCGTTTTTGAATGTTAAATACTCCTTTTATCTTGAAATGAAAAACAATAGTATGAACACTAATACCACATAAGCAAGTATGTTGTTAGGGGGATAATTTATTTGATTTAAAGCTTACAAAGGAGTAATCCCTCTTTGGCATATGCTATAACATCTTATTTCATTTCTAACCCAGAGATTATGGCCACTGGCACTTTCAAAATGCCATTTTATAGCTGTTTATTTTATTGCTTTGTGCTCTCTGTAGAAATCCATGAGATTATGTAGAAGACACTGTCTTGAACCCCAGGGATCAGGTTGTTAGGGCTCTCAGTTGCTGACTCTGAGAGGTTTTTTTAGGTTGCTGAGATTTTCTAGCCCTCCTTTTGTAAAATGATGCTCACCTCACGGCTGAAAATATGTGTACTAAGAACTGATACTGAATGCTTTATGAAGTGAAGACAACAAAATTAATGCAGGAGCTAGTGCAATGTTGGATGAAATGCTGATGGAACTGTTAAAGGCCACTTCAAAAAATAATAAAACCTCCAGTAATGTTTTATCTTGCAAGAGAGACAAGGAGAAAGAAATGGAGTTGGAAGGAGGCCAGGAATCCTGTGACACCAAAGTGTGGGGATCTTTCCTCTCACTCTTTCTCTGGGTTATTTTTTCATGTGAGCATCTAAATTTTCCTCTTTGCTCTAAATGATGCTATTCAGTGTGCTTTCTCATGGGAGCCTGCTGGAGTTGGTCACAGTTCTCCAAGTGTGCTAAAGAAAACATTAGTGAAAGGAAGCAGAAGTTCATCAGGGACTGGCTGTAACATAACTAAATAGTTAGAGCTGTGGTTCAGGTGCAGACTTTGACTACTAATTCTGGTGGTTTTATTTTTCTGGGGTGTGGTGTCTGGGTTTTGTTTTGTTTTTTGTTTTTGTTTTTTTTTTTTGTGGGTTTGTTTTGTGGTTTTTTTATTGGCTCCAAGAACAGGATGATAACTAATGAGACATTTTAAGTATAAAAGTGTATTTGATGTATGGGTGTCCATTTTAAGGCTGAGGAATCCCAGAAAATGTAGGTTTGAGCTATAACTCCTGGGTCATATGCTGCTAACTACAAGGTAGGTGCTTCTACTCTTCTTTTTCTCCCACATGTAAAGAAGCTTTTGTTTAGAGTGTCAAATTTGAATATAGCTATAACTGTGTGATATTTTGAATAAGAGAGGCTTTTGAGAGTCTGCAGGACTTAGTTTTTTAGCTGTTGTGGAAAGATAATCCCAGGTTTTAATTCCTCTCCTTCTCTTCAAGTCTGTGAACTGCAACAGTGGCAGCTTTTAGCAATTTCTGTGAGTCTGTTGCATTTTTCTTCCTTTATGTAGCATCGCAGACACAGAATGCTACTGTGATAGGAACAATGTGAATACTTTTGGTCTTATTTTGGAACCAGAACCTTAACCAAATCCTTCAACTTGCCCACCAGGCTTCCCTACTGATGGTCGTGCTGCCTCACTAATGACAAAATGGCAATAACCATTCATGTGGTGTTAATTGTCTCTAAACAGTTTGTGAAAAATGGGATACCACAAATCCAGTAACCGGACACAAACAATGGCTCTTGGCTGTAGCAAGCCTTAGTGGGCTGGTGCATCATCTTTGGTGTTACTAACTTTTGCTAATGGTACTTGGATTTGTGGATTATGCATGCTCGTGTACATATGTAATGCATAAGTCTAAGGAGAGTGACTGGAATAAATAATGTTGAGGAAACGTAGCCTGAGTGTTAATTCCAGATTGTTACAGTAAGCCTCCCTCATTATTGTTGACTGATACCTCAGAAGAGGAGAGCAGCAGGTTAACCTGTAAAATTATTGATTTTAAAATACTTTATTTCTTAAATCAGTATTAAGATTGAAGTCTGTGACGTAAGTGCCAAGAATTAGGTAAGTGGTTGTTTCGGTGTGTGCTTTATCCTGCAAGATGATCCTGCAGCAATTTCCTTGCAGGCAGAGAGCAAGAAGGTCTGCCTGGTGATTCACCCAGTTTCCCTCTTCCAGCACTTTATCGCTCTGAAGCTTTGCTCAGGAGCTGCTGGTTCTGATTAACTTCCCCATCAACCGTAGCTAGAATTGAAAGATTGTTTGATTTGCCTCTTTCCCCCCAGTGCAATAGCTGCGTATGCGAACCCATATCCTTATTTTGAGTTCTCCTGGAGCTTATTCAAAATGTGTCCTGCTGTGAATAGACGTGAGAGAGGTATTCTACGTGTGGTATCTCAGTAGCTCCACACCCGTTTGTCTTTACACATAGAGAAGCTCATAATTCCTGTCTGGGTGAACAGGAAGAAGTGATGACCTGTGCTAATTTTCCAGTTTGGAAATGTGGTGTGTTCACATGCTACTGTGTTTGCCTCATGTCCAGGGTAGTATGTATGTATATAATTCTGTTCTAATGTAAATAAAATAATTAGACTACAGTGGTAATTAAGCAGTATATCCTGTTGTTCTGGATTACAGCCTTCCAGCAAGGCAGGTCATAGGAATTTTGTCTGACAGTTCCTTTTGCTTGTTCTCCAGTTTCTTCCTTTTTTGATATTTTCTGGTATTTTGTTGCCTTCACTACCCTTGTTACCTTTACTATCTCCCCTGCACATGTCAATTTTCAGTCAGTGTTCAGTCACTTGCTTCTCCTCTTTCTGTTGCTACTGAGATTCTCTTAATTTTTGCTTGTCTCCATTCAGTTTCTATCTTTATGGAACCAAAAGACAGCTCTTTTACAGGCCGGCAACAAGCTGTCTGGCATAATTATCCAAAGTAGCTGAATTCTGATGAAAAGTGTGCTGCATAAAAGAATTTGGCTGTAAGTGGATTAGTCAAAATTGACCAGTAGCAGAGGATGCTTTCTGGTCTCTGGGGCTGATACAAAACAATGAGAGGTGAAAGTAATGGTACTAAACAGTGGAGCACTTCTGTTCCAGACCAAGGGCTGGAGGAAGGAAGGAGCATCTTAGAAAGTCAGTTTTTGTGTTTGACTGCAACTTGAACATTGACAGCACAGATCTGCTTTGTTTCTTCTGTGATGTATTCATAAAAGAAAACTTTCTATTCCTTGTTGTGTACTATTTTCAGCTCTTTTGTAGAATAGTTTCTCTAGGGTCCAAGTTTGTTTCCTCAGCATTCAACAGTAATTTTTGGTAACTGAAAAAAGTAACTGCAAAGTGCAGATGCTTCTCAAAATCACACTCGTCTAATATTTTAGATTAGATAAATTTTCTTTATAAATGGGATTTTCCTGTGTGAACTTAGTCTATAGAGTAGAGTCAGACATCATTAATCTTTATCTACAACTTTATATAGAAGCAAATTCTCTTATTCTACCAGTAAACAAGGACAGGCAGGTTCAAAGTGGTATACTTATCTTTAAATCTTGCTACTATAAGAAGTGCACAGTGTTGGAAAGTGTGATTTTTCTACACATTTTTCTCTTGAAGTTTCTTTGGGTATTTATCAGCACTTTTAGACTACTTCCCTATAATGTAGCTGTTTTTTCTTTTAATAAGAAAAACATATATTAATATGTGTGACTCTAAACCTGCAGAAAATGGCACCGAGTGTCAGAGGTAATAAAATTAAGACTGCTTTTTGTTTGCTTAGAAATTGATGTTTCATATTCTGGTTATCTGTCAAAAAATTCAGATGCAGATATTTCTCTACTCTACATGTTTTAAAGCTTGGATATGTTGTGTGCACTGTGTTTGTCCTGGGAGTGATTCTATGTGAAGATGATACTCAGGGCTTGATGGTATTCAGCAGTGCTGCTTTTGAGATCAAGCCCTTGATTTACAGTTGGAGCTGGATGTGTAATTGGAGACACATGCACAATCCGGCTTCATCTGTAAGAGCTTCTTAAATGTTACAGTGGGAGGATGTTCTGTGCTGTGGGCTTTTTGGTTCCTGAGGATAACATGGAAGAGGTTGAAAGGCCAATGGAAAACAATAAATACGTATTTGTCTAAAACAATGTAGGTTTATGTAGAGGATATGACATACAAAAATAATATATGTGCATATAAAACATATTTCATTGCAACTGTCCTTATTTTCAAAACTACTTCACTGGTTCTGTATGCCAGCTTACAGATCCTGGTGAGTATGATAATGGGGTGAGGAAGAAAAGCCTCATGTAAAGGGCTTTTTCCACTCCTCAGGGAGTGGGGGAGCTGGGGTGGGTAGTAGGTAGGGGCGACACAAGCCTCTGGCTGTCTATTACCAGGAGAACAATGACAATCAGGAATAATGAGTGTATGCTGTGCTGCAGGGCTGCTTTCCCCTTGTGCCAATGTCAAAGGCTTGTTCTGCTTCTCTTGAATTAAATGTGCATTTTTGGATGTGGATGTTGGCTATGCTTTCAGAATTGAGAGTTGTTCCAGAAAAAAAACCCCAACAACATTTGGAATTATACGTTAGAATATGATTAGCCAGTAATTTAGCCAGTAATTTTGCTTCTAGAGACATTTGCAGAATCATTTGAATGTCTCTTCTTGTTGACCTAAATGGAGCTGGTTCCTCATACTGATTCCTGCGTTCGCTCTATCTGTAGGATTTTTTTTAGCATTAGAGTTGTTGCAAAATTTTGTAAGAAGATGAAGTGGGTATTAATAAAAACCATGGAAACAAGTAAATTATTTCCAGTCCATCTAAAACAAGGTTGTAGTTAAAGTTACTTTAGAACAAGAGCAGTAGAGACTGTAACCCATAGTTTATATCCTCGTGAAAAAGCTAAACAAAAACGGTACCCTGAAGACCAGGTCTGTATTGCAAATGTTAAGGGTAGGAGTGTTTCTATGAGAGAAAGTAGCAGATGCTAGGTGGGTGAAATGCCCGTTAGAGATGTACAGATTTCTCTGTTAACACTGGGAGAGCAACCTTGTCTCCTAAAGGATAGGTAGGTGTAATGTATTTAGAAGGTGGCTGGCTGAGTTGTAAAACTGTGTTTGACTCAGCTGGTTTTTAAGGCCTTTAATTCAGGCAGCGTTTATCTTGACTTACAGAGGTTTGTGACTGGATAAAACCAGATTAGGTAGTGGTATTTTGTATGTGCATCTCTATGTTTGTGGGTAGAATAAAAATCCCCACTCTCATTTGAGTCCCATAGAATTTAGGGATGCAAAGTTGGTGCTCTAATTGATACAATCTCACTAATTTAGCAAGAGATATCTTGTTCCTTTCTTAGTTTCTTCTCCCTGAGAAATGCAGGAGGATCTCAAACATTCGGATGTGGTTTTGGGTCAGAAGGGGTAATACTGATTTAGGATTAGGTACCAATGAGCAGCACTGGTGCCTTATTAATATTTTTCATACCATTCCCAGGAGGAAGCTGCTTTGGCTGCCATTATCCTGATGCTTCTTCCTGCACTCTTGCATCCTACTTATTTACCCTGAATCATCTGCTTAAAAAAATCCACAACCCTAAGCACACCCTGATGATGAATATGATGCAGGAGATAAGAGCTACTTCAGATTTGATGAGACTTCCTCAATTATTCTAGGAAAAATCATCTGCTTTTCACTCACATCTCCAGTTCTTTCAGAGGCTGATTTAGACAGTAGCCATCTAATTCATATATCCTAGTTTCTGCTATAATTTCAGTAGTTAGGTGCTCAGCTGAAACCCTAGGGTTATGTTAATACAGCCATTTATGCTAGAGCATAACCAAGCAAATAGAAAGGGCTGTCATGTCAGAGGCCATTAGTGATGTAGGGAAAGAAAAAGTCGGGGCTTGTCTGAATGAAAAAGGACAGAGATCGCATGAAATTTTGCTTGTTTGTGTATCTGTCCAGAAGGGCAAGAAGAAGAGGAAAGGATTCAAAATCCTAGGAGGGAGGAAAGCCTGGTTCTGGAGATCCCATATGGGGAGTCTCAATGGCAGGATCTTTGGAGTGAATCTAAAATATACTATGTAGCTGAGAAGGAAAAGCTTATCCTAAAGCATAGGAGTGAAAGCATAATAATCTCTGGTCAAGAGTTTTTCTATGACTTCTCAACTTTCTGTTGCTCATTTCTGAAAGAAAAATTCAGCTGGATTTTTTTTATTTATTAAAAAAAACCCAAAACCCAACAAAAAGAGGAGAAAATGTAACAAAACCAAACCAAAGAAACAACACACCAAACTTCTTGTTTTGCAGTGAAGAGATACATAAGGAAAGGCATCCCCAATGAACACCGTGCACTCATCTGGATGATTGTGAGTGGGGCCCAAACCAACATGGAGCAAAACCCTGGATATTACCACAGACTACTTGAAGGAGAGAAGAATGACAAGCTGGTTGAAGCAATCAAAACAGGTTATTGTCTTGATAACACTGTTTATCTGTGTTTATCCATCCTGTGTCCTTAAATGTTAGAGATCAAGTTATGTAATGGAAAACTGACATTTCTGTAGTAGTGGTTTAAGTGCTGAATTAACATGTTAATTAGATTAGCCATAAGGTCTTTAACAGCACACATCTTTCGAGGTTCATCTTGTGGTCAAAAGCTTTAGGGAAGGAACAGAACAAACCTGAAAACATGTTGTCTCCAAAGTGACTGAAGAGTTGTAACTTTGTACTGTGAGATCTGCCTTTGGGTCTGTTTCTCCTTACTTCTGTCCCAATAGGACACTGGAAGAGCAGCAGAGATGGCTGAAGATAAGGTACAGTGTCTGTATGAGGCAGATGAAGTATGCTAGGATTTCAGCTCGAGGAAAAAAGACAGCTGAGAAAAAGCTGCTGATAGAGCGATATGAATAATAAATGGTGTAGAGAGAGAGGGTGAATGGGGAGCAATTGTTATTTGCTGCTTGTAATGTAAGAACCAAGGACACTGAATGAAATTTGCCGTGCTGCAGGTTTAGGAGGGTGTATCGCTGAATTGTGTCACTTGTTACTGGAGGGCGCTCCTGAGGCCAGAAGTATGAACTGGTTTTAAAAGGAACGTGACTGAGAGGGCAGGAGAAATCCACGTGAGTCATGAAATCCTAAACGGTAGATCTAAATCCCTGAAAGAAGGGAAGTGTAGGAGGAGAAGTATCCCTCCTCTACTAATCCAGTTTCAAATGCACTGTCTGTGAGCGTTGATCAGTGGCTGATATAGATGACAGGGACAGCCAGACTTGGACTGGCCCGCTGAGTTAGAAAGAGGCAGCTGTGGAAGACAAGCAAGTAGAATGTTGATGTAACTGGTATTTGTCCTGAAATTTTTCACCCTGCTGCAGCAGAGCTTTTGTAGAGAAGCTGATATTGTCTGAGTTGTCCAATTAACGAGTCAGTAGGTTGGGCTGTGTTCTGGACAAGCACAATGCTAAGGTTGTTCCATTAGAATGGCAGGTGCAGTTGTCCTATTTTTCATCTTGAAAAAGCTAGGTAGTTAAAGTTGGGGGTTATGGATTTTTATTCAAGTTGGAGAACCATCTGAATGCATTTTGTTTATGCCGAGTTTCTCCTCCACCTCTCCCCACAACAGCAGCAGCACTGTGGGCTTTTGGGACTACACGCCTTAGTAAGGCATTTTGAATCATAAATTTTCATGTTCCTACAAATATGAAGACTAGCCAGAAATCTTCAGGTTCATATCCTGTTCAGAACTAGAAATAGTTCTAGCTATGAATACAGAAGGAGCTACTAAGATGTCTTTCCAAAGCCAGCCTTGCTTAGAGCCTTGGAAAAGGACCAAATTGTATTCCCTTGGGATAGAAGTAGTACAAGAGGGAGTTGCAAGCAATTGCTTTTCCAGGAAATGGTCTAGTCTTTAAAGAAAAATCTGATTAATAGTAGCAATATAATTATTTCAGCTAAGTAAATCTAAACTGTCCCTTCAACACTTTTGCCCTTTAACTGATGGGCTTTATTGCTGATTTTGTTTTATATGATATTGCTGATTTTGTTTCATATGATATTTGCTGTTTGAACATCCTTTTTTAATGAGATACGTAGGGGAGAGTAGGCTAAATATAAAAGAGCTTTATTAAAGAATGCAGGTCTCTACATTTTGATGGAAGTTTTCATGGCTTGGTTTACATGTGCATTTAGAAGGGCATGCATTCCTACTGAGCTTTGTTGTTCATGCCCTATTATAGTAAAGTTTAGTAGTACAAATGATACTGGCAGGATAAAATGTGGCTGTCCTACTACTGCAAAGGCTACGTGCCTAAGTTGACACAGCTTCCTTGCAGTAAGCCCCCTTAGGCCAGGACATTGAATTCTAGTGTAAGTATGTCTGTGTCAGCAAGTCCCCTTGCATGCATATATAGCTAACATCCAGGTTTCCTCTCTTGCCTTTCATAAGGAAGAGTTGTAGTTCCTGTGAAACCCAGGCTCTGATGTTTATCAATCATTCCACAGAGCCTGCCTTGCACTGCACGGCTGCTGGCATAAGGATCTGGCTGCACTGATTGGATAGTTGTTGCAGGATCTTAGTTTAGTTTATGATGAGTTCAGAGAAGCAATTCAAACAATAGCCATTGCTACTTTGCTACAGACAGTGAACATTTTGCTATCAAAGCACTAATAAGCTTCTCTGAATGGGGTTAAACAATTAGTGAAGATTGGGAATTTTCATGTGAGTTTAAGGCAAGGGCAAGGGGAACAGCAGTGTCAGCTATTCTGGCTCTCTGTAAGAGAAGCCATATCAGGTCATACCCAAATGGCTACTTCATCAAGTCTTCTATCTACTAGAACAGCTAAAGGAAGAACTGGAGGTGTAAGTGTGTAGTGATACTTCCTTAGAATGTTTTTCCTAGTCTCCAGTTATCTGTGGTTTGGGGAGTTCCTGAGGCATATGCTGCATATTTGTAGTTAGCGGATGGGGAAAAAAAAATAACCTCTGGTTGCTCTTTTTTCATATCATTTATCTTGCTCATGATTTTGGAGAGGTATGCTGTCTTGCTCATAAGCATCTCCCTCCAAACAAAGGAGCCCTAATCCACCTTGCTTGATACTATGCATGGTAGCCACTTCATATCTGTGACCTTCCTTTTCGTCGTTCTCTTTTGCAATTTCTCCAATTCTGATATCACCTTTTGGAGATGGAGGGGAATAGAATTTATGCAGGTGCTTTTCAGATTTAAGCAGTGGCATTATTCTTCTGTAGGAAATCCTAACCCTGTTTACTTTCTTGTTTTCTGCAAGTTATTGAATTGTTACTGGTGTGGGGGGATGCCAGCCTCAGTTTCTCTAATTTTAGTTGACCTTAACTTAAAAGAACAAACCAAAAAACCCCAAACTTCTGAAACCATTTCTAGTTCCAGGTATTGCTGGGAGAACCTCCAAGATCAGTCCTAAATATCCAGTTACAACAATTTAAAAATACCCTTCCAAGTATATTATTTTTACAAGTTGTAATTGATGACCTAACCTCATTATTCTGGAGGTTTGCAGTGGATTTTTTTGAATGTTTGTAGTTGGCAGTTGAGGTGAGTTTTTGTTCTGCTCTTCACTAAAAAAAAAAAAAAAAAAAAAAAAGAAAAAAATTACCTGCCTGGAAGGTTTTTGGAGCAGGTGCAAGTTACAGATACATCAGTAGCAAAAAAGTGACCGTAACTGGAGTAGAGGATGGTAGTTACAAAAAATACTTGTGTAATTTACTGGGCACTTTCTGGGGGTGGGAAGCACCTGGATACAAAGTTAAGAACAGAAAGGCTGGGACAGCAAGATGAATATTATTGACTTGCAGGTGCCAGACTTTTGAAGTATCCTGAATATGAAGAGCACAAGACTGGTACAAAAGCATGTTTTCTGGACTGCACATTTAAATCTCTTTGCTCCAGAAATAACATTAACAATTGTGATTCCAGGTGCCAAAGTAGAAGTCTGTTTTATAAGCTGAGGATAATGTGGCTCTCTGCCTAGGTTTGTATTACTGAATGAGAGGTAGAAATACTGCAGAAACAGCCCATGGTCTTTCTGAGGTTGCTGAGAGATCAGAAAAAGGAAAGCTTATGGTTTTCTTTCACAGCAGCATAACACCACCACCTTGCAACACTGAAAGATCACCTAAAGATGCTATTGGGATTTAATCTGAATTTACTACAAAGGAGTAGCTACTCTTTTCTTTGTGGTCTTCCCTGTCCCATGCTCTTATACCTAGTTTGGATATAGCCAGCAGACCTGCACACAACCACAGGATGGTTATTGTTTTGGGGTTTATCTAGCAATAGAAAGTGCTAATGTTAATTTCCCTGCTTGAAAGCAATTCTGATGTTTTTTCTCTAATTAGACTAGATTGAGGCTGTTTTCCTTTGGATGCTAATGTCTATCAAGAATGAAGTAGGATAACGGATAGCAGGTCATAGGGTGGGCTCTGAGGAGGAGGAGAAGGAGGTGTTTGGACATTTTTGGGGCGGGGATGGTGGTAAGTGTTAAAGTCAAATTAACAGCTCTCACCTGCTCCTGCAGTTTGCCTGAAGTCATCTCTGGCAGACATCTCCTAGTATGGTAAAACAAACTAGTTTGTCTGTGCTTGAGGAGCAGATTAACTTCCCTCACCTAGCAGTCAGAGGAACCTCAGAGCTGGAGGGAGAACAGGCAAATTGGGAGGGAGGATGGAGAGGAAGCAGGACACCCTGTTCTCAGTTTTCTCAAGAAAATAATCTGGTATAAAAAGTCCTGTGAGACCATGCCCCATATCTTTTATTAAGGATAAAGATTTACTAGCTCTTGTATCTTGTTTTTGTTCCACACCCTTTCCCCACCCCAAATTGACACAGTGTTACTAAAGGTAAAGAGAAGTTAAAAATGCTTTGTTAACTTAGGAGAGGCTTATCCCAATCCTTGTGGCAAAAAGCAAATTGGAGCTAATTCTCTTAACCACAGGCCTTCCTCAGATTGTGTAACTGAAGACGAGCTCAGTTTGATTAGTCTCTGCTCTGTATGTGGTGGACTTTTCATACTCCCCTCTCACTGTTGCTCTGCATAGCTGAAGGGAAGAGCCGTAACTGAAATGCTGGCATTAATATTTTCTCTAACATTCGACATATACTTCAATAAAAACAAGTTCTAGTTATGCAAATACAATGCTGCTCCTCCTACAAAGAAGAAACAAAACAAATGTATTTATCCTATGGCTGTCTGGCTGTTGCTCAAGTCCTTTACAAAATTGTTTTTTTCCTTATGGTTTTCTTCTCAGTCACATGAGAGCTGAAGTGAAATCTTTTTCTTCCCCCCATTTTCTGTAAATTATTTGTTCACCTTCTAAAGGAAGGAACAGTGATTAGTGCAATAACTTTTTAATGCTTGCAGCTTCCATGAAACTAATCCTGATTTGGGGACGCTTTCTTCCTTTGGTTGCTTACAGTTCAGCTTTGTGTCAGAGCTGCGGCAGACGTCCTCCTTTATGCAGCAGAAGCTGATCTGTGTCCTTAACTCTTAGGACATAATTATCTGTATGGTAGTGCTGTTACTGCATTATTTTTCTTTTACAATTTAGCCCAATGTTTTTGTTGTTAAATATAACCAAAACAACTGTTCGTATTTTTTAAATAGAAGTCTTGGGTTTTGAAAATCTTCAAAAAGGAGTATTCTCCCCAACTTAAACTTCTGAAAATCAGATGCACAAGTCTGGACTAGTGACCTTGGACTTGCTCCCCATGGAGTGAAGCAGGCCAAAAATTAACTCTGCTTGTTTCTTTCCAATAACTAAAGAGAGTTTCGGGTTACTAGCTCAAACTTGCGTGTCTAAGTTTTAGACCTTTGTAAGGAGAGATGAGTTCTGCTATTCATTGGTTTGAAAGAAAAGTTTCTGAAGTGAAATTGATATTTTGAATTGTCAGTAATTGCGTAGTCCCTAGATTGAGCTTGGAACAAATAGGATGTGCTCTGCTGCTTGGATACTGAAAACCCACTCTCATTCTTCCTGATCTTGCACCAGTAAAGCAACAACTTTTCTCATGGTCACATCATGGAGAAACTTTAAAAATACCATGATTTTATGTGCAAGTTACCAGCTGCAGGAACAGGACTTTCTGTTTTAGGTGGCTGGGACTGTTTGGTAGAAGTTCACCAATAAGTTAATTGGATGCTCATCTGATTTGTTATGAGAATAATCTTTCCTAGAGGCACAGCTCATTTTATTCCACTTGGCTAAATAAATCTGGTATGTGTTATTTCTGTCAGTCTAAATGTCTGGTTTGCTTTCATTTAAGGCTTTGTAGTCAGATGTTGAGAGTGTCCAATCTGCAGGATAATTTCTTTAGTCCTACTTGAACTTGATTTCTGTCTGCTTATATGATTAATCTTTCTAGGAATAGATTATCCTTGAATGCAGATGGCCTTTCAGCCAAAACAGAGGTGAAGCTGTTTCCTAAAATTCATTCACCAGGAAGACAGTTTACTGAACCATATTGAAGTTTCACTTGTATTTCGGAAAAGCTCTAAGTTTATTTGGAAAGTGTAGGAGAGAACAGCTCTTATTTTGGTCTTTTTCCCTTTTTTCTAGACATGAACAGAACATTTCCAGATAATGTAAAATTCCGCAAAACTGCTGATCCCTGTTTGCAGCACACGCTCTACAATGTATTGGTAGCCTATGGGCATCATAATAAAGCAGTAGGATATTGTCAGGTATGTAATGACTGTTTCTCAAAGAGTCCTGCATTTCACCAATGGTAATTGTTCTTGTCCATTTGAATGCGCATTTTTAGAAGCAGATTCACGATCTATTTCTGGTTTTAAAATAGGCCTTAGGGGCAGGGCAGGGGGAGGAAGGCAGGGGTGGAAAGTAATTGCTTCTGACAAGTTCAAATGTCCTTGTGAGTTTATCACTGGCCTTCTTTGTAGGTTACTTACTAAAATCACACAACTGTTTTGATTGGAAAAGACCTTTCAGATCATTGAGTCCAACTGTTAACCCGGCACTACGAAGGCCACCACTGACCCATGTCCCTCAGTACCACATCTACACAGCTTTTACATCTCTCCAGGGATTATGTTTGGTTCCATTTGTTAGCTGCAAAATAAATGTTTTCTCACACATGTTTGTATCAAGATCAGTTGTTTTGGAGAGGAAGAAAAAGCGAGTTTGCCTTTCCCTCTTCCTCCCTCCTGCCATCTTTCCCAAAATAGCCCTTTGTGTGTACCAGACATAATGAGTTCCGTATTTCCTTTGGTTTTGCTATCACATTTGTCAAAATGCAGGAAGACTAGGGTTCATGTGGCATCACATAGTTGGTTGGGTAGTATCTTTTATTTGGTGACATCTCCCAGTATGGACGGGTAAGTAGGAAGAAAATTGGTTTGAAAGTCAACCTGATACTGCTTATGTGGTGGCTCAAAAAAGCTCCTGTTGTCGCTTTCAAGCACTGTGAAGTTTCCCGTGGGATGCAAAGAAGATAAAAGTTGATTCATGACAGTCAAGAAAAAAGCTGCCATTTTAATGATCATAAAGAAGCAGGAGCTTTCATGAGCAAGATGTGTTTTCAGCTCTGATATTAAGTCCTGCCCTGTCTGCTCCACAAGGATATTTGAGTAAGCTATACCTTATGTTAGTTGAGAAAGTTAGTACAGTAAATACAACTGTTCTAAAGTTAAAATAATATTAATTACATTAATTGAAATCTGGACAGGAGAAGTCTTAGAGACTTAAACTTAGACTGAAGTCACAAAAAAATTATTTTTGTGTATCCCAAACAGTTTTAGCACAGAAATTATCTGAAGAATGTGAATAAAATAGGATTTTCTTTTCAGCTTTGTGTTTATAAAAAAATATTTTTAATATTTTGATAATAACGGAAGGGATAGAATTATGAACACCCTCTTTTGCAAGTGTCAGACTCCTATATAAACATATTGATACCCACAAACAAACACAATTTCTAGACCGTGATAGCTGCTACCCAAAACAAATATCCAATTGTTACTAAAATGTTTTGGTACATTAACTGTTTAATCAGTGGGCTAAACTGTGCCTTTTAACTTGGCATTATGAACACTGAAGATGAAAGAAGACTTAAACAGCCTTATGTGGTTTCTTTTCAACTCTGGTCTCCTCGCAGGATGAATGTTATCTTTTCTGGCTAATTATACCATAAACCAAAGGTCAACATCTGCTTTCCAAGGCATATTGTAAATGAAGCACATTTTCAGGAAATCACCTTTCTGCTGGAGAAGAACGGAGCTGATAAAGATTAATATAGTGATAACACACCGCATGACAGGAGAGACCCTATAAACAGTAGAAAATTCAGAGTGAAAAATGGAAAAAAAATGCAAATGTTTTGCAGAGCTTTTACTGACTGAAGGCTCTTGAGAGGATGTTTTCATCATGGTAGCGTTTGTGGTGCTTACTGGCATTGTCTCCCATCTGGGAGTGTATTAGGCCCTGCATTGTTAGGCTATGCCAGTGGTAGTGTTGCCTACCTTAGTATAACCAGCAAAATTAAGTGTCATGTGAACATATGCTTCAGAGTAGTTTTTTTGTGCATGCCTCATTAAATGCCCAATAGTCTCTTGTCACTGTTGAAGCAATTACTAAGCCAGCTGTCAGCATGGAAACCAATATTTGCCTTCCTAGCTGTAAGGCCAAGGACCATGTAAGCCCGTGCAAGGTTTGTCCAAGCTATTTGTGTAACAACTGCTGTAGTGACTTAAAGTTTGAGAAGGAAACATGCAGTGTCCTAATATTTCCATGTTCTGGGAGGTGCCACAAGGTGGGACAGGTGAGTCAAATCTGTTGAATGCAATAAATGAGATCTTGATTCAGCAAGTTGTAGCTTCCAGAGCTGTGAGGGGCATTCTTTTTGGTAGCTGTTGTCTGTCTTCCAGCCACAGTTGGCAACACTGCAGGGTACCTGGTGCTGCCTGTGGTGACAGATGTGCTGGAGAAGTCCAGCTTGGAGGGAGAGAGAACAGGGGGAAGGCCAAATAAAGGGATGAAACTGAAGAAGGCAATGTAACCAACACCAGTGTTTATAGCCTGTAAATATTTAAAATTAAGTTTGTGTTGGCTTAGGAAGACTTTGGGGGAGCTTGCACATCAGAGGCAGCTTTTGTATATTGTTCCAATATGCTGTCTGTGTTATTATGGTTGTTATTTTGTTTACAAAGGAAAAGACATGCTTTAAAAAAGTGTAGTATCTCCCTTTCTTAAGCATATAAATCAGCAATATTGCCAAAACTTTGCAATGTTACAGTGGATAGAAGACAAAGGGTGCCTGACACAGGGGCAGTGTGTCTATGGGAAGTACCAGTCAGTGACCTGTGTGTTCTGTTTGCCACTTCTCCAGTCAGAGTGTCAGTAAATTGTACAAAAATTGCAGAGCTGGAATTTGACCAGTCACGATTTGAGGGCTTTCTAGACTTCTCACAAATTTTCTGGTTGCTCTTCCAATCCCCCACCTCCCAGCATTTACATTCTGTTTGCAAGTTGAAAAGGCTAGTTGTTGACTAAGGTGGAGTACTGGAGGTATTATGGAAGAAACTTACTTATATGTAGTCTTTTGACAAGTTAAGCAGCAAAAGCTCCTGGAGCTGCAACTTTTTACTAAATAAAGAGTGTGGGTCAGACGTTCTCCTTCTGCAGCCACCCTGTTTTGCCTGCAGGTGTGTTTTATTTGTACTGTTCACCTAAGGCAGCTGTGGTTTGGTTCTGGTCAAAGCAGTCTTCAGTTATATTGGAAAAGGGCTTTAGAATTTGAAAAAAAAAAAAAAAAAAAAAGGGCAAACAATGTAAATTGTAGACTACTAAGCTTTTTCTTCTAATTTTGCTCTCCTTGATCTTTGTTTATAATTCTTGTTAGCTGTCACTACACAGGTTTAACAGCTTACTCAGTCAGTGGCCTTTAATATTAGATTCTACTGAATTTGTCCACTTCATAGAACTGTAGTAATTTAGCCCTTAATCAAAGTAAATACACTACAAACACTTAAGTGCATTTTAAAACCATTCTTTCTGTTTCAGGGCATGAACTTCATAGCTGGATACCTGATTCTTATTACAAAGAATGAAGAGGAGTCCTTTTGGTTGCTAGATGCTCTTATTGGAAGAATATTGCCTGGTATGCTAAAATCATGTATAGTTGCATGTGTCTTTTTGAGCTTGGCTTTTATTTTATCTTTGCACTCTTCTCCATTTTTAGAGGTTTTAGGTGTTAAAATGGACTTGCATAGGCTGAAGATTTTCTAGGGTCCTGGAAACAGGACAAAGACTCAGCACACAGGCCAGACTTTTCTGTTTTAGTCTAATTTTAGTCGTGATGCAGTGCTTTATATTTCTATTAACTTCTGGTCTTACTTCTCACTCTCTACTTACACCTGTTAGGTAAGTGTCTTCCTATATCAGTATGACGCTGGGGAAACAGCACTTGGTGTCTTGGATTTGGCAGTTCTGGTTGCAGGAATGTGAGGCACAGCTGAAGTAGTGATCACAGAGCAGGGTGAAGATGGGAGATGTACACAGTTGGAGCACTGAGCTTAAAGTAGGAATTCCCAGTGCCTTGGCAAGAGGCAGCATGAGATTTTTTCAGAGGTATATGGCAAAGGGGTGATAGTTTCTGCTAGGTACTGTAGTTTCTGCTGTCCCCTGTTTCTGGGCAGGGATATCTTGGGCGCTTTGCACATGGTGGTTTTGCAACAAACCAAATTCCAAAATGCCCGTGTCTCCACGTGAAATTCTTGTCAAAGCTCTGCTATGGTTAATGGTGATCTTGTCAGGCCGGTCAACAGAGTCCAGAGGGAAATTCGGCACACCCCAGGCTATAGACTGTATTTACATCTGGTCAGTTCAGTAGCTCTCTGGGTTCCCCCGCCTGAGTCTTTGGGGTTGCAGGAGGTTTTTACACGCGGAATTTTGCCCAGTGTGTAAGCTGAATCTTACCACACGCGTGAAGTAGTTTAAAACTAGAAGCAGACATCAGGCACAGCTATGTTTTATAGTCCTGTGAAATACATTTGGGATACGTTCTTTCTTGGGATTTAATTATAGAGGAAGAATGGTTTTGTCATGAGTTCCCATTAGTGTTGCACAGGACTGACTGACACCCTTAATGTAAAGCCATACTCAAACTGAAAGACTATTTTTTCTATAAGGAAGCTTTGAAATCCCCTGTTGGCTGAGTTTTGCTTTTGAACAGATCTTTATCCCAAACGGTTAGAGACTACATTCAGTATTACAGTGTCAACTACGTGCTGGTCAAGGATGTCAAGGCTGATACTTTAATTTCCACTTCTTCCTGTTCTTGTTTAAGATTAAACAAACAAAACAAGTGTATAATCTTTGGTTCCTTATTGAACAAAAGGGAAAGGCTTTGAGAAAGAAGGGAAAAGAGCTGAGGGAGTCTTTTATTGCTTTTGAATGACTGTAAGAAATGATCTTTTATGCTGACTACACCCTGTAGGAACCCAGGTTTTCCTTGCATATAAGCAGAGTGGTTTGACTTTGTTTGCAGATTGAAAGAGTAGAGGGAGGCAGGGAGCACTATGACTTGTTGGATCAATCAGCAAATATTTGAGGGTTTGCAGCCTTAAGGTTTACTTTCAAGCTATAAAAATAGTCTGAAGAAATCAACTGTGTCTTTTGCTTTTGTTCAGCCTTGAGAGCTATAAGCTGTGCAAACAGGTAGGAGGCTTGAGGGCTCTGTCTGCCATGTGACCTGCCACTGGCTGACATCCGTGGATGTCTTTCAAATGACATCACTGTGTGAGGGATAAGACCCTCATTAAAAGGTAAGTTTCAGTGCAAAGAGATGTGTGGCATCTTTTGCTGTTAATATTTTTGATAGTCTTGTCTGGTTTTTTTGGGCGAAGGGAATAGATTCAGAATTTCTTGTTCATTGTTTTTGGTAGAGAGCTTACGTTAGTTGTTAGTTGGTGATAAACACTTTAGCTCTTCTTGTATATCCTCCTTCTATGCTTTGCTGATACCTAAATGACGAAAGTTACTCTCATTTGACATGGGAATGATAACAGCACCAAGCCTGCCTGAGTTCAAGAAGTGTTTGGATGGTGCTCTCAGGCACATGGTGTGATTCTTGGGGTGCCCTACACAGGGACAGGAGTTGGACTTGATGATCCTGATGGGTCCCTTCCAACTCAGCATATTCTGTGATTCCATGACTTTTCTCTGTTAGGGGTTGAATTTTTCTTACACCCCTTCTGTTGGTGATAAGAAACTCATAATGTGAAAGGCAATTTCTGCATATAAAGATGTACATTTCCTTAAGTTATATTTATAGATACGTAGTACTACCCTGTTTATAGATATATTTTTCTTCTACTCTGTACAAGAGTCTTGTTTTGCAGGCTTTGGTCTGGGTTCAGCACACCCAATATAGGTATCCATCAGAGGTGCTGCAGTTAGAATGGTGCATGCTAACATTTCTTTGGTAGTCCATGGGAAGGGGATATCTGATCAGAATTGCTGATCCCAGTGTGCCTCTTTCCCCTCCATAGTCAGCTTTAGGAGAGTTTTAGGTCTCCCTTCCAGCTTGAGTGCCTCAACAGGAGCTTAAGTTAGGCAGTATGAGTCTTTTATGTGGGGAAAAACATTTGTACTGAGTAGTATGAGGCTTCATTGTCAGAAAACTTGTTGCTGATGCTCTTTTTTTTTTTTTCCTCCCATTTTTAATTTTTTTTCTCCTTTTCTTCCCACAACTCTCCTGTATAATGCTTGAATTGTATATTTATAGAAGTCAAATAATGACAGATAAAAGAATTGGCATAGTTTTAGTGAAATACTGTGTGTTATATATGTGAGAGAGAATCAGACCAGCATACTGTATCCATAAAGAAGCTTAGGTAAGTAAGTACTGCCATTCTGTTAACAGTGTTAAGGTACAGTGCATTTCAGTTTAAAGCGAACTGAATTATTTGTTGGCGAAGAAGAGTGTCCTGGTTTGAGCCAGGATGAAGACAATTTTCTTTTTAGTGTTGGTTTCCTGCCTCCCCCCGTTGAATTATCTTTTAAGTAGCACAGCAAGTTTTCCAGCTAGTAGACTGATAGTGCCTGCATGTTTATGTTACTGCTGACAGACCAAGGACACTTTGCTCTGCTTTTTGAAAATGGCCTCAGATACTAAAGGAGCAGAAGAGCCGTATCTACAGCCCTGCCGTAGGGAGGAGCAGACTAGACAGACATCAGAGTTGGCCAGAGAGTATTCCACTCTAGATGTAATTCAGGGATCATGGAAGTCAAGCTCCTTCCTTCCTACTGCTTCTTCCCTTCTCTTCCATCCATGGCCAGCGTCCAGGGAGGACCCTGTCTCTCCATCACCGTTGATCCCCAGGCTCATGCATTCTTGACCTTCATCACTCTCCCCTCAGCTCCTGTCTGCTCTGCTGCTCTCTCTGGCAGCATTTGGGACGTGTGGGAACTGCTCACAGCTCAGAACATGCCAGGGGAGTTGCTGGGAGCGGGGGGCAGTGGTAGGGTTTTGCACATTCCTGCACATATTTGTATATATTTGTACATATTTTATAATTAGTGTTTAATTAAAACTGTCTAGTTTAGTTTTTCAGTCTGCAAAGTCTCTCTCCTAATTATCTCTCTCCTTTCCCCACCAGGAGGGGAGGCGATTGAGAACATTGTTGTCACTGGTTTAATTGCCTATCCTGAGTCAAACTGTGACACAGAGAATCAGTGCATATTTCCCAGAGCTTCAGAGGAAAAAGTAGCAGTCATTTTTTGTTGGATGTTAACAGTTGGATTAGCCAAAATTTTCCTTTAGTTTCTTTGCCTCTGCTCTTTTCTTCATCTGTTTGCATTATAATCTACATGTTTTCCCCTTTCACTGCAACAGATATGCCTCCAGGCTATGTCCTCATTTTCCAGTGTGTCCTGTCACTGCCACTTAAATTGGTGATGAGTTAGGACAGTTTAGAAGTTCCTTCTCTGCCCTCTGCAGTGTCCCTTTCTTCCCCTGGCCCAGAGGTGTTCAATTGCTTAAAACAGCTGCTCCAGTACCTTGGTGCTGACAGCAGTTTTTTGGTCAGCAGATGAACCAAGCCAGCCACAGATCAATGTCATTGATTGAAAAAATGTAGAATGTGACAGACGAGAGCATTAGTGGCAGCTTTCTGGGGAAGTGACAGAGAAGGGCTCCCTAAGCTATGGCTCATCTCTCCACTTGTACTGATTTTAGGACTGGATGGAGTTACATACCATAGGATATGATGAAGGCATGACTGGTCTACCCACTGACAGGAAGGGGACAGCCTGGGAATGGGACCCCATCAAGTAGAGGTTTCAGGCTGAATGGTTCTGTTTCACCCAAATGGAGTTGGCACAGCTGGAAGAGCAAGCCAGCAAAAATTACTGTTTGCTTTGTTGGTATGTGGAGTTGTGTGTTTGCCATTCTCCTGGCTGAATGTTGCACTGCTGGGTACAGCTGGGTGAGGCCGGAAAGATCCTGCCTCTGGTGAAGGCAAGCCCATAGTCTGCTGCCTGTTGTGCCTGTCAGCTGCTCAACCAGAGGTTTGGAGGGATTAGGAGCATATCTCATTTAAACACAGCAAAGGAGAGGAGAATTATTTGTTTAAATGAAGTTTTGGGTGTTACCAAGATCTTTTATTCCCAGGTTCATTCGAAACAGATGGCTGGAGCAGATGGTATTGTCCATAAGAAGCAATAGGGATTCAATTTGAGCTCATAGTGGATGTGTATGCAGTTTCTATTCAGGACAGCTCTAGTGTTTTTGTTTTGTTCATAGCTCTGGTTCATTGACTGCATGGAAGTAACTGGGATTATCTGCAAGGACACAAGGTGCAATGCAAGATACCATTTGGGCGACTGCTGGTTAAGGCAAATGCCTGCATGTTGAGATAATAGATAACTAACACATTTCTGGTTTGAGCCATCACTATGGTTCTCATTGGTATCAGCCATAAACTTGCAGGTGCTCTTGCATAAGAGATTAGGCATAGTAACAGACATGAATGTTTGAACTGCATAATAGCATAGCTATGTATCAAATTCTTGTCTATCCTTCTGTGTGATTAATGTTATAACAGCACTTAAAGCCCCATCATACAGACTTCCAGGTGTGAAGGAAAGGGCCATTTGAGAAATGCAGAATGCTCTACTACCTTTACAAGATTTCTCTTTAGACTGCTTGCTTTTAATTGCAGTTAGGCATGTATTTATTTCATTCTTGTGGCTGAATTGTTTGTAATGCTCTGATTAGGCATTGCCAGGGAACCTCTGAATGCAGAACTGGCTAGGCAGCTGCATCTTTTAAGATCTGCTTCTCCAAGGGGCAGTGGGACTTTGTGTCACATGAAACATTTTATTCAGCTGTGCAGGTAAAAGACACTGCTAGACCTGAATAGCAGTAATGTTGAGTGGAATTTGCAGCCTGTGAAGGAGACGGTTGTGCTGAAAAGCCTGACCTTTCACAGAGAAGACTTGCACACTACAGGCATGTGGCTTTGGTGTGGAAAACTCCTTGCAAGGCTATGCATGATGTGCATGACCTCATGTTTGCAAAGTAGTTTTTGATAACCACGCTTGTTTTACAGCACCATCAACCCAGAAATTTCAGCAGATTGATTAGTTCTGGGCTGTTTGCTTATCATCTTCCTCTGGAAGTGTCCAGCTACAGGGCCTCGAGCTGGCAGAGTTCTTGCCCATCCTTAGAGAGTTCCTCTGTGGTAGCACGTGAATATGTAGCAATGTGCTCCTCTGAAGCACATCACACCTGCCACTAGGAGAGAGGAGCACTTGGTTGGTAGGCTGAATAATTATGAGTTATGAAATACGGGACTCCAACATGTTTTACTATTAAACAGCAACCATGAGGAAAGCACTTACTTTCAAACATTAGAGGTCAGTTGCATTTACCTGGGAATTAAGTATGCAGTGTCCTGTTAAGCTGAAGGTGTAATGTAGGAGTCATCATGTGCCTGTGTTTAGAAACCATGATAAGCCTGAAGTACTTACTACTTACAAATCTGAACTGCTAAGGGATTTGGGAGACTTGAGCAAGCAGGAAGTAACTCATGTATTTCTTCTTTGAAATGATACATATATTTAGACTTTTGGAATAATTCATTTCCTATATGTATTGTACATGCTCCCCCTCCCAATTACAAGCCTCATCAATAAAAGAACAAACAGAGAAGTTCCATACAGAGCTCAGTTTCTCTAAGTAGTTTATAAACCCTTTATTTTATGTCCTTGCCAGTTCTTCAACTTCCTGCCTTAAATGTGAATATCAGAGCTGGATGCAGTTTTCTAACCTCAGCTTTGCTAATGTCATACACGGTGATGACATACTCTCTCCTTCAGTAGTGAATATATCCAAGAATTACTTTGGTTTTCCCAGAGCTAAGACATGCTTTCTCTGTTTTTATCATGTTTGCACCTTAAGATTATTTATTTTTTTATTGCTCAACTGTACTGTCAAGGTTTTGTTTAACATGACATAGTATGAAGAAGCATTGACAGCCAGGTTTGATACTGTTTCAAATTACAGCATATGCAGCACAGGTGGATACATAAACAATGTGTTAAGGGAAGAAAATGTGCTTTGGAAGTAAAAGAAGTTATATAAAGAAAATAATGTGCAGTGCACAGTGATAAGTTTTGTTTGCCTAAATGTATAAGAAGTGCTTCTCTTCAGAGAGATGCTTGGGAAATACAACCTTGGTTAATTCATGTATTTTACGTTCAGAAGACTTGAATGCTTCACTAAGCTTTCAGTTAATGGCTAGTGAAGAGGTCTCATTTGTTCCTCTTACAGTTTTTAAACCTGTTGCTGCAAGATTAAAATTAATTCCTCTTAGCTTCTTCAAGCTTGAATTAAGAGGATTGTGGCTTTCATTTCCCTTCTCTTCAGACTGAAGGGTTGGATTGGTTTCCCTCTCCAAACATCAAGCTAGAACTGTATGTGTCCGTCCAGCTCCCTATTTTAAGCCTCCTGCTTCTGTCCCAGCCTTTTAAATTATGTGCTTGGTAGTTCCCATGGTGTGACTGTACTGTTCTTATTGAAGAAAATCTAACAACTGGGCTTCTGAAGTGTGAGACTATATAAATGCTATGTTTTGTGCTGAGGTGCTAAGAATAACCTTGTCGGTGTAGGGAACAGATAAAATAGCTATTCTTCCTAATTCCACAGAGGAATTAAAAAAGCTACAGACCCAGGAATCCTTGTTCAGCTGAAATCATCAGTCATTAGTCATCAAGACTCACTGTACAATTGTAAACTCTTTTTTTTTAAAATGTGTTTGCTTCCTCTCCAGCCATGATAAGCAGTTGTGGTGATTTTCAATGCTTTCTCATAAATTTCCCTTGCATTTGAGGAAATTGGTGTTAAAAGTCTGTTTGAGTGTTTTGTGAATTAAAAGCCTAGGCTCCTGGGACCATCATCAACCCAATAAGCTGCAGCCTTCTCCAAAGCATGCAGCTCTTTAGAATGGTACATTCATTGAGTGTAATGACCGGAGTCAGACCAGGCTGCTTGGGAACAGCCAAGTGGTGAATAACCCGTGTCCATTGGTGTCTGTCAGCTCACTGTACTTGAAAAAAACCTCTATCCACAAAAGGAGCAATTCCGATGGTAGTGGATGTGAAGAGAGGGGAGAGGGAAGAAAGGAGAATGTAATCTCTGCAAGACTGTTTTGGTAGCTGTAACTTTAATCTAGACTAGTTTTTAATGATGCGTATGTCTCTACTGAGCAGCACATATCAGAGTTAGTATTTAAGAAAAATAAAATTAGACAGTTTCATTCTCTCTGTAAATAGAATGTCTGGAGTCTGGAAGTTGTATTTGTGTTTCCTAACATGCAGCCAACTTTTTTATTATTTTTTTTTCTCAGAGAGGTTACACACAGAGTCTTTGTTTCTTCCTATTTCATCTCTGCATTCTGTAAAGTCTTCAAGATTATGATCTTTGCCTTTCTTTCCATTGTCTTCATAATTAACAAGCATCCTTCTTCAATTTCAAAATGTTAGCATCTACATTTGCTCAGAATCCCACTCTACTGTGTGAAATGCAAATAGGAAACCAGAGGGCTCTTTCTGCTCCACAGGATCTATTTACAAGTTTAGGATCAGAAGCAAGAGAGGAGTACAGGCAGATGGGGTTATGTAGAAAAAATGAAAGACTGTTTTGTGCTTGCTGGAAAGGTGTTAATATTAACATGATTTCTTTAATACTGTTCTAAATTTAGTGTAATTTCAATATCGCAACCAATAAGCATCCATAAAATGCTTGCGTTCCCTCTTTCTTTAGTTGTTTTATTTTAAGGTAGTTCTGCAATGCAAAATGAATGGGGCTTGTTTATGGTTTCTTAAAGCTAATGTTCAGTCATGAATGATACAGCTTCTGCTGGTTCTGGTGTGAGTTGTTCACCTCAGGACAGAGGTTCTGGTTCAGTTTAGTTCAATGAAAGGGAGGGAAAATTGGCTTCAACCTGTTTTGGATTGTTTAGCTGTTTGGATATTATTTTTTTTTTTTTTTTCAGTTCCCTGGAGGATTAGGAACTTGTGTTTTAAAAATAACTTAGGAGTTCAGCTTACTATTTAACCACATATCTGCAGGATATCACTTTGGCCAGGACATCTGCAGAGGGTCAGTTTGGCCTGATAATGCAAAAAGAATTGGCAGTACTCTTGGTTTTCCTCCTTTTCCTGGTGTGACTTTCTGATTTCCTCCTAGATGTGGGTTGTCACATTTGATATGCCAGGCTCATGATGTAGGTTTTTAGAAGACCCATCACACCTTTTTTGGACTATCCCACAGTAGAAATAAAATAGCAGAACTTTGCCCTGCCTTCTTGGACAAAGCAGGCTGAGAGTCAGCAGGAATAGTGCAAATGGATGCTCTGAAGGGTGAGAAGGGTCTGCTATCACAAGCTGGTTTGACCTCTGTGTAACTGAAGAGATTAAGCTTATTCCATGTGTGTTCCATGAAGTTCATAAACAGCTATGATAGCTTATCCTTTTGGAAAGGAAAGCTTTGTGCTGCGAAGGTTTTTTAAAATAACCTTATGTTCAGTAACATGCAGACATTATAGTGAAGGATTACTGGAAAGGATTTTTTCTCAAAGGCACGTGGTGGAATCTGTTCCTGTTTTGACCTGAGATGCAGAATGGAGTGCTTTTCATTACACTGACCCCTGCTTTCCTTTTCTGGATCCCAGTAAAGTTCTCTGGTTGCCAACGGTAACGTGTGCCTACAGCAAGGAGACATTTTTGAATGTTGCGCATTGATGGAAAAATGAACTATTTCTGCTTGTTTGGGGGAGGAGAAAGAACTTCCCCTCCTTTCCCCTCCAGCTCTCATAGACATTATAAACATGTTCTTGTGCATAAAATACATAGCAACTGTGAGAGAAGTTAAACCAGCTCATTTTTAATTGGACCGCCAAGACAAATGACTCAGTTTATCCCAGGCTGGGTCACACAGGTTCTTGAAAGAATAGTTAGAAATGCTGGAGGATAAGCAAAAGAGCCGAGGTCTTGCCTTGGGTTTTTCTGTAACACTAAGAATTCATGTAATGTTAGTTCCAGTAGGAGTATTTATATTTAACCTGACATATGCACAACAGACTGGAAGGATTCTTTTTTAACTGCTGCAGCTCTGACTTGTAGAGGTAATTTAAGGCTATAAAAGTGCTGCTTCTTAAACTTTTATTTTTGGAACCTCTTAATCTATTTGTAACAGAGAACAAGGTCATACAGTCCCTACAAGCTTTATCCTTATTTCCTGCAAATCTTATTACTGCCCTGGACCATGAGCAGGCAGTTATATCTTAGTCTTGGACATCCTAGAAAGATTCAGAGAGCTGCTAATTATTTTGATAGGGAAAGAGTGAAATGCAGTTTAAGGAACATCTCTGCCAGATGCTGAGATAGAACATGTTTCAAGCTCAGTGAGAGTGTGCCAGTCAGTGCAGTGTTGGTAAAAAAGCCTTTTAAACAAGGAAGAAAGACCCTTCATCTAATGATCTGTGTTGTATGGTAGCAATAAAGTACCTGGCAGTTGGTTACACTGGTTTTCCTTTTTGCTGCTTCACTCCTAGAGGGAGACGAGCTGACTATCCTGGCAGAGCCGTGGGGCTGTGCTGCTGTTCAGGGTCAGGGCTTAGGTGAGGAAAGGGTACTGGGTGGGATGAATTCCATGTGGGATGCTGCCTGTATTGCCTTCTGCTAGGGTCTCAGGCACTCTTAAGCTTAGCAAGGCATCCAAAGTGCACAGGCAGGTACCAGGAATGACAGCCCAGGCAAAGAAGGTGCATGTGGGTAATGAAACGACAAAGGGAAGCTGAGAAGAAAGTAAGGGAAGCCTAGGACCAGTTCACAAAAGAGCTTGGAAGTGGGGAGTTTTGTATTGGGAAACTTAATTTGCTTATAGACATTTTTCTGGAATCTAATAATAATATTTTAATAAAAGAATATTAGAATATTTTCTAATACGATATTTCATTTGTTACTTTCCAGAAGATGTGATTAAAAGTGACATAGTCTGTGATTGCCTAAATCTGAACATGATCACTTCTCTTTGACAATTTGAGGAAGAAAATGAAGGAATCTGGCTATGTGTTTTTCAGGGGCATGACATATTGTCAGAGGACTTTCTTTTATGCCAACCTAGATCAATAGATACACAATATAATTACCCTACATTTTTATTTTTTTTAAATTAGTAAGTGGCAGCAGAAGTGGCAGCTCCCAGAACTGGGAGCAGTTCCTCACCCAGGTCCATTCTGGGTCACCAGCTGCTCATTATTTTGTGAGACTATTGAGAGGAAAGAATAATTAATATGCTAGTTAGGTGTGCATCATGCAAGTCCAGAAATTTCAAATCATTTGTAAGAGAAGATGTGGAGGGAACATAAAGCTAATGTATTTTCTTGGTAGGTGAGTAAAAATATTTAGCTGCACGTTATCTTGTGAAAAACAGCTTTGTGGTGTGGGAGGAGGGTTAGGGTTGGTTATAAACAAGGGTATCTTGACTTTAGGGAGAGATTCTGGGTATAACAGCCAATTATAAAAATAAGGAAAATAGGGCACCCAATGAAACATTGGCAGCAAGGGAGAGCTGCAGGATTTCTGCTGAGGGAACATTTCCAGAAGGCTTGGGGACTGGGCATCCCTCCCAAACAAGAACAAAGCAGAAGAGCCGTGTAGGTTAAATGTTACCAAGCTCTTAGGCACTGAACCAAGTCATTTTCACTACCAAGACCAGACGTGGACTATGAAAGGTGGCTCAAGCATGATGCTGGATCTGACTTGCCTTTGTAGTTCTGGCTATCCCTGCATAGCCCTGCTGACTTGATGTGGGTGCTGCTGGCTGTGCTGTGGGGTGGCTGTGCCCAGGGGCCTGGCACCAGGGGTGACGCTGCCCTCAGAAGATCAGAGCCTTAAAGTTAAATCTGTGCTGTCCTCTGGGCTACTTGCAGTGCTGTTACGTTTCTTGTTCCTTGTCTGTGGGTTAAGTTTTGCACAAAGACGGGGTCCTTTATGAATGTTTCTGGAGGATTGGAAATGCAGCTTTCCAAATTTGAAGAGCTGATGTATGTATAAAAGTGTGTGTATAGCACTCTCTCTATATATATAGTAAAAATATATATTAAAGTATAATTACATGTTAATTGAGTGTAATAATTATAATTAATACCCACAGGTAACCATAATTAATGTATAATTATTACACATAAAATGCCTTGGATGCAGATTTGTTTAATGTCACCTCTTCCTGTTGTGAACTGGCAGCCAGTATCCTGGAGAAAACCTTCTGCTCAGTTATTGTCTTTTGTATAAAATAGTTTATCACCCTTCCTGCTTGTTTTGCAGCAGCACTGGGCTGAACATTGCAGTGCTGCCTACCAGGGTGCACGGGAGCTGCTCCTGCCCCATGAGGAACAGCATGAGGCTGCCCCAGATAGATGAATAGTTCCTTTTTCCTTTCTGTCCAGCAGTACAATCCAACAAACTTGAACGAAATTTTAATTTACACGGAGGCTCCCCAGCTGCTTGCTGCTTCAGTAATCCAAGGAGTAGTGTAACCAAGTTGCCTGGCTGTTAACTTTTTACTTGCCAGCTCTCAAAAAGCTGGCTGGGTGTCTGGTTGCGTGTGTTCCCACTGAGGTCCTGACATTTACTGTGCTGTACACACCAAAAATAGCTGCTGTTGGCTTCAGCATATCGGATGATTACAGCAGAGCAGAGAGCATGTGGGCTGCTGCTGTCCTTCCTCCTGAGGACACTCGTCAGTGGTAACCTGAAGAAATTTAAGTACTCGGTGTCTCAAGAGCACAAAAAAAGAAGATAAAATGGTTTGTAGATGTATGAGAGGAGGAGGAAAGGTAGGAAAGGGAAAAAGGCTTCTTCTTCAAAATCGTTATTTCACTTACATTTAAGCAGCATTTTAAAACATGTTTACTGAGTTATATGTTACTCTGTCCACATTCCAATTCATAAATGAGCACAACACTAACACAGAATACTCAGGAACAGAGGTTACTTGTGCTTTAGCTCTTGGAGCTCTCCCTACAGGTGATTGAAAGGGAAATGGTTAAAGGAGTGTATATAGAGGCAGTGTCTGTAGAGAGAGTTTTACCTATCATTCTTCAATGGGAACAAAGAAAATAAGAGTCACAGACAAAAAGCTAGGTTTCTAAAGGTGAAATGTGATGCTCCTTAGTACCACAAAACTCCTCTAGATGTTCTGCAGTTTGAACAGGAAAAATGTAAATAGCTATTGGGGTGGGAAGTCTGTTCAAGAAAACCTTTGGCACAGGAAAGAGTGGAATATTAAACTGCTCTTACGATTTCATTAGAGAAATCAAAGTGGTTATAAATGTACTGCATAATTTGGACATATTTTTAAACTTTCTTTGGGGAGATTTTTATTAAAACTATTTCAGACAGACATTTTCTGATTCCTTCACTTTCATGTGAACCACTGGTCGATGTGTCTGAAAACATTGGCAGAAACCAGCTAAGTTAGAGAAACCTGAATTGCAGCTTTCCAGAATCAGTGAGGGAAAGAAACACAAAGGTGCTTGTGTTACCAGTTATTCCTTTCAGTAAATGATGTTGGTAACATGGGTCTTGACAGAGAAGCACTAGTGAACCATGAAGGATTGCTTCCCTGTGCAGGAGTCATCAAGCCCAGGTTCAATGTTTCTGTCAACATCTAAGCCCCAAATATTAATTCTTTAAACATCTGTGTAATTCTTTTCTCTTGCTGGGCCATCTGAACTCTTACCAACTAAAATAATCTTTCTCTTCTCTTAAATGTACCCAGAACTACTTGTTTCTAGAACTGAGATGCTTGTAATTCAGCCTGTACCTTGGTAAATGAAAATGCTTACCCAGTCAAACAGGCTCTGGAGTAACAGTTGTAGTGTGCTCCATTTTTCTTAATTTTGAATGTCATGGTTTGTTGCAGTGACCAGCAGTTCAGGAAACGTAGGTCTAGTTTCAGCCAATGTCTTGCAGCTAAATTAAGTAGGAAGAGATACTCCTTGGGGGACCTGTTATTAACTTCCTTTTGGAATTATTCTAGGAACAGTGGGACTTCCTTGGCTCAGAAAAAAGAGAGGAAAATCTCTTCATGGCTAGGTTCCACTCTAGAAGTGGTATCTGGCTTCCAGCACCCCCGCACAGCTACCCTTCAGAAATCCATGTTGCCAGTTCATTGCTGGACCCAGTCTAAAACCTGGGTGTTGGGTTGGTTGTTTTTTTTTTTTTGGTTACTTGTCCAGGTATTGAGTGGACTGGGAGGTGTGCAGCTCCAACACAAGGGAAGGAGGTGGGGGCTATATTGAATTGTTAAAATCGAACTGTCAGACTTCTGTAGTTTAAGCTGGTTATTAAAAACTACTTAGCTAACTTCCTTGAGAAGGAAGACTGAATTGATAGAAAAGCATCAGAGAGAAAGAAGATACTTTAGTAGGCATGAATGAAGTGTTTGTGCAGAGGCATTAGCCTTGGCTGAAAGAGAAGGGCTGAAAGACCACAATGCAGACATCACTGCATGGTTTACTCCAACTTGGGATTCATAGACTCAGTGTGCCTCTATATCCTCAGCTGCAACAGGACATCTCTTTGATTTTGTGGAACATCACATCCACAGATTCCTGACTTTTGGTTTCTTCTCTCCAAGATTATTATAGTCCTGCAATGTTGGGCCTGAAAACTGATCAGGAAGTCCTTGGAGAACTTGTGAAAATGAAAGTCCCTGCTGTGGCAGAGCTGATGGAACGCCATGGCGTCATGTGGACCCTAGTGGTGTCACGCTGGTTTATATGCTTGTTCATTGACATTCTTCCCGTAGAGGTAATTGGTAACAAAGTTCTCTTTAATAGACACTCATAATTGTTACTTCAGTTGTGATGCTTTAGTCATAATCACCTACTGGAAAGCAAGAAGCTATAATCTGCATTCTCCCCTTTCCTGCAGACTGTGCTCCGAATATGGGATTGTTTGTTCTATGAAGGCTCAAAGATCATCTTCCGGGTAGCCTTAACGTTAATTAAGCAACACCAAGCTTTTATTTTGGAAGCCACAAATTTCCCTGACATCTGTGATAAATTTAAGCAGATCACCAAAGGAACATTGGTAACGGAGTGTCACAGCTTCATGCAGGTAAAGTCTCCGCAGCTTTTAGTTGTTGCAAATCAAAAACAAGACCAACTTGGAAACGTTTTACTTGGTCAAAAGGTGGATAGAAGAAATGTCTCTATATGACTTGCCAAAAGGATGAAGAATGTTTTTTATTTGAGACATGCAAACCTTTTAAAGATTTTTTTAAAAAAGAATTATGATCTAAACTCCTTTATAGCAAGCCACTCACGTTATCTGCTGTACAGGGAAAAATACTTTTTACCCTTTTCACCAGTTAAGGCAGGAAGTCTGACCAGAAAATAACTTCAGTGCATTCTTTCGGTGAACTATGAATTGTGTTCCTGTGCTTTATTCCAGATTAATTGTAAGAGTATTGCAGAATAGATACAAAGTGAATTTTAAACTTGCATGGAATAAATCTTCATACAGCCAGAATATAAAGCGTTCTTCTAGGAACAAAAAGGTAGCACCAAGTTCTTATTTCCAGACAAAAAAACATGGGAGTGCTCAAGTCTTATGACAATCTGCAATAATTCTTGTAAATCATTAATAGCTTGGATGCCTGATCTGTATAGAACATTAGATTTGGAGCTTAGCTCAGAAGATAGAAATGTAGATAATAGTTGCAAAAAAATAACAGGAGGAGCACAACAGGAGGAACATAAATCCCTTGGCCAGCTCTGCTAACATGGTTTGCTTGGTGTACACAAAACTACATGCCAAGAGGTTCATACATCCTGAGGAGAGTTTCATACTTCTGTCAAAGCTCTGTGCATAAGTCTGTCATAGTAGGTTGTCATTCACCTTACATTTCATTTTTGCTCATATAGAAGCAAAAACCAGCTTAACTTAGCAGTGTTTTTGAGCCTTTTAACTAAAAGAGCAAAAGAGAAATCAGTCACAGGTACAGCTTATTTTAGAAGGGAGATGTTTGAGTGTTTCCCATTCCATGAAGGGTTTAGAATAAGAGTTTTATTAAATGTTAACTGCCATGAGAATACCAGTTCAGAGACTGATAACACTTGGCCTTGAAGGACACTTCCCTTAATTACACTACATTTTACAGCAGTTCCTTTTAGAAAATGTACACCTTTTTCTTGCAGCTACCCCAAATAACTCAATTAAAATAAACTTTGTTGGCTACTGTAGTGAGGGGGATGTCAAGGCAATTAAATAAACAATTTAGGTTAGGTTCTTATGTAACTTTGAAACACGTACTTTTGGGTTTGGGCTTGTTGTTTGTTTGTTTGTTTTTTTCACCAGTGCAGATGCTACAGTCAGTAGAGGTGACAACAGTTGAGTATTTTATGCCTCACTGCCCTGGAAAAAAACCTTAATTTTTAGTTAAATGCACAGCAGCCTTCTTTACCAGAATGCTGTTCAGAACTGGCTCATTTATCATCTCATCTCCAGAGTTGTCAGTTACAACTACAGAGAACTGAGGAACCCACACAACTTAACTGTAGATGAGAGTGCATAAACCTGCAGCTTCCTGCGTAGTTTTGTTCAGTCAAAAATTTTAGATAAAGTAGTGGAAACAAATGTATTGTTCTTTAGCACAAAGTTAAAAATATATTGCAGCAATGTATGACAGCCTTTGAAATGTCCCAGATCTTAAATCCATATACATTGCTTCCCTGGGAAGCCCAGTAGAGAAGAGCAGCAAAGGTTGTATAGTGAGGGATTAAGACTGATTTTTTTGCAGTAGGAACATATTGTTGTATGTTTCAGAGCCTGAAAAAACAGTGCTAGTCCCTCCTGAGAAATGCACTGGTGCTTTGTAGCATTACCATGATGGCTTAATACGTTCTAAATAGGCCTGCCATCCACCAACAAAAATGCCTTCTAAAATAATTTTAACTGGACACTTACACTCAAACTGGCTTTGGTAGTGTTGCTTTTATGTAACTTAGAGCACTTGTTCTGAGCTGCAGGTTTACCATGTCTTTACAGCAGAGGAGATGAAGATGCTGCCCAGTTAGAAGGAAGCCAAACAGTAGTAAGCATTTTCACAGCATGAGTGTCAAAGCAAGGATTTCACTCTTCAGGGAATTCTGTGAGAATTCCAGCATGCTGTCTCAGTCCAGAAATTTAACAAATAATTTTCTCCTTTTGCCCCCAGAAAATATTCACAGACCCTGGAAGCTTGTCCATGGCCACGATCAACAAACTCCGAGAGACTTGCAGAGAGAAGTTGCTTTCTCAGGGATAACTCACCAGATTTAAGCAGGTGGTCAGATACTACAGCAATTGACACATTCCTCTATTTGCACTGACTAAAGCACACTTCAAGTTTTCCATGAGTTAACTGACACTTGACCAATTTTTCCTGCCTTTCAAGTAAGTGTTGTTAATGCTTTGTACTGTATATGTCAGACTTGATAACTGGAACTGGTGGTTCTGTTCTTGTTGTTTGCTGTTGTTTTTGTAAGTATTAAAGTGTTTCCAGAGTAGAATGTGCTCAGTGTCAGAACACTCCTTTTAAAAACATCACCATCCTTGTCTTTTCAGGGCATTTTGTAATGTTAAAAGAAAACAAGTGTATAAAATTACATATCCTTCCTACTCTATTAACTGTGACACCAGTCATTTGTACAAAATAAATTAATTTAATTTGTCAGAACCTGTTTCTTGGTGTGAAGAAAGCAAAATATCTGATCCCTTTCCTGACTGCCACGAGTTGGCAGCCTTTTTCCTTGCTGCTGTCCCTTCAGAAACTCAATAGATATGGCAAAGTGCAGGACAGCAGTGAGAAAGGTGATCTTGATTGTTACCAGCAGTTACTTTAAGCAGTGTCTAACAGCTCCTCAGGTTAAGGCAGCAGGGACCACGTGGCCAAGGCCAGGCTACAGAACACGGCAGCGAAAATCCCTCTAACTACTCTTTAACATGTTATATGCCTTTTCAGCGTTTTCTAGCTCTAGCACAGTAGGTAAGAGGTAATTTGACTTGAATCTGGAAGTTGCTGTAAGAGGCTTGTGCTAGTGTACCGAGGTTGCATTTAGAGGTTCTACATCCTCAAATATTTCGGGAGAGCCACTTGTAAAGCTCGCCACAAGCAGATTTCTTCCTTGGCAGGCAAGACATCGGGCAGTTCCAAACCCGCAGCTTAATGCAAGTCCGGCTATCGCACCCCTGGGGAGAAAGAGCGAAGCAGGAGCCCTCGCTCCGCGCTTCCAGCCCGGCTGGGGCCGAGCACCTGCGACTTCCTTTACTGTCCTTACAGAGCCCTCTCGTGGCCAAATCCCTCCCGTCTCCTTCCTCTTAGGGAAGACAGGCCAGCAATTAGTGCTTTTTATTCTTCCTGTTGAACAGCTACTGTGGAATGCTTTACCTTTTAACACCACACTCTTCAGGCTCTACTCGGAGCTATATCTTCATTTCTTGTCATGGAAGGCTTTTTTTTTTCCCCTCTCCATGCAGATTGAGCTCCTTTCATTCCTCAGCAGGGGAAAAAAAAACAACAAACCCAACCTTTCAGAAGCACAAGAGGAGTGCTCTTCTAGACAACAGTATGATTCCATGTTGTCCTGTCCTTTATGGTAACAGGCACCTTTCTCCTTGCATACTGAAGTGTAAGGACATTAACAGTACCAGACTTCATAGAATCACAGACTTGTCACAGTTGGAAAAGACCTCTAAGATGACTGAGTCCAACTGTTAATCCAGAAAAAAAAAAACAACACCCTGTCCCATGGAGCATGTCCTGAAGTGCCACATCTACACAGTTTTTAATACTTCCAGAGATGGTGACTCCACCACCTCCCTGGCCAGCCCATTCCACTCCCTGACTACACTTTCAGTAAAAAAGTTGTTCCTAATATCTAGTGTAAACCTCCCCTGGCACAACTTCAGGCCCTTTCCTCTTGTGTGACCATCATTTACTTGAGAGGCCAACACCCACTTCCCTACAACCTCCTTTCAGGTAGTTGTAGAGGGCAACTCCAGTAGGTATTAGGAAATACTACTTTATTCACCACTGGCAAAATCCATGGTTTCCCAGTACCACCTTCACGGTGGCAGGGCAAATGGTCCAAAGTATTCCAGCCTTGCTGCTGTGTGTTCAGTTGTCCCTGTCAGAAGAACAGGGTTCTGTGCAATATTGCCTTGGTTCCTGCCCTGTGTACTAAGACCAAAACATGGCTGCAGGAGGAAGTCAGGGAAGCTACAAACTTCCCAAGCACATGACAACACACACAGACCTCAGCAGACATGCATTGCCAACGGTGTGGTAAGAATCCAAAATAAAACCTAAAATGTCATTTACACCATCCTCATAATTGAGTACAGAAAGGGATGCTGCTTAGCAGGGCAGACCAGTGTACTGACATTCCTCAGCAAGCAGCAATTTGATGGAAGAATTAACTTTTCCAGCTCTCAGGTTACTGATACACAGAAGCTTCACCGGTTTCCAATCACAACGTCTAGCACAAGGGACTGTTCCCCAGACACACAGACAGTTAAGCCTCACCTTTGTGCCCCAGAGATAAAAAGTTAAATGCTTGTTTAACACAACTCCACACTAAGGATTGTTTAAAGCTTGCAAAGTACAACTGAACTAAGACTTTGGCACTTACCAAAAGGACAAGTGTTTTTAAGAATGATCAGCAACATGAAGATATACAGAAAAAAATTGTCTTTATTAGCATTGTTACAGGCAATGCATACATAAGAACTGATCCTTAAAGTGTACAACCCCCCAGCCAAGTTTAAAGCAAGAGAATCAGCAGATTGAGATCTATATTGTACACATGTGCAGTAACAGGATCTCTCTGGACCTTCCAACAGAAGAGACTGAAAACACTTTACAAAAAAAGGTAAATAAAAATAACACCCATTTTAAAAAAGTACCAGCTCCTAACAAGCCGGCAGAGCATCAAAAATATCAAACAGGGGAGTTGTCCAATCATAAAGAGTTCCTGTAAGGTTTGAGTATTGCGTCTTTCACACCCTGCATATGCCAGGCATCGAGTTTAAAGCTTAGTAAAAAAAACACACCTAAGAGACAAGGTGGAGTTTAGATTTTAAATTTCCATTTTGTCAGTTGTTACTAGATTTCTTTCAATGCATCACCAGTATAATTAACATCATTGCTGGATGGCAGCAGTATGAAGAATGAGCCTTTTCCCTTTGTTAAGAGTTCTGAAATTGAGTCAGTGTGAATTAGCAACATCCCTCTCTGGAATCTTTAGCTCACATAACCATATGCCAATTCCAAAAAAGCACCCTTAAAAACATTTTGCTTGTTTCTAAGTGGGTAAATGTTTAAACTAGTTAGCAAAATTAAACACCAGAATTTTCAGAAGTTATTTTTGTGCATAGTTAAATGCTGCAAGATGATTTCACATTTAATAAAGCAGACTTTAAAGAAGAAGCAATTTGCAAGAAAAGGTGTTCCCTTACGATATCAATCTTAGCTCAGGGGAAATATGTGGGGTTGGTTTGGGTTTTTTCCCCAGCTTCTTGCAATTGCTTTTCATCTACACTGGCTTTTAGTGCAAGTCATTAAATTGTTTGATATCCAGCATGGCTCCTCTTTCTGCCAATCAAGTAAGCAATTAAGACAATTAGAACAAGACCAGCGAGGGCTGCACCGACTATTATAGGGATCAGCATGTTATTTTCATCCAGTTGACATTCTTCCACTGAAGAAAGAGAGAAAGATCCACGTTAGGCACTGGTGCACCAACAGATGGCTAGATCCAGAACTCAAGCTTCTACTCTCAGCACATAGATAAAAAACTGGCTCAAGCCAACATGTAGCTTAGCTTGCCAACAACCCAAAGGAAGCCAAGTCCACTAACTGTGGTAATTCAGAATGAATTCTTTCTAGTATTAGTTGTATGTACAATAGAGATTTATAATATTTGCTTCCTTCTCAAGAGCTGCTACTGTTCTGCTCAAGCCCAGCTACCATAGATCTACCCACAAGACTCCTCCCTTAGTCCTTTTGCATTAACCACTCACAAAGGACAGCATTAACTAGAAGAGTGAGGACTCTGCCAGAGCTTTGCCCCGAAAACAGACAGGATGGAAAGCTAATGCTGTTCCTTAACTCTTCTCTGGACCACAAGGAAGAAGTCCTGGGTGTTCCAAAGCTTTTTAAATACTTGTTGCACTAGCCCCCAACATCATCTGTAACAGGGCATGCAGAAACTAAGCATGGCACCCACAAGCTGACATTAGACTACAGAATATTACATTTGTATCAAAGTGCACTGCACAAATGTTAGGTGTGTGTCCCCTCCCCAAAATGTAAACCTCTTACCTGCCCCAAATTTGTCTCCATCAATCTTGAAAACCTGGATCTGAACATTAAATACATTGACAAGGGCTTTGTCTGTGACCTGGAGATTCTCCTCTGCACTGCACTTGTAGGAGTTCCCTAGTGTAGCTCTCAGCTCACTCATGCTGTTGTTTGAGGCTTCAAACTTGGGAACTGTGTAAGAGAAAGTCTTATTACAGAACCCTGAAGATCAGGAGTTGTAAGCTCATATAGCTTAAATCTGATGCATTCATCCCCAACATTTTAAATACCTTATTTAATGCAGGCAACCTTAACATTACTACTACTAGTTTCTGAAAGTAGACTTGTAGAAGCCCCTACCTTTTGCTTCAGAAGGCAGAGTTGTGCTCACATCCACACCTTGCAGGAAGAATTTATCAGCACTTGGATTCTTAAAAAAACACAAACCAAACAACACACCAGTAGCTGTCATTTATGTTAATGATGTACAACATAAACTGTTAACATTCTGGGTCTTTTCTGCATCCATTTTAAGAAACGTTTTTCAAAGGGCAGTCCACAACTGGGATTAGCATCCAAGGAAAGAGCCTAGTTGCACATTTAGAGAGAAAAAGCTACAGAAGGTATGCACCTTAGTGAACATTACCTTGGGGGAGGGAAGGGAAACAGAGAAAGAGGGACTGTCACCCCTCAGACTGCTGCCCTGACCTTCACACTGAAGGTCTAGTGCCCCCGTGCCATAACCAGGCTGGTGCAATGATCCCACCTGTGCTAGAGATAAAGCTTTAAAGCAGCTCAGTACCCTGCAGAGATCTGGAGAGTCATTTAATAGCAACAGGTCTATGTGATCATATTTGATTAGCACCATGAGTATGAAGCATGAAGCTGACAAACACAATGGATTACGTCCTCAAGGCTACACAGCACTGGGACAGGGCTGTGGGAGACAGGATTTTCAGTCATCATAGGAGTCCATAAGAAAAGCAGACATGGCTCTTAGGCTATACACAGAACATTAACAACTTAAATCCAGTTCCACACTCGGTTGATTGGATGACATGACCATTTGTCACAGTCTATTCCTCTGCTACAGCAGAGGTGTTTCCAGCTTGAGCAAGAAGCTTTACAGAGTAGGCAACATGATATTTTAAAATAAATTCCCCCTCTAGACAAAATAGATGTCTGTCTATATAGATGTATATATTCTTACCTCACAACAGTTAGGAAGTGCTGAACTCTCCAAATCCCTGTATTAAAGGACTTACTTACTCCCTTCCTGTATTCACACCTTCTTCCTCTTGCACTTGCCCCAGTTAGCTTTCCCACATGGAAAGTCTCACAGACCCCACACAATTCATCTCAGAGATTCTTACCAATGTGAAGTGGAAGGCAACCTTTGTTTTCTCAAAAGTCAGAATCAAGGAGGCAGACACATTGTCACATGTCCCAGAAGAAACAGTAGTATTTGGTATGAAATTCAGCAAATCCAATCCCATCTAGGAGAAAAAAGGATCGATTGTGACATTTGGAGAGACTAATACATCACCATATGTTCAGTCTACTTCTAGCTTGCTTGTACTCACATGCACACAATGCTGTGTTTGCACACACATTTTACACACAGCTGGGCAGATACACGTGCAAGTTACAGGCTGGTGTAAGCTGCACCTTAGTTACCAGGCTGGTACAGAGGACAAAGGGCATCTTTGCAAGCCTAATAAAGCTTTCAGCAGCCCTAACTGGCTGAGTCCAGTAACCTGCTGCTTTCTCCACACTAAACTTCTTTGGTCCCAGCAGCATAAGGAAAAATAATAGTAACCACCACTATACAGGAGCAACAAGCTATAAAACCACTGCTTTGACATAATCAAGGGAGCTGCCTGTAAGCGTAGCCACCTTGCATGTCACTTCAGATCAAAATGCTTTAGCTTTGCAAATGGTGCATGATTTTAAGTCCTGTGTGTGCCAAAGGCTATGGGCTAAATGCACAGGCCGAACAATCCCACAGAAACCTTCAGCAGCTCTTAGGTTTTTCAAAGTCACATGAGGGTCAGCTATCTGCCACTTCCTCACTGGTCATCATCACACTTGGAATCAGCAGTTCCAGCAGAGCTAGAATGCTACATGACAGGACACAGCTTAGGGAACTTCACACAATTGAGGTGACTAAAATAGTCCATCATAGTCAGATACTGTACAGCCCACACAGCTGTCAGTGCTCATGATTCTACCTCTCCATCATCATTAATAAATGCAATAGATTCCTTTGCACCACCACATCCAGCATTAAGCTGTTAAATCCTATAGAGATATCACCCTTCTCACACCAGGCCCTTTATCACTGAGATCCAACCTGAACTACCCAAAAGCAGCCATAAATTGTTTGCCTGCACTTATCCTCATTACCTCAGATGAAGCCACAGGACAGGAAAAAGCCACTTGTAATCAGAGGTCCCTATAAAAAAGCTTTACTGAACACAAAAGTTTGCTGACCCTTGGTCACTCTCTTTGGGATTATGCTCATCACTTTGCCTTTACTGATCAGTGAGTAACAGGCTGGCCCATGGGGCTGGCAGGCTGGGCTTTACATCAACAATGGAAGGAAAGAACCTGTGGTGGGGCTGGATCTTATATAAACCATGTAGCATTTTTGCTGTTAAAATCGGCCATTTAGTAGCTCTTAAGCACAGAAGTCAAACCCAAGCCTCTTTGGTGCTGGCTGGAAATTAGCACTAAGTCACAAGTTTGTCCAGTTTTACAGTAGGAAATACTATAATAATGATTTTCCCTTCTAATAGTCCTTGCTTTCACTCAAGTGTCTGAAGCCAAATTCCTGTATTTTATTTAGCAGCTTATAAATCTAAGAAACTGCTATCTTTGATATAGGATTCCCCCCACTTGGTATTTTTTACTGCTTCTGTGGAATAGCTGTACTTACTTACTGGATTTGACTAACAAATTTAGTACTCTTCCTGAATGGAAAAATCTTTAGTGACCAGTTTCAGTAGAAGAGAACTGTTTGAATCATCACTAATCTAGTCCAAGTTAAGCAATTCAAAGAGAAGACAATCATGGATTAACACTACAAAGAAATGGGATTCCTAAAAAAAGAAAAAGTTAACCTATAATATTTTACCAAGTCTTCCCCAAAGAAGGAATCTGAAGGCATTGAAGAAAGACAAAATGTACCTTTTCATCTTTTTTTTGATAGGTGATATTAAGCTGTAACCCCATGTATGCAAGTACACAGGTTCCATTTGGACCAGTCACATTGTATTTACCAACTGCAGGATCTGGGGGCGATGCTGTTGGGGCTGGGCTAGTTGTTGGAACCTGGCTAGTGGTATGTTTAGGAGTTGTAGGTACTACAGCAGTGGTAGAGACCATATCTTCAGCACATTCTGTCTCTGGAGAGAAAGGAAAACAGTCATTACCAACCAAAATAAAGCTGTGGAATGCTCTACCTTTTTAATCCTCAAGGGAAAGAAGGACAATTTCAAGTAGCTTTTCCTAACAGAAGATACTAAAAGCTGAGAAACACAATGGAAAAGCATTACACATGCTTGTTAGAAAGACTGAGATGCTTTTAAAGCCTTATACCTGTTAACAGAAAATGACACCTAAGCTCTTAATTTACACAAATTCATGGTGACCACATCTGCTTTTATTCATGTCTGTCATTTCACTGTCATTTCCAGGATAAATAAGATACTGCTGTGTTGACAGAGCCAGCATTCCAGCCGTAAGTCCACAGCAGGGCTGCAATGACTACCCCTCAGACACTCTGCACAGTCCTGTGCTAGAAGCAGAGGAACAGTTCCCCCACCCACTATTAAAAGTGGTCTCCCAGGAGATGTGTTACTCTCCTTCCCCTACCTCCTTCAGTTACACTGCCAGGATGTCAGGACCCTATATGATTTTGTTTACCCACAGTAACATTAAAATGTTACTGGACCTCTCCAGTCCTCATAGCAGTGCTGTGCCTCTTCTGTCCTCAGCAAAGGGATTCTAAGACACTGCTTCTGATGGCAAATGTTTTGCCATGTCCTCTCCCTTTGGGTCTTGGGTCCATCCTTCCCCTTAGCCCTGCATTAGTAGCCACCCACCACCTCGATAAAAAGCAGAGTGAAGATGTGTAAGACTGCCTTCTCTTTTCATCCAATTAAGCAGCAACTTCTGAGGCAAAAAGAGAGAAAGAACAGCGACTCAGATTTATTTGCCAGGGTACTTGGAAACACCTGGCAGCAAGACCTTAACTTGATCTGGGAGCCAAGAAGATTCCTGCATTGAACATCCAAGCCAAAATCAAAGGTCACAGCAAAAACATGACTGTAGTAGAGACTTCATGTTCCCAGCCAAGGTCATCTCCACGCGTCAGGGATAAGAACTTGCAACTTTATAAGGATGACAGCAACTGCAGCACCAGTCAATTCTGACTCAAAGGGCCTACTTCTGAAATGTAATCCATACCTATCTTGCAGATACTAGATATCTAATAAATAGCATCTGAATTTAAACAGCAACTTTCGAAGATGGCTCAGAAATAAGAACTTTAATCATACCTTCTGAACTCAGAGTCTCCAACATAGCACACTTTCTTAGATCTACTCCATTTCTAGAAAGACCAAGAGCAGAGGGAAGATGGATGAATGGAGGGGTGACCTATCTTTTGCACATTTTAATAGGTACAGGTCAGGACCCAAAATGTGTTACTTTCCTAACAAATGAACCAAACAGCAGCTTTACTTGGTGGTTCAATGGAGATTTTCCGTCCATCTGGCAAGACCAACTCATCCAGCCTCTTACTCAAGTCAGCAGAAATGGAAACAACCAAACCACTTAAACTGAAAGCTTGCCCTAGGTAGAGCCTTGATACAGTATTTTTACTGAACACATTTGCAGGATAGCTCCTAGTAACTCTTCAAGGCAGATTTTGAGGCTATACAAAAATTCTTGTGTCTTTTTCTGACAGTTACAGGAAAGCAGCTGACAAAACTATCAACAGATAAAATGAAAGCCTCCTTCTCTTCACAGCTGCAGATAACAACTATCATAACCTCAGTCACTAACTTCTAGGTACATTGTCAGAAGTTACCATTACCAGTGATGCACAGATGCACTGAATATTGACTCCCCTTCAGTGAGCTTTGCCCAGAGCACCAGCAGAAATACCCTCTCATGGAGTTGCATGGAAAAAAGTTAAGGGAGAATTTCAGATCTAAGGTTTATCAATAACTAGCTGCCAAAAGGACAGCAAAAGTCTCAAGCATACAAGAGTGGAAAGAAGGAACTGACCTGGAAAGAACAAGGTGATTTCAGGGTCAAGATTTAAAAAAATAAATAAATATATATAGAGAGAGAGTGAGAATTCTTTAACCATCTGAAGAAAAAGGAAAAAAATAATTAAAAAAAAAATCACAAAACAAGGAGCGCTCATGTACAATAGAAACAGAAAAATATATGGATACAGTCCCAATACAGTAATAAAAACTTAGTGATGATGATTAATTGAAGGAAAAAACTGAGCATGGCAGTACAAATAACAAGAATGTAGAAACAAACAAAAAAACCCAAAAAGCTTGAACTCAGATCAAACAGTATCTACCCCAGGATCATAGGAAATAACATTTTTTTTCTGATGATCAACAGCTTCATCAAGACAGTGATACCACATGATGAAGAAAAGCAACTCTGGGCAAGAGATCCTGGCAAATTGAAGTGTTTATATTAATCTAAAAAAGAAGTAATTAGAAATAGACAACAAATGCTGACAAGTTTGTGTTGCATAAGGAACAATCCTCCCCCCAAAAAATGCAATATTGATTATTTTTTAACCAACAGAGTATGTGAGAACAGATAATAGGTGGCATTAAAAGGAACACTATTACACAGTAGGGAGACTTTACTGAAGTAATATAGAAGTTAAAACCCAGCTTTTCCCAATATCATGGCTTATGTCCAAGCCTGCTGGTAACTGATTACTTATCATACTTTTCCAGCATAACAACTGACTCAAGATATCCTATTCTAAAAATGAGACAGTTCTGAAGACTGGAATAACAGAAATCAGGTTAATTTTTTTAAAAACTACAAATGTAGGTCCACTTCATTGTGGCAAACTAGTCCACTGAATGGAAAAGACTGGTCAACAAAATGATACAGACTGAAATCTGAGCCAGTCATGTGAAGCAGCCATAAAATTAGTCAACTCCAGTATTACCACATATCAGGCAAGGTATGAGACAGACACAGGACAAGGTACAAATACTTCTGTAGAAGGTATCTGTTCAATGTATCCATCCCATGCCAACTGATTACCCTGGTTTATAAAATTCATTTCAGCAGGGGCAAAAGTGGGATTAATAACATAAGAATGTAAATTTCTACATTTCCCAGATAGGATCAGACTTCTTACTTGCCCTAACAGTAAGGGAAAGATTTATCAAACATCAATAGCCATGTAAACTAAAGAATGTTGCCACAAAAGAACATGAATATACCATGAAGTAGTTGTCTTCTAATCATTACAGCAGCAAAGTTCCAAAATGCTTTTCAATACAAGCAATCAGGACAAAACATCATTTTGTGACTGAGCCTGACAGAGAAAGAATGTCACTGCTACAGCTCATAAAAGGCCTCTTGTAGGAAGATGTATATATCTGCTCTCTACAGACCAGTTCTCTATTGTCTGCCATTAGATAGCTCATTTTCCCCTAAGCACACAGTATCTAGTTCAAACTACTTTGGTAGAGGCATAATACTTGAAGTTATCAGATACTTTTAGAACTAGGATTTTGGCCCTGTGTCCAGTCAACCAACTGTAGCTTATGAGTTTATGTTTACATCCATTAAAATCCACGAACACGAGGAATGTTACCTGAAACCTGTACAAAACATATGAGAACAGTGCACAACCTTCTAGTCACGGATGCTGACACTCCTACAAAGAAAACCTGAAGCAGGTCTATTAGTTTCAAAAGATGCTGCTATCAGAGCTTTAGATCCAGTTTGTACCTGACTAAATATAATCAGTCAGGACTTAAAGATAAATAATCTATTACTGGAAATACTAGCTCTCCAAGTGCGTTTCCTGCTACAAGATACCTACTGTTCATACTGAAAGTGCCATTTGTGAGATAGGCTTCCAAAGTAACGTTGCTGAAAGTAACATTCACATTCTTCATATTGATGTACTTGGAGTTGATGCATCTGTATGTTGTGCCCATATCTGCCTGAATAGTAGTTTTATGTGATACCTTCTTCACTCCACCTGTAAAAAAATTACATTGTATTAGTATGTAACAGTATGTGCAGAAACAAATGCTGTAACATCTGGAAAGGTTACACAGTGAGAAGAGGAAGTTTTCCTTTTACCTGCAGTTGAATTATGGAATAAAGTTGCATCTGACAGATTGTAGTGGAAAACTAGTTCTTCAACTTGGTACTTGTCCAAATGTTCTGAGAAATTCAGGCTTAAAGAATGTCCTGCTCCAAAGCCCAACACCAGAAGTGGATGAGATGCGTTACCTTTACCACATGAGCTCTGTGACTCTACTGTAGCATTTTGTGGCAGAAAAAACTGTGCAAACTGTGGAGTAGAAAACAAAACATGTACAATGGGGATGATGTAATAGCTTTTCCTTACTGCTTTTTAAATATCCTATTAAACTGTTTTGAAGCATACAGCTGATATTCATATATGCTATAAAATATCTACTTACATACCCGTATATAACAAGTTACTGGAGCTTCGATTTCTAATACTGCTTTCTCAAATTTGAGGAGCAAACAGTACATACAGCATCTCTTAGACTTTTTTTGCCCTAAACTAGCACTGAATTTGCAGATATTTCTGTACTAGGTGAATCAAATGTGGCAAATTCTGGACATGTGAAAGCTGGGAAAATTTAAGCTTTGCTTCTTGTAGTACAATTGAGTAATAACAAAAGCAAATGGTACAGCCTAGTACATACTTTGGCTATAATACTTTGAGTTTATTACATACTGAGAAGTAACCTGGTACTTGAAGGCCAATGGAATGTTCACTGGAAAGTTTTGAGCTTACTGCTTACAAGCAGAAACAGCCAAAAGCATGTTGTGAAAGCAGTCACCTCTGAATGCAAACTTGTATACCAGTATCAGCAGGACTTCACTCCATCAGGACCAGAGAAAAAGTGGACTCAGCAAAAAAACTCTTAGTTTAAATAATACATACCAAGTGCACAAGTGGCAAAGGAGCAGTATGTTTTTAATCTCACATTACACTAATGGCTAAAATCTACATGAACATGAATGCCTCAAAACATGCAACTGCAATGAGATTATAAAAAAAATTAAATAATCCGTAATTCCTCTTCAGTACTAAAGATACAAAAAAAGTAAACTAAAGAGCAGAATATTTGTAAATAAAAAAAATAATCTTAACTTTCCATTAACAGGCCTTTGCTGTTAATGTGAAAAAACATGCAGGCACTGAACTGGCCTGTAGATTCACTGAAAGCTAGCAATTTACTTACTGGGAAGATGACAGGTTCCAGGGAATTTTAAAAGCTATGTGCCAACAGCCACTTCAGTTCAGATTTAGTCCATATATGTGTGACCAAGCTCACCAAAAGACAGCTCATAGCATTTTTGCCTTTCCAGTTCCAATGAAAGCCACTTTAGCTACCACTAGGACCGGTGTGGAATTTCAGTCACAAAAGTAATTTCACACAGATAGTGCTTGTGGTGGCTTCACACAGCCTTAACCTTGTTGTTTAATTAGAACCATCAATAACAAAGAAAAGTTGATGCAACATGACTGGGAGGGGAGAAATCTTTGTGGAAGCAGTTTTTCATACTTAAATATTTGTTTAAATACTGCACACATGCAGAAATACCACACATTTTATCAACACAAGTTAGAGACAATCAGTGAGATACGCCCCTCACCTCTTTTTGTCCATTGCTTTTGTATTCCACTGAGAAGGCTACTGTTAGATCAGCGATTATGCAGATCTTACCACTTGAGTCTTTCACCTCAAATGAAGAGGAAGCCTGTAAAAAGCCTGTTAAAAACAACAAGTTGGTTAACTTGGTGTTGCATTTTTATTTTTGATCCCAGAGACGGATATGTACAACTGTGCATTTGGGGAGTACATCCTGAACAGCAACTGAGTTTGGAAACTTGGGCATTAATGGTCTCTACACTTCAACATCACTAACGCACAGATAAAAAATATAACATCCCATTTATAAAAAGACAAAGCCACTCAAACCAAAACTGTTGACATGCTGGGTCCTCAGAGGGTAAGAAAAACTTGCCACAAATGCCAGTCTTACTGTTCAAGGCAGCTACTCAGCGTTCACCCTACACAGCAACTATTTTGCATGCTTCAGCCAGAACTGACTTAGCTTGTTTGATCCTGCCTGTAGCACTCAGCCTTCCCCCCACAGCACAGCGCGCAGCCTTCATTCCCGCTGTACCAGGACACTCAGCTGTACATGCACTGAATGCAGCATTTAGAAAGCTTGGATTGACTGCAGATGTTTTGGAGGGACTGCCAAAAATAGCATGATGGAGCATGCCACCCTTGCCAGGAGAACTTCTCTTTAATGTCATCGTGCTCTCCACACTTGAGTGGAGGATGGGGACCAAGACCTTGACACTGCCTGAGGTTATGTTTTCCTGACTGGTTTAAACTAACCTCAGGCTGAGCTGCTGACCAAAGCACAGCTTTCCCCCACCCACTGCCCTTCAGTCCCAGGGTTCAGAGCACCAATACAACTGACCACACTAGTACTGACTTAACAGAGTAAGAACATGCAGTGAGAGGAGCACAGGATTGTCCCTTCTGACAGCAACATGGACTCAGGCCAGCATCCACTGACAACAAAGCTTCACCTAGAGGACAAGCTGCAGCAGGCTGGATACAGCCTCAAAGCTGGTTATCTCAGCCTTCATTTGTAGTAAGGGCTAACTGGAACAGTGCTACTGTATCTAAAAATCCTACCAAGGTGCTCCGGTTCTTTATTGCATTTTATTTTTCCGATTCTCAGTTTGTCACCACACACACACATCCAAAGCAAACCTCGCTGCAAGAAGCCTGCACCACTCTCATGCTAGCAATTTACCAGCTTGCATTTGCAACAACTTCAGTCTCACAGAAAACTTGAAGAAAAACAAGCAGCTGCCTGACAAACCACTCAATTTATCTCAAGCAAGGAAGCTTTAAAGAGTCAAACATGCTAAACCATTCAACTGCTGATATACCAAAAGGATCTACCAAAGGGATTATCAGCTAGCTTGCACCCCTCAAAAAAGTTTTTAAAAAGCAAATTCCAATTTTACAACTTTTTTTGCTACAAAACTATGGTGCATACAATTGTATTAGGAAAAATTGGACTTTGTCAGCTGGACTCTGGTAGAAGGCTCTTCAGTTGTAAGAACACAGTGGAAACAATTTCTCTGGCACTCAGCAAGCATTTTCCTTTATTGCCTTCCACTTAGCAACAACATATCCTCCCCAGGCACCCAAGTGGGCCAAAACTTAAGCTAGAATTCGTATACTTTACCCAGTTTAAAGACTCTAGTCTTGAAATGAGAAATAGAAAAAATTGCTTAAGAAAGGATAGCACAGAAAACAGATATTTCAAAGCAAAATTGTCCTACCTTTATGTCCAGCTCATAATGCTCATTAAGGAACATGCATTCACAAAGAAAATGTTATTTATTGCAGTTCAGAGCAATACTAGAAATAGTCGATGCTCCTCTGCGTAAAAGTTTCAATTTGCAAAGTTTCCTTTAATTTGAATTTACATCTGGAACTTGTTTACGTTGTACCCAAGTACTTGTCTTCTCAAGAGCAGAGCTGCTTACACTTTCCCAAAGCTTTTAGCACAGCATAGAAAACAGTGCAGAGGCAGAATATAAGAGTCCAGTTACTTGAACTAAAACTACCTATGGAAACAGTGCCAGAAAACCTTCAGTGTGTATGCTGATTCCCTTGACTGACAGCTATTAAAAATCTTGGCAATATTAACGCTAAAAATAAACAATAGGCAGTAAAAGAATTAAAGAAGAAAAAAGTTTTTAAAGGAAATGCAGAGGAAGGAAAAGACTGAAAAATTATTAGGAAAAATGTTGCTGACGTAAAGGAAAATGTGATGGACCTGCCCATCACAGATGATTCAGAGAACAACAACAGACAACACAGAGGTACCAGAAAGCACCAAATGGAAGACAGATTCTGGGAATGAAGAGCTGACAAATCCCCCTCAGTATGTTTAAGTAATAGAAAATAAAGGGTGTGAACAAACAGTTAAAAATACCACCTGCATAGCTACTAGGTTTTTGCAAGGTTCACATCATTATATTAATTCTGATTTCTTTAGTGGACCAAGCACTATAAAATCCCATTCCTTAAGAAATGTTCAGCAGCTGCTGGATTTGCAGTGTCAGTGATAAGACAGAAGTACTAACCACGAGACACTGAGCTGTCCTCTATGAGGTGGCAAGAGGGCTGTTTCACTGCAAGTAAGTCAGCGTTCACAGAGCACAGTGCTGCAGAATCATCTGCTCCCATGGTCTTGGAGGAGTGTAGATGAAACAGAGTGAAACGTAAAGGACACAGGGGCAAAGAAAAATCAGCAAAAAACCGACTGAAGAACAAATCAGCAGACTGAAGGAAATAAGGTCCTGCCTACTCTTTGCTCCAGCCAAATCAAGGCACAGGAACAGTTCCCTGGGTTTGGCAGGAAAGCAGCTGTTGAGTTTGTGAAGGCAGTTTCAGTGTCAACTAGTGATTAATGCGTGAATCATCACCAACCCACAAATAGTAAGAGCCTACAGTCAAAATGTCAGGAATACAGAAAAGCAAACTGATGCTGAATCAATCTGTCCTGGGAATATTCCTAATTAAGTTACATAAAGTGTTGCTCAACTTTATCGTGGTGTATCTACGAGTTGATAGTACTGCTTGAACTTCTCATAACTTTGCTATTTAACAAAAAAAACTGATACAACCTCCAGTTTATTAACTTCAGACTTTAAACACTCACCTTAATAAACTGTAGCATCCTACTTGACAACTACCTGTGCTAGAGCAAGTGCAGTACTTCAGATTTACAAAGCTGAACAGCTCCTAGACTTTTCAATAGCAAGAAGTAAGTTTTGTGAAATTTATTATCCACTTGGCTGGAAATACTGTGTTATGGAGACCTAGTAGAGGAATCATCAAAAATGTACTAGCATAAAAAAAATTTCCACTTAGTTCAGATGCTTCTTTTGTATCCTAGCAATTTCTGGAAAAGGGCTGCTTGCATTTATTCTAGCTGCACATTTTCAATTGAAGACTGTAAGATAATCTCTCCCTTCATATCTAATTTCTGACATTACAGCCAAGCACAGCTACTCTTAGGTTACTCTGCCATATAATGGAAAGCTATTAAGGGAGAAAGATTAATGGTTGTTGTGCTCTAAAAAAAGCAAACACATATTAATGGCAATTGTTTACACTGTCTGCTTGAAAAGAGGACTTCAGTTACTATAGTTAATTATTTACTTTGTCTCCAATTTTTATCAGAAACATGGAACACTGACAATAAGGATCTCAAACACAAAAGCTACTTTTAAATAATGTGGCTTTTGTTACCATATTCATACTTTCTGCATAAGTAAAAAAACCCTTTTGTATTTTTTCCTCCTCCCTCTTCAAAGAAAGGGCAGCAAACCACCCAAAACCACCTGGGCACACACCCCACATCATCAGTAGTTCAAGTAACACACATGCCGAGTGGAGGGGATTGCTAGCAGTTATGCTGAGTGGCCACGGCATTAGGGAGGAAACCCACAGCTGCAGCGTCACCCAGCTAACCACTCCCCACAAGCGACGGTGGTTCAGAGCATCCCACCCACAGCCAGGTCACAGACAGCAAAGACTGCCCAGCGACAACGCACCCTGTAATTACTGCGCGGCAGGACTCTGAAGGTAAGGGATGCTTGCTAACACATGCCAGCACAACACAGTCACTCTCTGCCTAAGCTACAGCACTGCTGTGTTGCCCCACACCTTTGCCCAGATGGTCTTTGGGTTCTTAGGGTACACAGAGCAAATGCTGCTATATATGGGCCATTAACACAAGGAGATAAGAAATGCTGGTTCTTATCTAGAGAAGGTTTACTTCTCATTGTACATGTGATCAGAAGCATCCAGTAATTTACTGACTCTCATAGTTTGTAAGGATCCTGTCATCTCAGTGACATTTTGTGAAAAAAAGTTATCTTCATCATCACTTTAGACTCCTAAGTCTATGTCGGAGAAGAAAATGAAAAAGTCCCTGAGGAGTTATGCTCTCCTCTAATCACTTGTCTTCTAAGGCAAGCACCAATCCCAGAGGAACACCTAATACAAGTCTTTTCTCAAAAGACCAAGTCAAAATCACTTGCTTAGGATCCAGGATCTATACTACCTTAGAATAGTACAGAAAAAACAAGAACTTCAAAAATGATATTTTTGAAAGATCACAACATTTATCAACCTTAACATTTCTGGGGAACAACTGAAAGCAGGAAAAATCTCTACAGACTTGATGTATGAACCATTTTGAGTGACAGAAAGTGGCCTTCATAAAATTATGAGTTATACTTATCTGTCACCAATGGTGTCAGAAAACTGAACGCTGACTGGAAAGCATACCAGGAAAGGACTAGGCTGGACTCACTTCAATTGCTGCTGGGCACACCTGAACACAAACACAGTGGTGGCAGGGCGGAACAGAGCTTAATTAAAGGATGGATGAGAGTACTTCAGGGGAGAAAAGAATCGGCTGCACTTGTGCAGGCACAGCACCCGATTATTTCAAGTTCCTGATCCAATGCTAGAAGACACATCCTTGCCAACTAACAGGGTCAGACTCATAGAGTCTCAGACTAAGTTTTTTTATATTGTTGATTTCTATTAAGGCAGTAAACATTTCGTTTCTCAATGCAAGTTTGTAGATTAATAACATCTGTCTTTATAAATTTATAAAAGTACAAAAGCATTATAAAGGAAAGGCTATTAAGCAGCTGTACACTTGCCATTTGGCCAGAGAATCACACCATTGCATGAAGTTTAGTCACATGAAGCTTCCTTCTGTTTTCCTACCTAGAGGAAGGAAGCCCTGGGATAGCTCTACAGCAGCTGATTACATGGGTCCACCAGGAGGCCTGGACTCCCATGGCTACACCTTTTCCAGCATTCACGAAAGATCATTTTGCACTTGCTCTGGTCAGCGCTGCTGTATCCACCCAAACAACTAATACACATCCTTCACGCAGTTGGCATCCCCAAGTAACATTTTGGAGGAAGAAGCATTGTTTTGACAACTTAACGAGAAACCTTCTCCAGAGGAGAGGATATTGGAAAAAAGGTAATAAACCAACTGCCTGAGTAAACCACTCACCTTATCCTATCGAGAACAGATCTCACCCCTGTCAAGGGGGTGAGAGGAGGGAGGAAATCAGAGGCCAATGAAGTTTAATACAAGAAAACAAAAAATACTAAGTGTGCACTACTGTACTCAAGCCTGAACACTGCAGAGGGAACAGCCAGACAACTGCCCACTGCACAGAGCTGAACCACGTTTGAAATTCAGTACTCTACTAACAGGGTACTATGAACACTCTCGCACTTCCAATTACCATAGAAAAAGTTGTACTGACAGCTAGCGGTGCTGTCAAGTGACAAAGAAGGCAGAGAAACTGCTTCCCTTAGACTGAAAGGAGTACTAGTCCATCTTGAAGTCAGATGCACAAAAACCATGGAAGCCTGATTTATCAAAACATAAGATACGTTTAAAAAATAGTAGGCCTATAATTTAGGATTAAGACAATGCAATTAAGTGTTCAAAGTTAGCTGTGTTAACTACGACCACTCAAATACTCAAAAGGGTCTCCTTCCAAGCTTAAGATAACAAATACCAAGAAATCCATCATGGCACCAAGCTTTCTCAAGAAGTACCCAAATAGTGTCTGACTTGAAAGAAAACACAAACTGTGGCAGTTAAGCTGAAAGAAGCAAAAACAAGGCATGCCTTCGTAGTGCTACAAATAAGTTATCTTTAAGACATATGAAAGGCTTAACAGATAACAGCAGTTAGCTTCTCAATAAAACATCCTTGTTTTCTTTGAGTAGGATCCCTCTGGACCTAGAGGTAGTTCAGTTTATCGTCTGCTACTGATTAAAAGTCATCCTATTCACTACAGAACAATCTAGAAGCAGGTTACACCAAAAATGAAACTTCTAAGTCAGCCTGAACAGGAACCTAGGGAACACAGCTCCAAAGCAGTGTGTCAGGGAGCATGCAGAGTTCTTACTCGGCAAGTAAGAAGTTACTTTGTAAATCAGAAAAGCTGCTAAGTCAAAGCTGAGTAAACTATTACACGTCAACAGGCTTGCAAGCTAATACACAAATTCAAATCCTTAGAGACTGTGTCAACACACTTAAAAAAGCTACCAAGCAAACACTATGTTAAGGGTAAAATAATGTTTCGAAACTCACACAACATAAAAGTGGTTATATTTTGTGAAAACTACTTTATACTCATTTTCAGTTCCATACAGCTAGCAATGCCAAAAGTGAGGAAAACAATACAGCACCAAATTATTCACTGGCTGGAATTTATTATCCAAGTTTCTCTCAACTACCCCTTGGTTGGTAGCAAGGTTTGAAATTCCCCTTTGGACTGAGTTGTGCAATAGAAACATGTGGATTATGCGTCAATAACCCTGAAACGGAACCACACTACCTCTTCAAACTAATTTTTCCTTCCCCACGTATCAGACACTTCATTACTTATGCACTGATACTGAATCAATGTTTGACTCTAAACTTAAGATTTTCAGAAATGTTTTCTCTGATGTGTTTGTGTTTCAGTAAGTAAAGAGCACAAGCAGCTCTCTTGGGCTTGGCACACAACACAACTGACCCACTGTGCTCAACAGCAAACAAACACCATCTTCACCTCACATTTCAAAATGCAGCAGCTAAGTTTGTGGGCAGATACTTCATTTCCCACAAACTCCTTTCCCTGTATTTATCACTGTATTACCTAAATCATGAGGAAATTGATCACAAAATACACTGGATGTGGTGTTGGTGGATATGGTTTAGGGGAGAACTTTGTAGAGTAGGGATGATGGTTGGACTCAGTGATCCCAAGGGTCTTTTCCAACCTGCACGGTTCTATGATTCTGTATGAAACACTCAGCTTGGTGCTCACTGCTCAATGTGAGCTGAAAACTGAAACAGTAGGTGAAGTGTGCTGAGGTATTCTGGAAGAAAAAAAATAATTCTATTGTTCCAAAGCCAAGGCATTGCCAAACAAGCTTCCACATCTGACCCACCCATGCTAATCCTTCAGCCTCCTGTCACCATTACCTTAACCTCATCAGCGTGCACTCAAATGATTAAAAGGCTGCAAACATCAAAAGAATTCAACTCGTATCTCAACATATTCTTCTCCCCTCACTATCACGCAAGCCCCAGACTCTGGAAGAAGATGGTGGAGGTTATCTGTACTGCAAGGAGGGGTCTCGATTTGCACCACAAAGTTCTCCCCCAAGATTGCAGGCTAAAGTTATGTAGAAACATCCAGCTACTAGACATTGGTACAAAGCCGTGTTTGTCAGTAAATAGTTACGCAGTAGTAAAAGCAACTACTCTGTCAGTTGCAGAAACCTAACACATTTTGCATGCCAGAAAGTGACAAAGCTAAATGCACTGAATGATGTTTGTAACTGCTAATTAAGCAGGGGAAGATTGCTACAGTCCCAGAATATATCATCCGTTGTACACTTAAAAACTACACAAGCTAATTAGAAAGCAAACAAAAGGAATTTTAGCCATAACCATATTAAACAAACTAAACAAAGATTTTAGTCTATAACATCAGTTCAAAGCCACTTAAGTTGTGGATGCCAATCCTAAAAAGCAAATCTGATAACACTCCAAGTCACTGAGCTCACTAGACAGGCTGACAAAGATCTGGATGCCCCTGTTGAGCGACGCCTTTCAGGCTGTCAACAATGACGAAGACGTACACCCCTAAAGAAACATCAGAAGAGTTTCAAAGGCTGTCATAATCTCCAAAGTGACAGCAGACAACCGTTCCCGACTGCTGCTTTATTCAGGAAATATCTGTGCTAGCTGCTGAAGAAGTTTCCTTTGCTGCCAAAGCCACATTTCAGAAACTCGATAGGGTCGCGTGATATGGCGTTCAAGGCAAGAAACCTAAAGCAAGGTAGTTATCAGTAAACAAGCAAGACACACTTCCTCGTAAAACAGTCCTGCTGCACTAACAAACCTTCTTGCCCAGGCACTAAAATCCCCCTGCTCCAGTGGTATTTCTTGATTTCACCCAAGATAGGTCAGGATGAACGCCGTTGAGCAAGGGTGCGTTACAGGCCCTATAAAGAAGATCTACTTCCAAGCAATGACATCAGTAGTTCTTGTGTTTCCACGCCACCTAAGAGGTGAAGGCATATTTTCGGGCTCTTCCCGGAGCGCTGTCTGGCCACTCAGCGCCGATGCCCAGAGGAGCGTTCCCGGGCGCTACCCGGTTGGCCCCCAAGCTCAGCAGCAGCCGCCACCTTCCCTCACACCTCCCGCAGCCGTCGGAGGCGCCGCAGGGCCCCGCTGCGGGGAGGCTCAACCTCCCCGAAGGCCCCGCCGTCTGCCGGGGCCCCCCGCGGGCGGCCCTGCTGCCAGGCCCCGCTCAGGCCGCGGCCCAGCCGGCTGCCGCGCCGCTGCCCGCAGCAGGGCCGGGACCCCCCGGGCCCGCCTCACCGCTCCGGAACTGCGACAGCAGGTGGGAGCCCTCGGGCGGGTTTCCCGTCCCAGCCGGCGCACAGGTGCGGCGCCCAGCGCCGCCCGCCCGCCTGCCCGGGGCAGGCCGCAACGACCCCCCGCACTGCGCCACCCGCCCCGCTCCGCTCCCCGCAGGCCGCCCCCCTTGCCCCCCCCGCCGCCCCTTACCGAGCAGGGCGGCCGCCGCGAGCAGCCCCCGCACGCCCTGGGCCCGAGGCATGGCGGGGTGCGGGCAGGGGGTGAGGGCAGGGGGTGAGGCGGCGGCGGCAGCGGCGAGCCCGGGGGGCGGCGGCGGGGCAGGGCGCTGGGGAGGCTGGCGACGGCCCCGCCGGTCAGATGGGCCGCTGACGCCACACCGGCCCGCCCGCCCCGCGCCACGTGACCCGCCGGCTGCGCGCGCGGGGCCGCCCCGGCGGGGCGGGGCGGGGGGAGGGAGGGGCCGCCTCGCGCCCCAACGGCCGCCCCCCGGGGCGCGGGCAGGTGCGCGGGGCGGCGCGCGGGCAGGCGGGTGCGTTGCCCTGTGTCACTCGTGTCCCCTGCGGGCGGGCAGAGGAGGGTAGGAAGGGGTCGGCAACTGCGGTTTGCTGCCGGGTTTGGCGTTACCGGCCCTGAGTTTCACGGCAGGCCTGGGCACGGTCACCCCGCGTGGGACCGGTCGGGTCCCCGCCGCCCCGAGGCGGGGCCGGGTGGCGGCCTGCGGCCTCTGGAGCGGTGCCGCTCTGCCCTTCCCGCCTGTGTGCCGAGCCACGGCAGGGGCTGCTGGCGGCTCGCGGGTGCGTGGTCAGAATTAAGTGCGCTTTCACAGAGCTTCTCATGTTGCTTAATGTTTCTGTAAACAGGAATTTTAAGAAATCCTTTTCTTTTCTTTTTTTTTTTCTAAGAAAACTAGAAGAGGTTAAGCTAGTCTGTCAGCGTCCTGGAAACGTAGGTGGGGCGCCCAGACCGTTTGGTCACTTTGCAATTCAGTGCTCTTTCTTATCAAAGCTGGAAAGGATATTCTTTCTTCATCTGTAACCTCAGAAGTACTTATTTCGCTACTGAAATCCTGTTTCTGGTATTGTTGGAAAGCGTGCCAGTTGCAAGGTCCTTCTGCTTTCTCACAATGACTGCCGTGTCATCCCCTCTCCTTGTCCCCATCTCCAGATTACTCAGCTCTGGGACAGAATCATTTGTGCTGCCTTCATACATTTTTGCTTAGAATTGATTTGTAATGCAATTTAGCTGCTACCAGCTGCTAAAGTCAAGTCCAGCTGCTCTAAACCTGATGACCTTTCCCTGGTGCTTGTCTCAGTTCACTTACGCTGCCTATTTCCCAAAAACATCCTGAAAGTTAGTTGCTCTCCAGAATGGCTTGGGGATCTGCCTTTTTCTGTGGTATTGCTACAAGCGTTGCTTTCTTAATGCTGCATATTTATCTGTGCATTTTTTAGAGATGGCATTGTTTTATTTTAGCTTGCAGCGTTATTTTATTTTTCCTGCAGCGCTTCTAGCAGTCTTTATTCTTGCCATGTGTGGCCAAAAGCAGAAGTTAGCTTGAACAAGGACGTAAGAAACAGCTCAGGTCAACTGTTTGAATGAGTCATCTGCAGAGGAGTTGAGGTTAATAGAGGTGGGACATTGGTTGTTCTCATTTTTTGATCACTGTTTTTGGAACCTGCACTGGGAGTGGAGGAAGGTCTGTGGGATACTTGAAGTCTGCCAGAAAACAAATAAAGAGAGGGAGGCCCAATATAAGGTTTAACCTTGCTATGCAGTAGTCTGCCCTTCTGGAAACTGGTAGGCATCTATGGATTGAAAAATAACAGATACTTGGGTAACTACCAATTAATATCATTATATAAATTGCATCAAGCCACAATATTGTGGCATATTGGTAAGTAAAGCACATAAGGCCATCAGCAGAGAATTATATTGATCTTAGATGCTCTGGATCATTAGCTTACTAAGCCTTTCACGGGGGTGTAGATGCTGCACAATAGCCAGTTTCCATGTTGTTGCCAGCAGAATTATTACCAGGGTGCTTGTGAGCCTTTCCCAATGGAATAGTTCTTACACAACCATGTTGACCATCAGCCTCACTGCTCAGTAACTTGCTGGCCAACATCAAAACAAATTCGATGGTGGGGTAAGACAACCAAACAGGAAGCTACAGCTTCTGTAAAAGCTCAAATATAGATAGACAGTCTGGAGATCCAAGTCAGTGCCATCACCGACAGAAATGTAGTCCATACCCAGCCCCTGTGTGTTTTGTTTGACAGAGCCACTATCTAACCAATTTGCATAGAGTTCCAGATTAACCAGGGTACAACTCCTGGCCCTGCAGAGCCATGGGTGCAGAATGGCTGCTTATGGGGAAGAACACGGGAAGTACCCACAAAATCAAGGAGCCGTTACTACAGTCCAAACTGTTCTACAAAGTTGGGGCAGAATACTTGCATGGAAGATAGAGTACAGGCTGGGAATTTTTACCAGGGAAGACTTTCCATGAAACATGACTCAATTTTTCCTGTAGCCTTTTGCTGCAAATTATCTGACCTCACTGGGTTATTTTATTTCTGAAGAGACATGCTAGGAATAGATAACCAAGGTTATAGTACGGAGTCCACTCTCCCTAACACACCTGTTGAAGATTGTAAATATACAACTAGGTCTATCTGCATAACAGATCAATGCACTAAAGTTGCCTGGAAGGTGATTTTTTTTTTCAAAAACGTATAGCACAAGGAAAGGAAGGAAGAAGCTGCAGCAGACCAGGGGAATTGAATGGTAAACCTAGGTTCCAATAAAGGAATGCAAGGGAAGCTAATATACAGGTGTAAGAAAACAGGACACAAGGAGTGGGCAGGAAGGAGGCTGTTGGTGGCTAGTAAGGAGAGCTGTAAGGGCCAGACGTGGGAAGTGCCTGTGAGTCAGCCATCAATCTGCATCCTCACACTTGCTTTCTCTCAGCAAATGTTGGCCTAGATGACAGGGTGCCACATTCAGGACAATTGCTTTTTAAATACATGTAACATACGTCTGGATGAGGTACCTGAATGTGTAAGTCAGACTGAATTAAAGGGGGAGAGTGTGGTAAGATTGGAGAGAGCCCCCACCTGTATCCCAGATGCCTGTTGTTCTTTTTGTCATTCCTTAGAAGCTGCTACACAACTTGTTCCAAGGATGCTGAATTGCCAAGATCCAGGTTTTCAAGCCATCTTCTGAACATAGATGCACTTCAGAGGAAATCTGTTACTTGCTACAGCCTGACAACTTCAACACTGGGTGATCTTCCAGGAAGAAATCTTCAGCATGCTCTGCCCTCTGGGCACAAATACTAGCACAGGGGGCAATGTGAGCCAAATAGATGGCATCAAACCAACAACTGGCCCTGGTTGCTCAGCTGAATTCCATTACCATTTATCAAAAAACAAAACCATGCAGCTCTACCATGCTGACTAATAAACTAACTGCTTACCTGTTTGGTTCAGCACATACAAAATCTCAGGAAGAGAAATTTGAGGAAATGAAATTAAAAATGAGGACCTAAGAAAAAGAGTCATTAGCACCTGGCCTTTTGATCTCTTTTGTAGTTTTTGATCCTCTAAAGCCACTTTCAGACCCATTTGGAAGACTGGAAATTTTCAGAGATTGATTGTTACATTCTCTGTAGTTTTATGGGGTGAGGGGAGAGGTGGAGATCCACAGCTGGGATAGAGAAAGGCAGAACTAAGCAGAAAAGCCCTCTGCAGTACATGCTGCTTGAGGTTATTTGGGGGATGTGGGAGAGAAGGGTACAAAGGCAGACATCACAGGCTTCATTATTTCCACTGCTCGTGGAACAGCTTTTTTAATTGCTATACCAGAGTAATTTGAACAGTTGAAGTCTATGTCAATTAAGAAAAAAATGCACATCTCAGCATTTTTAATCAATTAACATTGCTTCTTAAAGGCAGAACCTTTTCAGTCATCTCCAGAATAATACCACTGTTTTTAATCCATTGTTTAAAACCACTGAACCAGGAAGTTTGGGTTCCAAAAGGGAAGACAGTTCACATTCACTGCTCCCTATCAGTTACTGCATACTACTGCCAACCTTCTTTGTGGATAAAGCCTCTGTCCATTACATGTCTGTGAGGCACTGTTTTAGAAGTCTAGTATGATGAATATGATCAGCTTCCATATGCATGGAAAGTGAATTACAAGGTAAATGGAATAATTAACACTAAAGAACACACCACACAAATACACGGAAATGCCATATTCTCACAATGGCTAAAAAATTATTATGCATCAAAGATTTTATTTGCATTAACTGAAGATTCAAATATTAAAATAAGTCTACATTAAATTACAATATTAAATATATTTTAAATACAATAAACTAAATGTGTTTAGTTTCTAAACACAAAGGGAACAAAAATAATTCAGAAGAATGCAATACATTTAATGACACCAGATGACAGAACAAGGACTTCAATATGTAAATCCACAAGATGTCAACTCTTAGCAATGTTTACTTTAAGAAGAGGTGGTGGCCTTTTAATTGAAGCACAAAACCCATATGACAAACTTATTAAGGTATCTCTCAAGAAAATATTGCTCAGTTAAATTCTCATTTATGTCATGATCAGAACTCCTTTGGTAGCTCTTTTTCAGAATGGAACACACCAGTATGCAAATCCAGGAAATAAACAGTCTTGTATTACCACAAAAGTTGTCTTCCATATAGTTACAATTATCAAACAGATCTACAGTGTCTTTCACTCTTGAATTCAAATCAACTTACATATATATATACAGTATGTAACAAAGTACTCACAAAATCCTTAGTCTTTCAAGAAAAAAAAAAATGCTATGCTTTCACAATATCAAGTCTTTTTTAAAAAAAAGGTTTTGTTTTTTGAAAGTGGAGCACACTGTACAGTAGGTTCCTTGTATGTTACTTTAAAGGCAAAACTAAATGTTACGGCAATTACATAAACAGTGATAAACACCGGCTGCCCTAAAATGAGGTAGGGCCTCTTTGACTCAGATCTAATCTTTGCTACCCAAGCCAGTAGAAGTAGTAATAAAATAATACTCCATATCTTAGCTAAATAATCCAACAACTCACTACACACATGAACGCAGTTGTCCTCTTGGCACTTCAAGGATCTCACTTCAAAACCTGATTTATCCAAACCAGACTGAAGTTCATAATAATTTGAAAACAAATTAACTGAACACAAGTTTAAGGGTTTTCATGGTGCAAAATTTCAAAAATTCCGTGTATTTCAACAACACTGCTTGTACATAAGTGTTCATCAATTAAGCATTTTTAAAAAGTTACCCAAGTTGTCACCATAGCTAAAGAATGCAGCATACAGGGTCTTTATGGATGCAGTTAGGAGCACATAAATGAAGAAGCCAGACTCGCATCCATCACAGAAGTATTTCTCACACAGGTAATTTTAACTTCCCATCCAACATCAATGACAGTGTTAAACAAAACTGTAAAACTAGATTTTTAAGAACTCAAAAGAACAAAAGAGTAACTAGAAGAAAATAAAAATATGACATTTAACATTTGTAGGGAGTCTTGACAAGGATGATCAATTAACATGTCATTTTGCTTTTCCACAGCAGTGCATGCAGCTGGTTGAATAATATACATCAACCTGAAATCTGCTAAAAGGAAAGTCTGGAACAGCATAAGTATTCGGTGTCCTGAAGATACATGTGGATGATTTTGGTTTTTATTTTCTGGGATTTTTTTTTTTTTTTTAAAGTAAAATATTTTCTTTATGCAACATAGTGGTACTGGTTGGGGTTGTCTTTGTCTCTCTCCATATAGTCTCTGTCAATGAGAGATTCAATCCTCTTTTTCAAGTCTCCAGGCTACAAGAAAAGATGAGATTAGCAAAACAGTTAAAAATTTATTCAGATCTATATAACATTTTTAAAAAGTAGGACTGGTAACAGTTATATATGAAAACGTGCCATAGTAAATATCTAAACATAATTTTCTACTGATGCTCTGGCTTATTTCTGTTCACACACTCATTTTAATACCTTAACATTTGGATTTGATTCAGGACGTATTTCACATTTCTTACTCTTATGGACCCAACAGAATGGAAAAATATATTACAGAATTTTAGATAATACTCGGATGGTTTGAAAAACAAAACCAATTACCTTTACGGGAAACTTCAGTTGATTATACAATTCAGAAACAAGGAGATTATGACCAAGAGTCTTCCTCATCTTCATTATTCGTACAATAGCAGCGTCAATCTGATACTGTCTGTCTTGAAAGACCCTTTCAGTTGTGCTGACCTGTTCCTCGACCTAAAGAATGATAAAACAACAGAGATCATATCACCTTTTATTGCTACTTTTTATCAATTATATTTCTATAGTTAGCTTTTCCAATGAAATGAAACTCAAAATCTTCTTCATCTTTGAGACAGACGCATGCATTAATGCATGCTAAGAACACAGTAATTCTGAAACATACTGCTAAAGCAAGCCAAAGATAAAGGATAATGTAAAGAAAAAAATAACCTCTGTCTTATTTTAAATCTGATAAAGTGAACAGTCTTAAAAACTCACTTCAGGTTTTTGAGAGAACACATAATAGCCCAAATACAGCAGTCTTCTGTATCAAACTGCTTAACTCCAATTTTACTTTTAGGGATTTTAATATGCAAAAGGCAAAAAGGAAAACAAGTCAATGTTAATTAAAACATGTCACCAGGTCTCAAGAATAGGTATTCAAGTACAAGAAAGACATACACTGCAAAAATAGGGAAAACTCTGACTTTAATAGCTCCCTTACCTGCTAAATAAAGAAGTGATAGGGTGACATTTGATTCATGAGTTCAATACAGTACCAATACTTCAGCCATCCCATGAAAACTTGTAAGATGGACTGAAACATTTACAAGATCCTATCAGTTTAAAATACAGGCATTTAAACTTGCCAGCACAAGAAGGAATCTTAAGTTCTTTCGATTTCAGTGAGTTTTAAAATCTTTATTACCTCTGTGAGTCATCCTGACTAACAAGAAAGTTGAAGATCTGTTTCCTTTCTCTATACGCAAAAACTACGAGAGGAAATATATAGATTCTGTATCTTTCTGTGGGACACACAAATAAATAGTTAATATGAACAGAATGAATATAAAAATAAATACATACTGTTTCTTTCATTTGGATTTGGTTGATCTTTATTCTGAACAATTTATGCTTGAAATCACCATTAAAGATGAATTTATCTCCATCTTCTACATCCTTGCCCTTTGGATTTTTAATCAATACTCGTGCTTTTCCACAAGCTAAAGACTGCAAGGTTCTTCTTAATTCACTGTCCTCTGTGAAGTTCAAAGTACGAGAGAAAGCAGAACAGAAGATTAACATAAAGAGTTTTATGTGATTAATTTAGAAATACAATTAAAAACTTACTGGTTTTACATTAATACCTTCTTTCAGCTAAGTTCCAGTTAGGTTAGGTACTTACAGCCTTCAAGCTTTTAGTCATAGAAACAAGTGGATCAGGAAAATTTTATCTAGTAAGATTTAAAGCTGAAAGCTTTGGACAAATTGGACAAACAGATAAAATGAAGTCTAGAACATTCTAATAATTAGGTTCAAAGTCTTTTATCGAGATTTTGCATTAAAACTGCTTCTGCAGTCTCCAGAACTCTCCTGAACAGAGTTTTAGTCTAAAAGTTGAAAGAAAGGTTTTGCAGTCCAGTACTGAAGTGCAGTGTAGCTGAGTAAAAGATTGACACTATTATTTTTCTAAAACATTTTAACTTTCAGACAGATGGACCTTTTCCTTTAGTTAAGTTTCCAGCTCTTCTATGATTATGAAAACAACCCTTTAAACCATGTTGACCAAATAGGCATTTATGATGTTTCACACTTTTTGGGTGTTTCACCTTTGATAAATGCAGACTGTTGGGTTATGGTTTTGTCCAAAGGACGCCGTTAAAAACACTCAGGATACTTTGGAGCTTTGCTTCTGCCCTGCATGGTAAGTTGCAGGTTATGGCAGTATGGCAAAGGGAAAGAATATGCAATTACCAATCCATCCCTGAAGTAAAAACTACAGCTCCTAGAGGCTTTCTTGATAATGAGAAAGGCAGGTAAAAACATGGGAGTATATTTGGACAACACATCTCAGAGATGCACACTGACCAAAGGCAAGGTAACCATTCTTTCTCTGAGTGACAGCTTATGCACTGGCTAACTGCAGTCGTGTCCCAGGGACAACCTCATCTCTTTGAAGAGTGTGGCGATAATTTATTGTAACACTGACTGTAAAACACAAGTGTCAACTACCCCAGTTAATGCAGATGAAGAGAGTGAAAACCTAAGGGGGCAGAAATCCATGGGATGTTTTGTTTGAGTTTTTGGTTTGGCTTGTGTTTGTTGTTGTTGGGCTTTTTTTGTTTGTTTGGTCTTTGTTATGTTGTTGTTTTTTGGTTTTGTTTGGTTTGTTTTTTTTTTTTTGTAATGTAACAATCACCCATTAAGTACTCTTCTAGTTAACATTAAGAAAATTCATGTGAGTGTGATTTTCTGACTTCCCAAAGTGTATGTATTTTGTGCTGGGTGGCAATGGAATATAAAGATACAACAGACAAAGTCTAACATGCACATAAAGACCAATTGCCCAGTTTTAATATCATGAGGTTTTGATATCCAGATACCTGCTTACTTTAATTGTAAGACATTTACAAAACTAACTTGTAATACTATAAACACAGCAATGTAGCTAATACTGCAGCTGCATAAATGAGTGCCTGGACAGCAGAACCACAGAATATATCATATTCACCTCTGTAAAGTATATACTGTCCTATCCTGCCAAGTGCAGCACTAAACACAAATTGCAAGGTTTTATTTTATGAAATCACTTCCTTAAGTGACTGGAAGTTTTACATCATAGTATCTTACTGGTTTCTGCCATACTAACTGGTGACTTCCTTACATTAACTGCAGTATGACTCTTGAGTGAAACAAATGACTGGCACTACATTCCATTGTAGTCAGCAGGGAGCTAGGAAGACATGACCAATAGACCTCAGGAGCCCCCACAAAAGCACTACTAAAGCTGTGTCAACAGGAGAGTACCAAACTTGCCAATATAACACTGGAAAATCCCAAATGCTTCATACCTAATTCCAGTACATTATTCATGATGCTTATATATTAAGTCATCCACAGGAACACATCCAATAAGCAGAACATAACTTACTATCACCTTCATAGTGCTCTCAATGAAAAAAAAATAAATCCATGTACATGCAAGAAGTTGGGGGCTGGCTCAGTGAGTTGATGCTTGAGAATTAGTGCTTTAAGACCTGCCATTAATCTTAGGCAGCTAACTTGGCTTCAGTGGAGAACAACAGCATTGTATGTTATATGGATCAGATCAAAATGTCTGCCTTTGACTTGGCTAGTCACAGATGGAGAAGCTATAAGATGCCTGAATTCTTTTACTGTGAGGGTTACTGAATTCACTGTTCATCGTCTCTAAGCCATTCATAATCCTATAGACTATTGTATTTCCTTCTTTTCACCTCTCTCCATACTATCATGCCCCGAGTTTAAGAGATGAACTCTCCATCCTCTGCATGGGAACCATTCAATAACATCCATATGCTTTCTTAATCTTTCTTTGTCCTTATTTAATTCTACTATACACTTTTAGAGATAGGATAACCTGAAATTCATGAAGTATCCAAACACAAGCACACACAAAGCACAACAAAGCTTTCTGTTTGTTCTCAGTAACTTCCCTGTAAGTTACCAGTATGCCATTTGCCCTCCTGATAACTGATGAAACCTCCAGTTGGGTGTTTTCAAGGGACACAGTGACACACACAACTTCTTTCTCCACACAACTTCTTTCTCCAGTGGTTGTTATCTAACAAAGCCAGTGGCTGATGTGGCTAAGGTTATTTCCCCACTACAGACATCCTTAAACCCATCAACATTGGATGCGATTTATCTCCTAACGGTTGAAAAGTGTTAGATCCTTTTAAAATTTTTTTATAAGTTTTAGATTTGACCTTCCTAAGGAATCAGTATCAAATTCTGTCACATCAGTATTCATCTTCTTCAGAACCTTAATGACTATATTCAATAATACCTGGGGATCCAAATAGGAGCTTCCTTTCACTATGAAAGGTACCCATACATTTCTACCTGTTATGTTCAGTCTTTTAATTAATTATTCACTCCAAGAGGAACCTCTTTCTCAAGCCATGAAAACTTAGTTTATTTTAGAGGTTGTGAGGAGCTGTTATCCAGAACTTTTTAAAACCCAAGTGCACAATTACAATTGTGCATATGCTTTCCAACTTCTTCAAAGAACTTGAAAGGGAAATTATGCGTTATATAAATTGTGCTGGCTCTTCCCTAATATACACTTATCCATGAGCCTACCAGTTCTGATCTTCCCAATACAGACCTGCTACTCTGCAGTAATCTGCAGAATTACTCCATGAACTTAAAAAAAAAATAATAAAATAGCATTGCTCTTGTCACTTGCCATTCTTATCACATCAAAGCTCACTTAAATTATAAACTAGACAAACTAATTCAGTATTTATACTGGAAAGTTCCTGTAAAGCTTCTGGATGAATATGACCAGTTGGTGGTGGTCTAATTTACTGACCTGTTTGAGACCCTTTATTGACCCTTCCACTTGCAGTATTTTATTCTGCCCTATTGCATGGGGGTGGCTGGCTATGCTCTTCTGCAGTAAACACCAATGTGCAAAGACTGGGTAACATCTCATAATAGGGATTCAACATACATGTTTGTTAAATGAAAACTGCACAAGGCTTCCACCACGCCCCAGAATGAGCTGGCACATGTGAACATGAAAGTAAAGCAATCTTCACAGCTGGGAGTTTCAGTGTCCTTTTCAGTGCTCTGTTTAGAACCGAAGAATAGGCACCCTGAGTCAGGTCTATCTAGCCTAGCATCTCATCTCTGGCAGTGGCCACAAGCAGGTGAGCATAGGGCAGTATGTAAGAACAAAGCTAATATAGCTCTATATTTCCCTGCTCTTCCTCCTCTCCTCATCCTACTGCTCTTTAAATTTCCAGTAATTTAGGGCTCAGGGACTTCCTTAGCCAGAGGTGGTTTCTATGCATTGAGAAACCTTCAGTGTTTTGCTTTCCCTGAACCTGTCTCCAAGGATTCTGTAAACTTCCAGCCTTTACAACATGCTGTTTAGTTTTCTGTTTACCTTTTGGTCTATTTAGTTTAATCCTAGCACACTTAGCTGTTCCTTCTAAAGAAGCTGTCCCATGTCCTCTATTTTTATTCCCATTCTCTGACCTCTTCTTGGGTCTACTATGTTATTTATAGATAGTGGAGGGAGAAGTCAGATAAACCCTACTGACTTTCTAAAACATTTTTAGTGTTCCAGCAGCTTTAGATTGCGCCCATTGGCCTTGTACAGGCTCCCCCTATTTCAAAGGCTTTCCTACTTCCTAATAAATCTGCTCTCTTCCATACATCATTTTTTTTCAAGTGTACATTGGAATTCTGCCTGCCTAGCCCCACACATGGTGTTTAGAACAGTTAGAAACAGTTTCTGTGGCAATCCTGATGGCCAAGTTTTTCCTTCCAGCACTTCTGCCACATTCTAAGTTATTTGTATCCATAAGCCAGGAACTCTGGTTCTTCCAGGTAGCTCTCTGAGAGTCTGGCTCTTGGGACCTCTGCCCTTAGAGGTCAATTCATCAAACAGCTGCATTACAAATTCAGCTACTTTTTCTAACAACTGAATCTGTTCTTTTCCAACTAGCCAGGATACCAGGCTTTGGAGGGTACTGCTGAGTAAAAGGATCATCCATGTAAGAAGGCTAGGGAAGACCTGTTCACAAGGGCGTGTAACGATAGGACAAGGGGTAATGGTTTCAAGCTAGAGAAGGGTAGATTTAGGTTGGACATTAGGAAAAAGTTCTTTCATATGAGGATGACTGATCACTGGAACAGGAACACTGGAACACCTAGAGAAGTGGTGAGGGCCCCATCCCTGGAGACATTCAAGGTCAGGCTTGATGGGGCTCTGAGCAATCTGGTCTAGTTGGAAATGTCCCTGCTTATTGTAGGGATGTTGGACTAGATGACCTTTAGAGGTCCCTTCAACCCAATACATTCTATGATTCTATGTAGCAGGAGGCAGAAAGGGTGCTGTGTGGGACCTATTTCCAAGACCACTTCTGGCCATAAAAGTTTCCTCTCCTTTAGAAATAGAGACTGCTAGATGGAAATGAGAACCTCTCTAAAGCAGCTTCAGACAGCTCCCATGTACAGCCTGGCAAGACATAGATTTTATGTCATCCATCCTGGCCCCACAGGGACCCCATGGACCATGAACTGTCCTCATTACCTGCATTCCTACACTATTTCCCTACAGGGGAGAGAAAGAGAGATGTGGCACTCAGTGCAATGAGATAACGTAATATAGATGGCTCCCAACTATCAATCAGTCCTATCCAGCTGCCTTAAAAGCAGTCTACTGAAATCCTTTCTATTGTGCTCTAATGGAATGGATTTCCATTCATCAGATCTTATCTGTTGCTGTCAGGCAGCCAGAATGCAAGTCTGAGGTACAGCAATAAAAGATGAGAAAGCAGGATCTGTAGCAGGCTTGCGTGAACTTTTCTTTGGCCTGTAATCATTGTACTCCAACCTAATGATCCCCTCTGGACCATCCTGGTACTTATTGCTCACATGGGCATGAGTTTTCTTCAGCTCCCTTCACATTAATGGAGTGGGTGACTAAGCAATCAAAAGATTTGAGGCTGAGAAGTTGGAGCACTCAGACTGTACTGCCTTCTGCAGTGCATCATTCTGCCACAGGGATTCTTGATATTCCTATTTTCCAATACTTTAGTAAATATATTTACAGTATTTTAGTACTTGTATACACAAATACTTTTTCAGCAGCTGCTGTATTTTGTTAATCTTAAGATTCAACATGTGAAGGGCTACTGGGTATGACCTGCTGGTTGATGCAGAAACTCCAGAGAGTAAAGAGATTATAACATTGTCTTCTTTAATGCCAGTGGCTCTACTTCAAGGAAGTGTAAAAATTAAAAAGAAATCATGCAAGAGCTTAAGAACACAGACAGTAGATACTGCAGACGGTTAAAAAGAAAACTACTTTTCCCCAGTCTTCTTTGTCCTTTCTGCCTTCAGGTTTCAAGTGCAGGGGGAGACAGCTACAAAGTATACACCCTAAAGGATACTGCTCTTCCTAACAAATCAGATCTAATGTGAATGGGGCACTCCTGCAGCAGTCGGAAAACTGGTGGGCAAGCTCTCAGTACTCCTCAAATGAGAATACTCTTTTGAATCACCCCCAAATGAGACCATTCTACAAAAGATCTTTTTCAAAATATAGTATTTGGAACTGCAATAGAACAAAAATAATCTGCACACAAAATAATCTGTATCACCACTTGAATTTTAAGAATTTCAACATCAGACTTCGTAAATCTAGTAGTAGTATCATACACCATATAGCTGTTACTATTAATTTTATGAAGTATCTGTTCTATCTACACTAAGAAGTACCAGCAGCGCATTTTCCTCATCTGTTTTGGTGTCTATATATGATTGGCTCACACAGTTTTTCCTTATGATTGTGGCAAATTTCTTCAAATTAAGCCTTTACAAACCAAATTATAATTGGCAATTGCTCAATTAATACATTTAAGAATCAATAAGTATTCTTCTTACCTACACCAGTGGCCATTTTTATTTCTTCAAAACTGAATTCATCTCCTTCATTAAACATAAGCAACACTAAAGTCTGAAAGAGCGACACTTGAAATTCTTTCTTTCCCTAAAAAAGAAACATCAAATAATTATAATATTCAGAGCATATTCTATTGTATTACCCACATCTGACAAGTAACAGAAACACAAAACAATACTTTTTTTTCCCTATTTCTAGAAGAAGAGATGTGCATTTTAGAATGCCTAGCACACAGAAGAATCTGCCCGACTGCAGTATCAAGGAAAAAATATATTTTTAAAACCTCTTTTTTAGCTCCTCTAACAGTAGCAATGCAGCACCGCAGAAGCTCATTAGAATAGGCTTATATTTACTTCACATCATTTACTTCATTTTAACTACAACATATGAAACTCCGGCTTTGCCGCCATCAATAGCAAATCTCTTCATACTTCACCCAAGTTTCACTTTATAGAGATGAGCAAACTAACACAAAAGAATTACTGGCACTGGATCAAATATGAAAGAAACAAAAGATAATTCTTTCTTTACTGTGATACAGAGTGACAGTAATGTCTGTAGCAGAATGTTTGTACAAACAGGCAATGAAAAGGAAAGAACTCAATGTCTTCAGACAGCTGTAAACACTTCTGTCGATGGATGACAAACCCATCCATCTCACTGTTCCATGGTGCCCAAAGCTCTAAGTTTTACTAATTCATTGTGACTATGAAAGAATCATTTGGAGGTTTTTTTGGGTCTTTGCTCTGGCTCAGTTAAGCTGCATTATTAGCAAGATATTCCATGAAACAAAACCAAACCACATTAAGAAACAATGTGGTTATTTAAGACTTAAGTAATTCAACAAGCATTTAAATTTTAACCACAGTCATTATTATCACTAACATCCTTCAGCCTCTTTTTGCATCAGCGAAGCACTGAGTGTCACCAGCATTTCCAAAACAATTCCATACTAAAAATAGGAAGATGCTGTGTTTTTTCCCTTTATTTCCTGCTTTATTACAACTTTTTCTTTGAATGAGCAGCAATTCCTATCGCACAAATACAAATGTTACCAAAAGGCATCTCACTGTTGTCTTCCGTTAGCTAGGAAGTATTTCATTTTAATTATAAAAAGCCTACTTTCTATACAAAATAACAGTATAGAATTGTGATTGTTTCTCCTCAAAAATGTTGGCACCTTTATAAAAAAAGATAATTCCATACATTACTACATTCCAAATAACTGACTCAAATTTTATCCCAATGGGCTAAGCACGAAACAAGCAAACTTACTTCCTTAAATTCTGCCTTTAGGACAGCATGCCCCAAAGTGGTCTGCCACTGAAGCTTTCGACCACTGTGTTTTCCCAGGTAAAAGGTTTTAAATACCTCTTGAAGCTTTATCATCTGTCAAGCAAAGAGGGAAAGAAGTTTGTGTTATACCAGTGAGGTGATGCTGGAGGATTTCACACATCATTTCTTTAGTTCTCCTCAACAACATTTAAGAAGTGTTTTTCTGTAAAAACCTAAATCCAAAGAGCAAAATTCTGTTCTCAAGTACACCAGTACTGTTAGGCACAGTATAATATAAGCCTCAGTTCAAGTATAGCTTTTAATTCCCCTCCCTTTTTTGGGTCTATTTGTTTAAAAAACAAAACAAAACAAACTCCCTGTAGAAGTTTTTAAAACTAAAAAATAAATATGGATTTTGTCCTGGACTTTGAATCTGACCAAGAAACCACAGGACAAAAAGCATAGATCTAACACCTACATACTGACTATTACCATCTGCTCCCAAGTTCTTCCTTTAGCTTGTCCTATACAGATTAAAGTGTGATTCCAGTACTTCATACTCTCTTATTTCCAAATAAGGGGGTTTTACCCTTCTATTTTCATGACGTGTTGCTTGGGTTGGATCCTTCCAAAGTAGTCTCTTACTGAGGAAAAGATGCCACTGGAGCAAGAGCACAAAAGCTTCCACAGCTCCTGAACTGATTGGGAACCTTACTACCATCTTTGGCCTCTGAAGTGCTGCCCATATTTCAGATCAAATAAGGTATTGCATGAAATAGGACTCCATGTTTCAACTTAAATCGCTATTCATAGGAGCTTTGCAAAATCCTCTCAACTTGGAAGCAATCTTTTCCCAGGCAAACCCCATTTAAATGCAGGAAGTAGTTTTGTGAGACACGTTGCAGAGAACAGAGGAAGGATCATACAGAAAAAAGAACATGCAGTAACATAACTATTGGCTAGATCAAAATGCTTAACCAATGTAGTTAAAGATTGACTATATTAAGGTGCACTGTCAAGTTTTAAACTTCTAACTGCTTAGCTGCAATGTTAAATACAACACTGATTTAATTTTAAGACTAATTTGAGATTATTATTATTATTACATTACTATGATTATTATTATACAATCACTGCAAATAAGTGGGTTTATCCAGTACACTTTATATTTTTGCAAATCTGGAATCTTTAACATCAGTTAAAACTTATTAAATATCTAGCAGAAAAAACATTAAATGAAGGCATTACTTCACCCTATGAAAGTGACTATGATTCCACTCCATAAAGTACATTTAGAAGGGGAATTCAAACACTAACCTCTGAGTTTAAGTGGACTTCCATAGGAGTATAAGTTGGCCAATACCCCATAGTTAATATATTTACTGTCAGGTCTATATTTCCTGGGTCACTTTGGTTCTGCATATACTAAAATAAAAGAAAAAAAAATCATTCATGTATACTATTTGCATGTTAAGTTAGAAAATATATTTAAATCATAAATTTAAACTTGGTAGAATAATGAAAATTTTCTGAAGGCCATATCCTTGGTTAGACACACTCTACCAAGATTTTGAATTTCACTACTATTAATTTTTCCCATCCCCAGTTTCAAAACTCTGCAAGAGGTTGGAAGTAAAAAGAAAAGTACAACTTGCCTTGAAGTATCCTAGACCACTGTCTTTATAGGGTATTAAGGTCAAAGGAACTTCAATCATATGCAAATAAAACAAAAGAGAAGCTTTTGATCAGAAGACAGGGTAAGAACCATAAGAACACAAGGATCCCCTGGGACATGTCTAACACACGTGTTAGACAACACATTTTCTTATGATTTGAGCATTGCATCAGCCAAGCCAGACTGCAAAGTCTGGGACAGAAAGTCACTGGAATATTTTATTAGAGGAGCAGGTGTCCTGGGCCAGATTTCTCCCCCAGTATCCTCTCTTCAACAAGGCTCCAAAACAGGTACACCCAGGGGGAAGTGTAACAACAGGGCAAGCTATACAGTATTTCCTTAAAGCAATCCTTTGGTCATTGGCAGGTTGGAAGTTTTGGGGCTGACACATACATGGTCTCTATGCACTTAGCAACCCACACCGGAGTTTTTCTCAGTTTTTCATCAGAGAAGCAATGGTTTACAGAATGAAGAAGTATGGACTTTAAAGGATGTAAAACAACTAAATTACTATGGGGTATTTAGACTAAAATTTACTTTAAAGGAATAAAACTGTAAAATAAGATTATATCTGAATTGATATACAATAAATAAATTATGTTCTATACACAGAACTATAAATAGACACCCTTAGTATGACTAGGACCTGCTCAAAAGCTTTTTTGTTTAATTTTAGCTTAATCCAAAGTATAACACCATTAAGTACTTCCCAATCACTACTGAAAATTTAGTACACAAACAGAAGCTAAATGTACCTGCTTAAACTGAACCATGACATCTTTTGACAGTTCCATGTCCTTGAACATGCCTTCCAGTTTGCTGGTAAAAGCAGCGCCACATTCTGTCACACAAATTAGAGCAAAGATCCCACAATTACAAAGAAGCACAAAACAAGCAATCAAGGTTTAACCTGAGACAGTTGAGCCAGATTTGCCAGGGTCCAGAGCACCCACATGTAGGTACATGTTTTAAGGATTTTGCTCCTCTGTAGGTACATTAAATGAACCAATCACATATCTAACGAGGTCAACCCTGTATCTCTTCCTGAGCACAATGCAAGCTGTGATATGCTCAGCTGTTACTAAAAATCTGGCTTTTCATTTTTTAAAGCATGAGAAAATAAGGATTCCAATTTACATGCAAAAAAGTAATAAAAATTGAACACATCTGGAGACTCCTACCGTGCTTCAGCTTTGACAACATGGACTTCTCAGCATCTACTGATGCACTTTTTCCAACCAGCAACCTTTTGGCCAAGTCCTTCTTATAAAATGCTTCAAACACATCTTTACCTATATGGAAATTGAACCAAAAAATAAAATACAAATTAAATTATACATTCTGTATGCATTACTGCACTTCAGGTTTGTGACACAAGCCTTTCTCATGATGTATTAATCAGCAGAACAATACTCACTATGCAACAGCAAAGAAGAACATATAGACAACTAGTTCTTTTTATATGTGAATTATTTTCTTAACACATTTTGCAAAATGTCTACTCCCTTTTTTTCCCCCCTAGGAATATAAGCTGCCTTGTGTTTTCCATTGGATCAGCTCTAAGCCACATGTAATGATTCTAGGGTCCAGAACAACATTCTCCCTCCAGTGGTCTAACTAATTAAAATTAAAGAAAGGAACATGGTTCCTATGTATTCAAGAAATAACCTCTAAAAGCCTGAGGTGAAAAAAAGGTGAACTCTTCTCACTGCATTTGGCAGTAACCTTTGGAAATAAAAAAATCTCATACAGACACCCACGAACTTTCACACCTTAAACTACAGTTTCCACAAATCTTTTCTATTGATAGTGCGAAGGTATCAGCAAGTTGTTTCACTTTAAGGTGAACAAATTTACTGTAACTCAAGGCACTCTTTCTTCTGCCTACAGCAGCACCTCCCAATTCCTAACACCTTCCAATGCATCTGTAGCAATACCTCTGATAGACTCCATCCCTTCCTGGTACAGTGCTGTGTCATGACACACCATCAAGGTACTAATGAAAAGTCTAGTGCTCTGAAACTAACTGCTAGTTATCATATGCTCTTAGAAGGACTCCTACACACTAGATATTTCAAACTAAATTTGCACTTCTATCTCAGTGCTATAAAAAAATTAAGATCAAGAGTTGGACAAAGTTTCAGATTAACAGAAATTAATCTCTTAGGCTGTCTTCATCCACTGTCTCCATCCTTTGCATTTGACAAAAATAATGATGCAAATTCTACTACTTTGTGACTGGTTTCTTGTCTGCTTTCCCATTATATTGTACTTGTTCGAATTTTATGAGGAAAGAATCACACAGATCTCAAAACAAACTAATACAGAACTGAGTAGTTCCTGCCCCAGCCCAGCATACATGTCCCACTTCCCTCAAAACAGTGACCATATATCCCTGCTGGACACAACCACATTTTTTTCTGATACCCAACCTAGCAAAAAAAAAAAAAAAAAAAAAAAAAAAATTATCCTAATACATTCAAGAGTTTTGCTCAGATAGACACATATATTAGGGAAGTGTATTTCACAGGCAGTAAAACACAGAAATAACATTTTCTCCTATCATTCCAAGCCCTTCTCCAGCACAATGAGAAGAGACAGGTGATTAGTTGCCGAGTTTTCATGTACTTTGCACCTACAACTTACTGACGTAGGCAGGGAAGAGAGAATCTGTGCTAATCTTTCTGTTCTCAGTCATTAAATGAGAGGTTGTGGCTACAGATACGGGTAATCTATGTGAAAAAAACAACAGCTTCCACCAACAGCTCTAACTCTTAGGCCTCCACTAAAGGCTCTGTAACTTGCCAGACTCCATATAACAAGTTTGTTCTCCCTGTTGTATTTATTGTGCTCCTTCACATGTAAGGCAACCTGAATTTAAGACCAAGTCAAGCAGAAACTCATGCCAGAAAAGATCTCTTGCATTCAGAGGAATGCAGTTCTGCTAGAAGCAAGCAAAACAGTTTCAATTCCATCAACTGTGAACTGGTATTTCTTACCATGAATGAATCTAAATATTATCATGATTTTGTCAAGGATTCTTTCCAGCTCTTCATCTGTTGCTTCTTTATTACCAGCCCTTAATTTGGAATCCACGTATTTTGCTACAAATAAATAAAAAAAGTTTAACAGCTTAAAAAAATATATCTAAAATAAACAACATAAGCTTCTCTCACTTCAAATTTTACTGTATGTTAAAATAAAGTACTAATTTTTCTATTTTCCCTTTTCCTATCCCTATGTTTGGTGGAATAGGAACTCTACTGTACTACTGCCATAACAGAAAAATACCACAAAACAGAATTATCCAAGAAGAAAACCCCAACCATATAATAATTTCAGTTAATGAATTAGAAATTCACACATTTTGTGTTGTAGTCATAGCAAGCACTTTCCTTGTTGAAAGACAATGTGTTGGAAGTGTACAATGCACATGAATGTATTTTATGAGAAACAGAAACAAACAACACAAAGAGGACTGTATTTTTGTAGACTTTTGCTACACCCCTCCTGCTCCCTTGGCAGGAGCACACCAAAATTTAAACAGGAGCAATGCTTTCAAGTTAGTAGCTTCAGAATGCCAGAAATAAGGTTAAGCCATGAGTTTAGCTAAGTATTTATTAAGCCACATTAGTATCCTTATACAACCTTCTGCATAAGAAGAAAACCTTTGCAGGAGCTGAAACACCATAGTCCACAAATGACAGCAGCTCCTATCATGGCTTTAACCTCTATCACTAAGTTGTGCAACTTGTCCTACAGAAAGTTGGTTTTGGAAGGAAGCCACAAAATAATTTGAATGAAGGCAAAAGGACAGAGGGAAAAAACCCACAATCTAGGAGTGGGATCCTCTCCTGCTGTAAAAGGCCATAGCTCCAGTTGCTGCAGGCAAACAGAGTTTTTGCCAGACTAGGGGTAATCCCAGACACAGTATTTTTAAGATGCTTTTATTATTTCTGCTCTTAATGAGCACTAGTTCCCTCTTCAAAGTAATGACATTTTTTTTCCTCTAGTAAAACTCGTTTTATCTGAAGGCTTTAACATTGCTCTCCATACGTCAGCCTTAAAGGCAGATGGGATGTACTTACTCCTTTCTGAGACACCTGTAAGATGCAGAGAACTCCTCTACTACCACAATTACAGTTTCCTTCCTTTTGCTACAGCTACTCTTCCCCTTAACCATTCATTCCACTCATAGAATCATCATTACGCTCTCTGAGCAGTTGTTAGCATCAGGCACCGTGCAGGAAGCAGAGGGACAGCAGAATTTGGCATGCTCCATCAGGATACTGTACACATGATTAACAGCACACCCAAGCTTTTCAAACCTGTAACACTCAGGTTAAAACTTTTGCCTCATATCCCAAAACCAAGTCTCCTAAAGCAGAATGCATACTGCTTCACTATTGCACTAGCACACTCAGCAGCATTACCTTATCATGCTTTCTATAGATTTTTGAAATATTTTACAGAAAAATATTTGTGTACCTATCAATTCTGCAGGCTTATTTGGTCTCTTGTTGATAAATGTTTCAAAGGACTCCTTCATCAAGTTTATAAATTTTTCATTTTTCTGAAAGCACACTTCTATGATATGGTCCACTTTATCCTTAAAATCTAGTAGCTCTTGCACCATATCCTTGTCCTTTTCAGGATTAACCACTATTGTTGTCCCAAAGTTCTGTAAAACAAACACTTTTCATAATAAAATACTTTCGAGTGCTACCTATCTCCCCCAAAAGACACATTCACCCTTGTAAAATTTATCATTAGAAAGAATATATTTTTTTACAGAGCTACTTATGTGACTTCAAGTTTCCAAAAAATGAGATGCATTGAAATTTAAAATAAAAACCCAAACACACATTAATGGATTTCAAACATCAGTGTTTGACTTTAAGATTATATACATTTAAGACAAAAGCTAAAAAAAAAAATAAAAATTACACAGTAGACATGACAGTATGATGTGCAAGTTTAGTTAGATATAGAACTATATGATGCATGTAAAAGAAATTACATGGAAATTGCCTCAGAAATGTTAAGTGTAATGGAAAACTGCACACTTTTCCTTAAATCCACTAGAGAGCTCTATTGATGGAACAGGTGGCAAACATTCCACTGCTTATCGATCCAAGATTTCTCCTTCAGCAAGGGCTTAGAAGCCAAAACACCCAGCTGACTTGCAATAAACCAAAACTTTCCCACTTGCAAGAAGCAGCCATGGTCTTGACTTTTTCCCTGATCCTACATTTATTATCTTAAAGTCAGAGACACAATACCATTTGTCAGGTGAACCAAAAATATCCTGTAAGGGAGGGTTTTAACCTATTGGACAATTTACAATTGCTTAGTAACACTGACCAGCACCCTAGACAGAATGATTAGTTTCCCAAGGTGAGGAAGAGGAATATCTGCTCAGTAACAGCAGAACAGTATTCAATGGTGTATTTTCACCAACTAAAGTATGTTAGCCACAACAAGAGTCAAAATTAGATGGAGAAATCCCTCCCAAACCTCAGAATTTCCACTTCAATATCTAATTATCCACTGTGATCTTTCATTAAGAGCCTTCTCAAGCAACGTTTCAGAGTGAAGGAAGACAAATACAAGGCTGCCCAAGGTCCTTAGATTCAGAGCACAGATTGACTGAACGATTTGTGTTGGAAGGGACATCTGAAGATCACCTAGTCTATCATATCTTACACTTCGGACAACTTCCCCTTCATTAACACAGAAGATGGACCTCTCACAGTCTCTGTAAGTTGTAAGTAGCAGGGCATTCCCCCCTATTTTGCAAATGTCAAACCAAGTTACAGCACACTAAGTGGGACATCTGAAATCATAAAAAAGGTGACTACAGTAGAGCACAGACCTCCAACCCAGTCAACTGGCATGCTCTGTGTGCTTTTTCTTACGCTGGCTCGCAAGATAAAAGTTCTTGAAGCCTCACCTTGAGGCATTCTGTCCTACAGAATATGTTTGAAAGGGGGAGATTTACTGATGCTATAGAAAACAATTTCTAGCTTTTTTGAGTCTGAAAAAAAACATTTTTTAAAAACAAAGCTATAAAAGGTCTGATTCTGCAAGACATAACGTATGATGAAAACTTAAAAATTTGCTGCTGTGAAAGGAGAGGTTCTAGTTCTCCTTCCCTTATTTTCTCCACTTGTCCTGAACTCCTGCTTCTTTCCTTTGGCCAGCACCTGGACTCTTCTATAAGCCTCTTTAGCTTACTAAACCTGGCATAAAATTGACCTTGCCCACGTACTGTATTAAAAGAAACCACAAGAGTCTATGGAGTAGAAGGCAGCACAAGGGTTAGGTCAGGAACACTATCTGGAAGCAAGGCAGAAGAAAGATTACTCCTTCTTGGCCATGGCAAGTGGTTCAATCAGCCCAGCTGCCTATGGATCCACAGACTGCATACAGGGACACTGGACAACACCCTGCAGAGCAAACTCTACCTTGATTCTGGGGACAGAAGGGAGACTATGTCCCACTGGTGGTGGTGTGCATTTAGTCCGGAAGGCTGATGAACACATGGGCAATTCAGGAGAGAATTACCACATTGGGAATTACCAACTCTGGAGAAAAGTACCTTCTGTGAAGCTTTCCCACTTCCATCTTGCAAGACTACTAGAGTGCAAGTTCTCTGGGGCAGCATACTACATCCATAACGTACCTTGCAAAACAAATCTGGAATCTACATCACATCTAATACGACTTTGATGATGGATTATTTTCAAGAGGAGTATTCCACTGAGATTAGCTTAAACACTCATCACCATTCATGTAGGTTGGTTACATCTAGCCCTACTAACCTGCAGTGGAAGAGCTGCATTCTGATGTTCCACTGATTTTGCAGATATGTAAACACTGGAGTGTATTTGTAGCAAAACACAACAGGTATTACAATCCAACATACTCTAAACACATGTGCATGTGGTTCTACTTAGAAGCAAACCAATCCAAAATAACTTCTTGTATAACACTCGAACCTACAAGGAAAGTAATTTCCAAGTAGATGTTTAAAACAAAAACTTAGGTGTTGCAGTTTCTCAACAAGGAGTGTTCCTAGAGAGAAAACATTAACATCCCTCCCCGTATCTTCTTCAAACAGAATTTTGATGCATACACCTACATATTATTCTTGGTTTTGATAGAAAAAAATATACATGACACTGCATAACTTTTGACATTAGTAAGAGATCTTTGACATACCTTGATGTATTCACTCCAGTGTTGCAAAAGGATCTGCTGCCCACCTTTTACTCGGCTGAACAGCTGGTATGTCTGAGTCAAATCTGATATTCTATTTTCATCAAGCAGGTTATCAAGTCCTAATAAAATAAAATTAAAAGATGAAATTTGAATACAGCTACATAAATACTGCAGAAATATATTAGAAAGATCTCTATGAAATACATCAAAAGAGAAGACCCTCCAGTGTTCTTAAAAAATATGAACTTTTTACATTTCTGAAAGCAAGTGATAAGCTCAGGGTTAACATGTCCCCTTGATTAAACTGGCTGACGTGATTTACAGAATAATATTTTTTGATTATTTCAATTAAGTACATTCCTAACAAAGTGTTGACTGTAAGCCTTTTACAGAACATTTATGCTTGATTTGAAGGGTACAGGTTTATCAAGAGATATCATAAAACCTCTAGAGAATGTCAGAAAACTGTAAGCTATGTAAACTGTCCCAGTAAAGACAAATACTTTGCAAGATTTTTTACCGTGAGGTGTTGTGAGCCACGCTTTTAGATTAAGAATGTGCACTCATACCAATGGAGTTAACATAAGACTACAAATTCCTTCCAAGCAACTTTGTCAATTCACCCTACATGAGACCAGGCCCTGGACAATGAATGAAGTGAAGCTCAAGGCAAAACATGAAGCATAACAACTACGTAATTACTGGATAAGAAACTGGCTGGATGGCTGAACCCAGAGAGTGGTGGTCAATGGCTCAATGTCCAAATGGAGGCAGGTGACAAGTGGTGTTCCTCAGGGGTCAGTACTGGGACCAGTGCTGTTCAACATCTTTATTGGAGACATGGACAGTGGGATTGAGTGCAACCTCAGCAAGTTTGCTGACGATACCAAGCTGTGTGGTGTGGCTGACACCCAAGAGAGAAGGGACGCCATCCAGAGGGACCCTGACAGGCTGGAGAGGTGGGGCCAGAGCCAACCTCATGAAGTTCAACAAGGCCAAGTGCAGGGCCCTGCACCTGGGTTGGCACAACCCCAGGCACAAATACAGGCTGGGGGGAGCATGACTAGAGAGCAGCCCTGAGGAGAAGGACCTGGGGGTGGTGGTAGATGAGAAGCTCAACATGAGCCGCCAGTGTGTGCTGGAGCCCAGAGAGCCAATCATGTTCTGGGATGTATCAAAAGAGGCACAGCCAGCAGGGCCAGGGAGGTGATTCTGCCCCTCTACTCTGCTCTGGTGAAGCTGTACCTGGAATACTGTGTACAGTTCTGGAGGCCTCATCACAGGAAAGACATGGACCTGTTGGAGAGGGTCCAGAGAAGGGCCATGAAGATGATCAAAGGACTGGAGCCCCTCTGCTATGAAGACAGGCTGAGAGAGTTGAGGCTGTTCAGCTGGGAGAAGAGAAGGCTCCAGGGAGACCTTATAGCAGCCTTCTAGTACCTAAAGGGAGCCTACAGGAAAGCTGGGGAGGGGCTTTTCACCAGTGAAAGGGCTAGGGGTAACCTGTTTTAAGCTGAAAGAAGGCAGATTTAGGTTAAATATTAGGAAGAAATTCTTCACCATAAGGGTAGGAAGGCACTGGAATAGGTTGCTTGAGGAGGTTGTGGCTGCCCCCTCTCTGGAGGTGTTCAAGGCCAGGTTGGATGAAGCCTTGTGCAGCCTGGTCTAGTGTGAGGTGTCCCCTCTCATAGCAGGGAGGTTAGAACCTGATGATCTTAAGGTCCCTTCCAACCTTAACCATTCTATGATACATACACATTTTTACATTTGAGAATATGATTAATATAGTCCCAGTGTCATCAGAGATACATTGTCTGGTGTTGGTGACAGATGCTGTTGTCATATGGGAGGGCAGCATCAAAGATTTAGCATTTTTTAAAATCCAGAAAGCTTGATTTTACACAGGTTGACAACTCACATCAGCATAGCTGGCTGTGTAGAACCATCCTACTTCACAAAACAGACTTCATTAATTCCAATTTTTAAATGGTATTAGGTAACAATAAGTTTAACCTTCCATCTTTCTCTATCATGTGAGCTGTGCGACTTAAACAATTATTTTGTCACGTACTTGGCAAATGAAAAAGACATAGGAAAGCCCTCCAAGACAAGGCTTCACACAACTTCCAGAAAGTAACTGCCAGAGTCTTGGAAAATGTTATTATACTCACAGTGGAAAAAACTCAACAATATCTAGTCAATGGGAGTTCACAGAATTATAGGGGTTGGGAAGGGACCTCTGCAGATCACCGAGTCCAACCCCCCTGCTTCAGCAGGAACACCTAGGACAAATCACACAGGAACGTATCCAGACAGGTCTTGAAAGCCTCCAGAGAAGGAGACTCCACAACCTCTCTGGGCAGCCTGTTCCAGTGCTCCATCACCCTCACAGTAAAGAAGTTTTCCTCATGTTGAGGTGGAACAACCTCCTGTTGTAACTTGGTGCCATTTCCCCTTGTCCTATCACAGGGCACCACTGGAAAGAAACTGGCCCATTCTTGACACCCACCCTTCAGATATTTATACACATTAATAAGGCCCCACCTCAATCTTCTCTTCTCTAGACTGAACAGCTCCAGGTCTCTCAGCCTCTCCTCATATGACGGATGTTCCAGTCCCTAATCATCCTCGTAGCCCTTCACTGGCCTCTTTCCATCATATCCCTGTCCCTCTTGAACTGGGAAGCCTGGAACTGGACACAATGTTCCAGATGTGATCTTACTAGGGCAGACTAGAGGGGTCCCTTGACCTGCTGGCCACACTGTTCTTAATACATCCCAAGATACTATTGGCTCTCTTGAAAAGAACGCAGAAAGTTATGTCAGTCAAGTGTTGCTACACTTAAATTTTTTTTCCACTTTTAAGTGCAGACATAGAATGCAAAAGCTGATCAAACAATACTACAGTCCTAAAATGTAGTAAATATAAAAATTGCAGTTCTCTCCATGTTTACATGCACTGTGCGTATACATTATAAACAAAAAAAAGTTCAGATTAAAACAAGAACAGGTACTTTCTGGTCAAGCCAACTGATAAACATGTTACTGAAAAAGTTACTTTAAAACAATATTTGAATTAAAGAGCAAGCAAAATTTACATGTATCAACAAAAACATTATTACCCCTTCCTTCTGTTTATGATCAGCTTAAGAATAACTCAACTGGAGTGACAACACTTATTTTTATAAATTTATTGAAAACAGTGAAATAACTTATTCCCAGAGTAATTCAGGGAAAACTGTGAGCATACATATATTTTTAAAAAGGGGAAAACAAAAGAAAAGAAGGTGGTATGTATATCCCAAAAGTATTAACAAACATGGACATGATGGCTCTCGAAGGTATGAAAGAGCTAGGGAAATGTATTTTGCAGTAGTAAAGGAAACATACATGTATGGATAATTTGCTAGAAGATCTAAGACTTAAAAAGATGCCTAGTGCAAGCAAAGGAAAGGATCATTTAAAGTATTAAAAGATCAAGGAATACTGACCAAACACAGCAGCTTAGTGAAAAAGAGAAAGATTAAAAGTTAAGAGGAACAAGGAGATGGTGACTTGAAGACACTGATGTCTGAATAACGACTTCTTAGGAAGACTGCAGCTCATATCCTAAATTGCCAGACAAAAGGAGGCAATTTTTGTCATGTTTTTGCCATGTTTTTTGTCCAAAACATGGACAAAAGCATATGAAAGGGCATTGCCTTGGAATGCTGTCAGTTCCAGGAACTCAAGATGCTTGAACTATACAATCACAAGAATACATGAAGCTGTTGCCTTTGGGATGTGTGATTATCACAGAAAAAAGGGCAGGACAGCAACTGCAGTTCTCATTTACAAGTTTATATAATTCTAGGAAATCAGCAGTTCCAAAAGTTTAATTCCTAAGTCCACTACTGCAAGTCAGAGATTTAGGGGGTTTAGCAACCTATAAAAATATGGAATTATATTTGTTTCCACATATACAAGTTACTTGTCACAGTAGGTGTAACAGAGTCATATGGTTGGCTTTCTATATCTGTGGAATTTTTCCGTGGCTAAAATACCTCCTTAAATAAAAGCTGTGGAGTTTATAGTTATTGCAGAGTGTGATAATCTGTTGCTTATCAGAGATTACATGACTTCCAAAAAATACCTTTTTGCAAAATAGCTGATAAGTGTTCTCCTAGTAGCTGTTTCTCCACACAAGCTATCAGTGGTTTCCTAAAAAAGACAAGAAAAGTAGATTAGAAATATTAGAGTGTAAGAGAATTGCCTCCTGTTAGCGTATTTGTGAATAACTCACATAATACAAAAAAAATAATCAGTTTTCTACTTAAAACAGAGACTGCATATTAAGACAAAAATGTCATATGCGATCTAAGTCAAGAAATAAGAGTGTACCATGTAAGCAATTAAAGATAAGATTCAGTTTGAACACTAAAAAAGAAGCTATTACACAGTAGAAGAGAGAAGCTTAGATACCAATAATTAGTACAAAAAAGTTTTGGAAAAAAAGTAAAATTGACATTTTCTTGGAAACAAACAAGTCAACAAACACAACAAAATCCTCCAAAGGTTTGAACTCCAAAACAGCACAATACATGTACAAAACTTTCATCCAGTTGAATTACGCACATACATAAGCATAAATTGAGCTAGAACAACACAACTCAAATTTGCAAAACATTTTAAATTTGTCCTTGAATTTTCCCTACTTTTTTCTGTTCCTGAAATATTTGTTTGATACATTTGCTTTAGACAGGATTTAAAAATAGTAGCAGGTTTTCCTTTCTATCCTTAACTGTGTAGAAGAAGAAAGAAATGTCTGAAGTTCAAAGTGGTAACTAATTCCGACATTTAAACTTCTTCCACTATTTACCATAAGACAACGAAAGACCAACCATTTCTTTCTCTGTTAAATTTTATAAAAGCGGTTCTCGGACCATTAGGTGTTCCAGAAGAGAAGTGATTGACTCTGATGGAAGCCATTTACTTCCACTTTGTGTCCCCACCTTTGTTAAAGCACCACCTTACCTCAAATACTTCAGCAATGATTTGCCTGACCTTCCATACAACATCCAGTTCCAGTCCCTTCATCTCAAAAGATTAAACTAGAATTTGAAAAGGTTCAGAGAAAGGAACAGGGATGATCCAAGTATGGAGCAGCAGCTATGAGACAAATAATTGCATGTATAAGGGCTCTTCTTTCCAGGAGAGATGACTTGGCAAGTATACAATGCATTGATAGGCAGGGAAAAGGTGGTAGGGAACTGACTGATCCCTTTCCCTTCCAGTGCAAGAGCTGGGGTCATGGTATTAGGGCAATACTGGTGGTCATGGGGTGATGGTATTTGCAGCCAGACTTAAAAGAAAAAGAGATTATTTATAATGTGATGGCTATTGCACTAGTGGAATGCTTTGCCAAAGGCTGGCAGAGATGCAAAAGCCTACGTGAAGCCTAGTGAGACAGTACAAGTATTTGAAAGAGATCCATTGAATAACACTACACAGACAAATCACATCAGGTTCAGAAAATATCCTGCACCGAAAACAGGCAGATACTAGGAAAGCATCAGGGCATCCCATGCACTTCTTTACCTTGAGTAGTCATAAGAAAACATCAAATATCAGTTAGACACACCCTTGCTCTTAAACATACAGCCATTTTTATGGCTACTTCCACAGTCCCTGAAATGTCCAGCTACTGCTATCTACAGATGCGTCTGACTGTCTCCAGTAGTAGAAGGAGTAAAGGTTGTATAAAAAAAATCCTTTTACCTAGAAGACCTATTCTGCCTACAGGGGAAATAAGGGCAATTTGACTGCTTGAGACTGAAAGGCAGAGCCATATTTCATAGAATCATCATAGAACCACAGAATGCTTTGGGTTGGAAGGGACGTTAAAGATCATCTAGTTCCAACCCCCCTGCATGGGCAGGGACATCTCCCACCAGACCAGGTTGCCCAAAGCCCCATCCAGCCTGACTTTGACATGGGAAACCTGTGCCAGTGTCTCACCACCCACACACTAAAGAATTTCTTGCTAATGTCTAGTCTAAATCTCCCCTCATCCAGTTTAAACTCTTACCCCTTGTCCTATCGCTACATGCCCTTGTAAAAAGTCCCTTCCCAACTTTCCTGGAGCCCCTTCAAGTACTGGAAGGCTGCTATAAGGTCTCCCTGGAGCCTTCTCTTCTCCAGGCTGAGTAACTCCAACTCTCTCAGCCTGTCTTCACAGGCGAGGTGCTCCAGCCCTCAGATCATCTTCCTGGCCTCTTCTATTTCCTAACAAGCAGACAGAATGAGTAATTATCTTGACTGCTAGCTGATGAGTGAGCCTGAAGGTACCTTCTTGCATGGCCTCAAAGTCATCTAGCTCATGCATCTCCTAACCAACCAGGAGACATACTTATTCTGCTCAGCTGTCCAGAAAGAGGCATGTACTGATGGGCTGAATAAACCCCCCTATGGGCTGCAACACCACACACTCCATGTGTTGCACAAATCTGGTTTGAAGTATTTTGAATTATGTTTCCCATGATGATTTTGTCCTGGAAGAATAATTTCCATCTCAAGATCAGACCTAACAACTAAATTTAACATTTTTCTGCTCTTTTCATGCACACCTGGAGAGACAGCATGACCCAAAACAACTCCAGGACACTATTTTTAAGAGCTACTGTTTCCTAAGGCAAAGAACAAAAACTAGTGCAAAGCATTCTCAAAGTAGGTTTCTAAGCCTTTAACTAAGGACTAGATTCAAAGCAAGGACCTGATATACATCTAGACACACTAAAAATATAATGATATCAACCTATTTTTTTTACTTAAATAAATATATTTATACGCCTTCATTTTATATAGCGAGATAGTTCCATATAGTTTAATGTGACAGATTCTGCCTGAAAAAGCTAGTCACCCTGCAAACAGCATTTATAGAAAACAGATTCAAGCTCAAATCTGTATCATGATATGTAAGGCATGCACAAGTATGTATATAAAGAAATAGTAAGTTAAAAAGAATTTTTATTCAGAGTTATCCTTCTAACACTCAATTAAGTGCCAATACATCATCTAAAAATGAAAATTTAAATAAAATGTTACATTCTTCATTAACTGTTATGTGCTTTTTAAAAAAAATTCAACAACTTAGTGCAGGATAAATTATATATGCATCTATAGCACGTTGTTGACTCTGCAGTACTTCCTGAATGCACATTCTTACTCTAGCCAAACACCTATTGCTGAACACCTGACTGAAAAAAAGGACAAGCTACCTTGCACAACACATTGGCAACAGCTGCACCAAAGTTCATGTATCATCAATTGATATCCTAAACTACTCATAAATGTCATTCATGGCCTGTATCCTTGCCATAATTTAACTTGTTCTTTCCTTTTTTTTTTTTTGCTTAATGAATATTTCTTTCCCTTAAGTGATTAATAGTTAATTTTATTATCAGCAGATGAACAGTTAAAATCATCTACTATTTCAATAATGCAAGTTTGAGTTATTATATAATGCTTTGTTAACTCTAATTTACACTATTAAATTTCTCTGGATAAATGTCTCCCCTCTTACTAAAAGTATCTTTTGATCTTAAAGAAAACTGTTTTGCTGAAAACAAAAGCCTTAAAAATCTCAAGCTGTATCACAAGTGCTGTCAACAAGATAATATCTGTAAGATAATAAGAAAATAATCTCTGTGTCTCTACAATAACGGATAATTACATTGTTGTATGATGGATGCTTGACTTACATGAAGAATGACAACATTTGTACTCACTGTGTGCTATGGTCTAAATATGTTATTACTCTGTCTCCTTCTTCTTCCAAACGTTTATTAACATGGTGGAGATATTCTGGAACCTAGGGAAAAAAAGAGAATGCCAAGTTCGACTTCAGAGTATGAAAGGCAGATAATCTTGTTCCATTACAATGATTTAAATTACAATTTTTAAAAGAGTGCAAATTGGAAAGGAGTATTCCACCAGTATGTTGTTACATAATCTGTATTTTTATTAAACAATGTTACTTCATATTAAAAGTATTATAATCACAACTGACAGAAAGGAACAGAAAAAGAGAAATCTGAGAATTTTTCAGAGGAATTTATTCTCACTATCCTACTGAGTTAGGCTAGCCTTTCAAATATCACGCAGCAGATTTCAGCTGGTGTGAAAGGTATAGTTCTCTTATTTCAATGGCAGTTCCTCCAGTGGAGTATCTGTCCCTATGGAGAGCTGGCATATTTATCATATGTTATGACACAGGTGTGAAACTCCAGTGTCAATGACCAAAACAGTGATTCATACATGCATATATACACGTGTATGCACTAACATGCACATGCATATGCAGGTATATGCTTACTTGTGTATGCACTACGTGCATATGCATTAAAATGTACATATATACACTGTGAGCATGAGGGTCTTATTCCTTTTGTGGTTTTCCACAGCTTTCTACTAAGCATATCAAAGCAGTTAAGACTATTTTGACACCTCTGTTGAACCTTTTCATCTCACAGTGGAATGCCAGGGACTGAGGCTGACTGGAGCAGGATTAGACACAAGGATTCACCTCAGTGCAATGTAAACAGATGTTTTCAAAATGTTTGTAGAGACTCAGTGTTAAAATAGAATTAATAAAGGCAGCCTTCTGTATTTTAGACCACCAAGAAACATATCTTTTTATATACATTTTCAGAGATGACGACATTTGCGAGCTGCACACTGCAGAGTATAATTTTATCTCAAGGAACAGAAAATAAAAATGCCTTAAGTCTATTTAACTAATAAGGAAAAAAACCAAAACAGCAAAATACATGCAACAAAACAGTAAAAAAAGTAAGCTGTTTATTTAGGTATGAACCACATAGTAAAATTAATGCCAGTAGATATATTTTAGAGCTTTTGGGCAAAGATAATACTAATAGCAAACCTTAAAACTTTATGTGGAAATAGCTTTCTGGTACTGTGATTTCAGTTACATCAAATGCCACTGGATTTCTCCACCCTTAATTACATATGCCAAGCACCAAGGCAAGATGGAGTCTGCTCTTCCCTTTGCTACAATACTGTGGTTCACAACGAAACACCTGAGTGCGTAATGCGTACCTGGGTAGCAGGGAATTTCATTGAACATTAATACACCACGGCACTACTAGAACTTCTCATGTAATTGCAGAGCACATAAAACTAACATTAAAATAATTGTCTACAGCATGCATCTACCTCTCTTTCTTGCATTAGTCTTTGGCCTTCTGCAGCATATAAGCAATTTGTCTCTTCCAGAAACCTCTGTTCAAATGATTCCTTGTAAACCTGCTCAAGAAATTAAGTTACATTAAGCTTGTGAAGTAAAGGCAGCATGTTTTGGTTGTCAGGCATAGTAAAATCTGAAGAATGCACACAGTTACAAGTATCAGAGTATCACTGCATTAACACAGAAGTTCTGTTTGTCCACTGCTTTTAGAAAGACTAAGATCAGAGCCAACCTCCCAGCAATAGCATGTTTTGGTCATCAGTACTCAAATTGTCTAAATTGACAGGCTTCTGTTCAAGGTACACAGCCCAACACCTGCACCCAGCATCACAGCACAGCAATGACATCCACTCCACCAGAGCTCAAGATTACCACTGGTATTTCTGTGGCAAAAAAAAAAATATACTTCCAACTAGTGAAATATTGGCACAAACCAGGTAATTCCTATCAGTAAAATAATAATATGCTCAGTAACACATCTTCAGATCTGCCAGGTTCTTCTCAGTGGTCCAGGAAAAATGAATTAAAACAGATAAGGGGAACTCTCTTTCTCCAGGGAAGGAATATAGTGTGTAAAAAAGAACACCAACAACAATCACAGGTATCAAAAAATTTCTGCATAATGATTCAGTATAAAAAGGAGTTAAGTTAGAAAGGACAATGATAAAAAATAGTTAGGAGAAGGTAGGGAATAACATGTAAACAGGGGCACAGTTAGTGAAGGATTCCTTGAGTGTGGTGGAAGAAGAGAAGAAAGTATTTCTTCCAACATACGGCAGAGCTGTAAAACTCATTAAATTTTGACAGTTTTTTTTTCTTTTAAGGTCTTGTAAAAGCCTGATTTTTTTTCAATGCAAACATAAGTATGAAACCTTTGGTTTGACAGGCACTCAGAGGATAACATTTCACTAACTCAGCATCACAAGTAGACTTCACTCATTGATTCAGCCTTCTCTTTATAGTAGCTCCATGTTCAAAAAAATAAAATGCTAGATTTCATGTCTTACCTTCCTTTCCTTCAGGATAACAGGAAAAACATTAACATAACAGAATATGGAACTATTCTCTGTATAAAACATGTAAAGCTCCACAACAGGAAACAGCTCTAGAATAGGATTTATGCAAGCAGGAATCAGCTTCCATTAGCTGGGCTTCAATTGCATAATTGTATAAAAATCAGGAATAAGTAGAACATTGTTTTCAGATTAAATATAAAATTTCCTTATTTAAATGTATCTTTCTTCAGAAGCTAACTTCTTTTGAAAGAGGGAGAAGTAGAGATCCTGGCCTATAATTACAGGATTATGAGCACATCTCTATCTCAGTGAAGTGACAGATAATAGAAAAGATCAGAGTAGATTAGTTTCCCTAGTGAAAAAAAGAAAACTACACTTTTGAGCCAATGAAGGACAATGCAGACTTACATCCCATTCCGTAAAAAGGATCCATTAAAGGGGAATGTTTATCTTTAGTTAGCAGAGTACTTTGCTAAAAAATAATAAATGTCAAAAAGTCAACACCTAGAAAAAAAACTGATGCAGTTAGAGAAACCTGGCAAATAACAATGGGGAAAAAAAAAGCAGGAAAAGGCACACAGATCAAATCCACACCTCCAGGTTATGCGTTCTGAAAAGATCATTGACAGAAGTTTGCCTTCTCTCTTAAACAGAATAATTAGCTATTAGTTTTTCTGGTACACGAGAAAAAGTTAGAGATGGAAGTCAGATGGTTAACATGAAAAGCAGAAAACAAATAAGCTGCCTGACCAAAAACCCTGTTTTATGCAGTCTTCCTTGTTGAACTCTTTTTAAGAACTTCAGTCAGTTTCATTACACTGTAAACCACAGACAAACCATCACACATACTAAAAAACTTGCAAACCTACTATTTAAGATTCTGTAGATCACTGTGTCAGCTAAGAAAAACAGGCAGAGGTCTCATTTACAAAGAGGAAGATTGTGCATCAAGTAAAGAAAAGGCAACTGTCTCAGTCTACCAGCTACATTTTTAAGCACATTCATTAGAAGAATAAAAAATTCTGTACAACACAGGAATTAGAAGTCCAAATATAGCCTTTATCAGTAAAGTTTGCTGTACTCACCTGCAGATCAGACAGCATGCTCAACAAGCTCCGCAGCAAACTTCTGTCCACAGCTTCACCATTCCTTTCTCGTTCAATCAGCAGGAGGATTCCATCAATGGTCTTGTTTTGAACTTGCTTGTCACTAATGACATGATTTCTAAATAACTCTAGCCCCATATCCCTGTGTGAATATTGAAAATTAATAATAATATTGGTGATTCTTTTCAAAAGTCTGTATCTCAGTTTTAGAAAAGTATATTCGTAAGAAATATATATGGTACACACACATTATACAGAGAGGGAATGTATTAATGGTGTGTATACTCTTTTTGATGTTTCCACTAAGAAAACTGTAACAAGAATTATCATAAAAATACCAGGCCACATGCTACCAGATGCATACACTTCATCTGAGAACTATGACCACCCTGTACATATTTCGCATAACAGAAATAATGTTGTTAAGAAAATTACTATAATAAAAATTTAAAAATCTGAATATACACCTTAACATAAGATTAAATCAATTTATGTGTAATCTATAAAATTTGTTTGAAATCATGAATCTGGTATGTGGTCAGGACCCCATGATCACCTCCATGAGATTCTTGTTTCATATCAATATGATAAGGAATGGTCCCTCTATGCCATGAAGGCAACTGTTAAATGTTGTTTTGGCCAAGGAAAACAGAGGAATATTAGATAAAACTTGTTATCTCCAACATCTTCACAAGCATGAAGATTTCAGTAAAGAGAATTTTCCCAGTATGAGAATAAAAGACACAAAATATCAACAGACCTATTGAATGACATTCAGTGAAGGGAAGCCCAGCACAAAGAATTGGAGGAAAATTACTGCAGAGGTTGGGAAGAAAGACAGGATGAGTATGGATGCCAGGCTCCTCAGACAGCCTGAAGAACTCCTGAGAGCACACAGGCCAGCCAGACAGGGAAAAGGCATGCTCTTATTTCAGTACTTTACATCTTTTTATTTGCTTTAGACAAGGTACTGATATGAGTAAATGTTCAGCAAAGCCTGGGTTTGTTTTCTCAGGCTATAATATAAAATGCTCCTCAATAGGCATGGTGAAAAACTTGATGCCCAAAGTTGTGACTGCAGTGTGCTTAAAGTACTGCAGCATCTAGGGGGGCTGAGGAGATGGCTTTCATCTCCACACCCTGAGTCATGGGTCTTGATTCTCAAGAGGCCAGTGCTGGAAAGATGATCTGTACCTTGTCAGTGTAACTGATTTCAAAAGAAAAAAAATAATAAAAATCATTCAATTTTGTCCAAACCAGGAGCACCTAAAGCAATGCTGGGCCTAGGGTTAAGGTGCAGAGGCAGCAGCCTGAGGAGGTTCTTCACACAGCCAGCCTCACCCAGGCTGTGACAACCACACCTATATAAATACATATACATACATACACACACACACACATATATATATATATATACACACACATATATATAATATGCCTTGACTTTTAGGCATATGTTCACAGACTTTTTTCTTCTTCCACCCTCACTTTACAACAAATATTTCTGGAGAAGAAAATAACATATGCATATGCTGACACAGGTATTGCCATAAATTAAAACAAAATTTTACAGACCTGTTACACAGATCAAAGATAATGGGAAAACTTTTCAAGCTTTACAAATATAATTGCTTATTCCAACTCTGACGATTTGAGGAATACTTACATGGATACCTACCATATAGAAGGAAGCATTGAATTTTGAAGTACATATGTACGATCCAAAAATAAGAAAATGCTTCTGATCATTATCTGAAAATATATAAAGGAAACATTTTTCTCTTCACCAGCATGTGGCATTTCAATTATAAATTACCTTCTTAAAAACTACATCATATAGACATGCACCTTAATTGCTGATGCATGTATTTTCAACTTCTGTGGTGACTTTTACAGCCACTGGTATGTAATTTTTTTTATGTTAATACTATTACTAAATGGTATTACCACATATATCCAAAATAGTTTTCAAATTCATAAGCATTATTAGCCTGTTATGAGTTTTAGTGCTACTGAGATACATAAGCCGTTCAAGCAGTAGCTCTAAGACACTCAGTAAACACCCTGAAATAGCATGCTGCCATGGTTTTTGCTTTTTAAAAAAAGATTTAAGCACAGACAGCAATAAACTGTGCAACTGATCTTTTCATAATAGAAGCTAGCTGCCAAATTTAATGAGAAAAATAGAGATACATTACTTCTAACATGGGAAAAAAGTATAACAACACATTCTCAATTTTTAATTAAAAAAGAAATACAGGGAGGTGGGTTTTTATCTTGTGACTCTTTCATATTCAAAATCCATTTTAACTTTGCTCATAAAAAGACCACTTAGCTTTCAGATTAGCATAACTAACTCACTCTCAGGCCAGCTACAGAGATTTCTATCCCCAGCTGTCCACCTACTTGTTCCCTAAAAGGTTTCATTGCTTCTGAAGGAATTCCCAAGCTGACAATTTCTGGCCAAGGGTTTTAAAGTAAAACCACAGTGAGCCTGATTTTTTCTCTGTTTTTCCACAATTGCTAACTCAACACATGGGCAAGAAAGCCACTTGCTACAGGTTGTAGCTTTGAGGAGGGGGAAAAAGAAAACCTCTCAAAAGTAAAGAGAACAGAGTTCACTTTTTGTAAAACCTTTTTATAAAATCAGAGGTCCAGTTTAATTACATTTTCAAGGCAATAAACTTAGAATCTATTTTCATCAGTTTGTTGAATTTGTTTTGAATAGTTACCATAAAGCTTTCCATTTTTATTTCAGATAAACACATACCTCTGACCATCCCCCACAGGGGATAGGGATAGATTCAAGGAATTAAAATAGAATTCAACCATTGCGGCATCTCTAGCCAAAGCCACATGTAATGCAATGAAAACTCATTGTAAAATGCTGGTTTAGAATTAGAACAAAGCATTCAACTTGAAGGGACAATTCATATGGAATGTCTTTGAGAGAGGATTTTTGCTGGAACATAATTTATCATGGAGGTAGGGAACACAAAGGGCAGAAAGAGAGAGAGCTTCAGTTATTTAATCTTCCTGTTCTTAGCTCTGTAGTCAGTATAACCATCTCTGCCTTGCAAAAAACAACAAGAAACAAAAAACAAAACAACAAAAAAACAGCTTTCAGAGCTGTCTAAAAGCAAAGATTGTGGATTCTCCAATTACTTAAAATTACAAACAGCAAACAATTTCAGCATATCTTAGTTAAGCTTTTCTTTCCACCCATAGAAAACAGGTGTCAATATACTTCTGAGTGATACTCCAACTTCACATGAAACCTAAGAAAGCTAGCCAACACAGCAGAACATGAAACAACAAAACCATCCTCAGCTATGAAAGGGCAAAGTGAAAAGGTGTGGTGAAACTTGGAGGAGGTGCAAAGCAGTATCAAGTTAAAACCATGACAAACTCCTTTTTGCCAGTCTTCACATCTCAAGGATATACATTTTGAACAAACATTCAACTTACCATTTGTCTGCAATGATCTTGCCAGCATTTATTTATCTTCTTTAAAAATAAAAGACTATCCAGAGAATCTGTACAGCACCTATTAAGGAAAACTAGCTTGCTGGTATCTTTTGAGGCCAGGTTCTGAAGATGATCTTTGCCAGCCATTAAGCAAAGCAGCTCCATGAATATTCCAAAGTTACTGGGACTACTCAGGGATAAACAGTTAATTGCAGAGCTCCTGCCTAGCAGAGGGGCTGGCACCTCTCCAAAAGGCCTCTCCATGTTTTCAAGGAATAACACTCACTGCTCTTCAGTAATACCATCTAGTGGCTGTACAGTATAATTTTGATACAGATTTAAACAAGAAATCCCACCAGGGACCAAAACAACCTTGTCACCAACTGAGGTGAGAGGGACAGGTTTATTTTGTTTGTTTAATGAGTTTACACTGTGCACAACAGAGTGACCCTAATCTCTTAAAAGCAGTTACAGTTCTAAATAATCCCCAACAAATCCAAATACTGCTCTTTTCATATACATCTCCAGGTCTCCCTAAATAAAGTATGAGTTTTCTTTGTTACACAACAGATTTGACTGTTATTTATGAATAACAGAACTCTAATGTATCATGAGTAAATGCAAATGTGGCTTTACCTTCCTTTCCTGCACAGAATCATCTCCAGCTCCTTCTGGCCAAATCTGATTAATCTGATCTTATGCCCTTGGGATAAAAAGCAGTATACCTGTAAAATATAAAATTCTCAACTCTCCGAAAGACTGTTTCTGTCAGACATGGGGAGTGAGCAAAGTTTTAAAACACCTGTTTTAAAACATCTCTTTAGAAGATCATCTTAAGTCTGGAAAGCCAGGAATGCAGTAGACAACTACTGCTTTAAAGCAGTATATAAGATTTATTTTTTAGAGATTAATTATGTTTAAGAGACTACCGTGCTGACTAACTTTTTAGATAGATGTGATTTTAAATGCATCAAAGTAAATGTAGTTAAAAAATCAGCTGCCATATAAAAAGTGAATTCACAATGCTGATTTACATACCATTTCTTACATGCTATGTAGAAGCCAGGCTCCTTAACTATGACTCAAAAAACCCAAAAACAAAACCATGTTGAGACTTAGCTAGATAACAGGGAAAAATAACAAACCAAACACACACTTCTTTATGAGTGTAGGCACTTACCTGGGAAATGCAGTGAACTGAGAAACTGAGTCACAATCCAAAGTACATTTAAGGCATCCACCTGGAAAGAAGATTCTTTCTGGGCCCCAGTCTCTTGCTTCTTTCTGTTTTAACATACTATTTTCATAGAATCATGGAATGGTTTGGGTTGGAAGGGATCTTAAAGATCATCGAGCTCCAACCCACCTGCATGGGCAGGGACACCTCCCACTAGATCAGATTTTCTGCTATTAAAATACACACAGAGACCTAGGAAACACTGCTAGCACCCAAAGCACTGTAGTATCTGTTCAGTCTGCCACTCTGCAGCATATGTTTGCAAAGGCACTCTCCAGGAACACAAGAACAGCCAGGTGGGTGTAGACTGAATTTATCTACTGCCTGAGCAACTGCAACCCTCTGGCTATTACACTAAACCAACTATCACATAAAGAACAGGCTCTGCATGAAAAGCACAACCTGATTCTGAAAATAGGGCTCGGTACACCCAAGTGTCCAGAGAAGATCTACAGGCACTTCTGAGAACAGTTCAGCCAGAAAAAAAATTGAGACAACTAGGGAAATTTACCATAAAACGTGAGGTTACTGTGCATCCCAAGAAAGCCACGTGATCTCCTGAACTTAGATCTCTCTCCCAAGAACTTCCCAAGGTACATGAGACACCTACTGTGCATGTTGAATCTGTTGACACAACAGCTGAATAACTGCTGCTGACCAGTAGTTACTATTCCTCAAACAGGTATACTTCACATTTAAGAATTATTTTACAAAGACACTATTGATGAAATCACCACTACTGTGGTTATTTTTTTTCTTTTTTTAAAGCATTCCTGCTGTAAGCATCTCCACTGCTTACCTGCCATAAAATCCAGACCTGCTCTTAATCCTCACAGTACTACTGAAATTCTCTAGATTAGATGTAAAATTTGCATTCCTACTAAAAGGATAAGTAAATTGTTATTAGAATGCTACTTACCTGCACACAAAAAATTATTAATCCACATGACTGAAGTTGCTTATTCCTGATTTGAAAATAGGTAAGTGGTCAAAAAAGAACCTCTAACACATCGGCAATTACTGGTGCAAATTTCGCAAAGTGTTGTTTTAAAAAAATAATTATATAAACTAACCATTCTAACCACTTCTGTGCATGAGAAAAGGATATTCTCTAAATTGAAGGATTTGTGCTTTCACATGATCTTCACAGACTTGTCGTAGCTGTTTGTACAGTGTAGCAGAGACTTTGTAAGAACAGAGATTTTCAACAGCCTAAAAACCAAAAAAATATGAATTAGATTAAAAAAACCTCAAATTTTTTTGCTTGTTTAATCAAGGCCAACAATAAAAAAGAAAAAAGTAATCAGCATTTATCTGTCCAAGTTACGCACAAAAACAAAACATAAAAATGAAATTATCCAAAATATGTAGAAAAATTAAGACTTCATGATTCCTTTCTGATTTTGGTACATTCTTATACTGACAAATTTGGTGTACAAAAACGTCCACCATCACTTTAAACTTTACAAGAATTTTCCTCCCATGAATACTGCTCACCAGCAGAACTCTTCCTGTAGGTCCACTTTGAGCATCCTCCAGTGTGCACACACACATGCATTTTGGGGAGGGAACACAATCACACAAACTGTTTTCATTTCTTAGTAACTTTAAGGTAGACATTTCAACCACTCTCTGTAAACAGTAAATGAATACAGCTGTTTTCCTGTCATTTTATTAACTTCTTCCCAAATACTTCCACTGATTCACACATTCATGCTTAGATATGTAAACTCAGTGGAAAAAAATAAAGAAAAACAAAGAACCCCCCATTAATCATTAAATAAAGACTTGAATTGATTTATTGGGAACTCATGAGATTTAGTTAAGTATTTATACACAGCTGGCTAACAGACTGGTTCTGCCCCAAACCAAACATTCTTGTGGCCAGGAAATTAATACAAATCAAGTTTTTATGCAGCTGACCCAGACTACACTGAGACAGCTCTAGCCATCTCTAGAATACTGCTGTTCAGCTATACAGTAATTACATTGTCTTACACTAACATTTTTTCCTCACAAGAAACTCAATGAGAATGCCAAAGAGAAAATGTAGCCTTGCTTGACACCACTGCCTATATTTAGATTTTGTTCCAGGCACACTTTATTTTAACTTGTCTGCTGTATTTCAATAAATTATTTTATTAATAGACCACAGCATTTGAAATTAATCACAAAGAAGACAGCCAAATGTTCTGTGAGAACTGTGAAGTTTACATTAAGTGTTTTTGGCCATTCAGTGCTTCATATAAAATTATCCAAAGGAGCTGGACCTTATTTTCATAACTAAAAATCCAGCTGTCTGGACTAAAAATCCAGTTAGAGGAAGCTCTAACTCCACCTCAACTGCCTTTAATCTTTGACCTGATACTGCGAGAACATAACCTAAGACCTAAAGCACTGCTTCACCTGGGCAACTAAAACTGACCTGAGAATATTTTCCTTTGCTCCAGAGGATTTCTAGTGCCACATTTTGTCGACAAATTTTCTGACAGCATCAATGAACTTGGACAAAGTTTCAGTATTTTCTCAGCCATTACTCAGTCTTCCCCAAACCTAAGGTGTTTTTTTTTTGTTTTTTTTTTTTTGGTGTGTCTTATTTCTTTGTAATATGAAACATTATAGTCCCTAATGCCAGCATGTAACTCTTTGTCAAAGCATTAGTAACTGTCCCTCATTCTGTTTCAATTTAAGACCACCCAAACACATGGGCTAGCAAGTGTGTGGGCTTGGAGAGAGGTGAGAGGGAAAGCAAGGCTGCTTCTTTGTGCAGCAGTGCTGGCTTAAAGTGTGTTTCAAACTGCAGCCATGTCACCTCAGTGCCACCCCTACTAGCTGCTTCTGCTTTTTTTTTTTTTTCCCTTTTTTTTTTTTTAATGGGGGCATGAGGTTCAATAATTTCCTTCAGCTTTTGTTTCATTCAGAGTTTTTGCTGCCTCTCTGAAGAAATCTGATTTGCCTTCATCTTGCAAACAACTAGTCTGGAAAAAAGATACAGTAATTATCACCTCTACAAGGATATGAGAAAGACAACATTTTCAGACTCTTTACCTACAGAAATCTAGTAAAAGTTCTGTTTCAAATCACACTTTTAATGGCTTGTTTTGAACAGTCTGCTGTTTTACAGCTTAGCATGCAAATTATTGCTACTTCTTGTATTATTTCCTCTATCGGTTCTAACATTCCAAATAGTTTGCATCCAAAACACAAGTTAACTTGTTTCCCAGAGATTTCCCCAGGGGGTGATTCTAACCTACCCAATGTAATTTTATTTAAATGCACATCAACTACGGCTTCATCAATTTTGATACCATACTAAAGCAAGCAAACAAACAAAATCATCATGCAGTGCTTATGGTTTTCATCTGGTCTTAAAACAGGTAAGAAAAATAACATGTGCAACACACAGTATTCACGCAAAATCATGTTGTGGATAGTTTGTTATGTTTCCTGTGACATAGCCCTTCACATATATATATCCTTCAAATAGAAGCCTGGTCAGGACTCTCAACTTTTTTTCCTTCACTACTACACCATCCTGTTCTGTGTCCTCCAGAAGGGCAGTGCTGCCCCATTTCAGGTTATTTAGGATGCTGCAAAGGGAGTTTTCTTTTTCCATTATTTTTATCACTCACTCCTCACTTGGAAATTCTTTGCACTGCCCCACTTTCTCTATCCCATCAAGTACAAGCTACTTCTATCAAAATCTGTGCAATCTACCACCCATCCCCGACATCATTTCTATTTTAGTCACAAAAAATTGGCTGCCACCCTCCCATTGCTCACTGGCTGCGTCTCTGCCAAGCACCTTCATGCCTGATCCCATGCTGCCTCTAATGCCTGGAAAGGAGTATCCTTCGGGCTACCCACAAAGCCCTGTCATTGTTCTTCAGCTTTTCCTCAGTCACTGTGCCAAATTAAGCAAGTAAATCAGAAAGTTCAAAGGCAGGCTGGTACACCAGCCTGCTCACCACACTGAACCCCAGCAGGCCTCTCACTTCCTCCCTATCTTGTCTGATAAAGATGCAAAAAACACCCCAAAACACCCAAAAAACAAACAAACAAACAAAAGCAGTGATATTAAGAACTGATGCACACAGAGAAATTTTCCCCTGTGGATGACTCGGTGCTCACCAACAAGCAGATAAAATGATCTGTAAGTACAGATCAGGTTTCCAACAGATGCTGAACTTCATCTTTTATTCCTTTGGCAGGAGAGTAAGTACCTATCGATGCGCAGGCAGGCCGAGCACCACCACCCACTGTGCAGCAATCTTGCTGATCTGCACCACTGCCTTGCAGACCATCGGACTGGCCTTGTGCAGCTTCGACAAACAAGCAAGCAAACAGAAAAAGCAAGAAGTACAGTTCCTCCCTTTGCAGCTTATCTGAAAACCCTGTCCTCCCACCAAAACTCAAGTCTGTACCCTGGCGATTGCATAGCCATATTACTATAATCTCGTTTCTGAGCCTCTGAAAACAAGTTAGGTAACCCTCCAAGCATCTGTGGGTTTGTTTTTGGTTTTGTTTTGTTTTTATCTAGGCATGAAAAAGCAGGATTTTTCAAATGCTGAGTTTAAAACCATAAAATGTATTATGTAATTCAAACTCTGCAAACCTGCAAGTATTAATAGATTAATGTGTCAATCATCTATTTAAAGGGAGTAAATTATATTAACAAGCATGTACACACCCAGCCATTTTAGACCCATATATTACATCCCTTAATGAGAGACAAGGATAGTCAGCTCTCAAATGCATCCTGATTTTCTGAAGAATGGACCCAATATGGACTTCTGGCTTTCTCTTCTCTCACAGTCTGCACTTTGCAGACAACATCAAACCTACCTCAGCTGAACATTAAGACAAAACCAGGTAAGCATAATAATGTCTTAGGTCCTGTTCTGGCAACGAGATCCACATCTGCAGATCAAACACCTGCACCCACAGAAAACTCATAACTAACTTAATGTATGTAGCACAACTTGGCGCATCAGTAGTTTTTTATAACATGATCATCATAAAAATTACTACTTCAGTTACACAGTTCAAAGCGCTCATGTTTAAAATAATATAGAACTAAGGCATATATAAATGAAGAAAGTAGAAAGAAGAAATGGCTCATGAGTATTTCTCTTTTACCATTCCTAGCATCTGCTCATATAGTCCAGATGCTACACAAATACTTTTTCACCATTAAAAAAAAAAGATCCTGATTGTTATGAAAATAACAGTAAACTGAACCACAGGCAGACTGACAGTTTGTTTCCTGCTCAGTCAAGTTTCTTTTTTAATTTCCCAAAGGGTATTGATACTGAAGTCTAATTCCTGTTATCTAACAACACCAAAGATTTCAACATTACTATTCACAAGAGTCCAAAGTATGAGCAAAAGATAAATCATAACAAAATATGTATCTGCACAACTCAGCAAGGGCACCATCCCAGTTCTAGCACCTTGGGTAAGCACTGCATTGGAGAGATGGACACCTAACTCTCAGCCCTGTCCAGGCACTGACTTCAGTGTCTCCCAACATAAACTGCTTTTTCATGGGCCCAGATCCTGGTAACTTGCCAAGGAACTGCTATATAAATCTGCAAACTGACTAGAAGCAGAGTCTGGAGCAAACAGTTCAGAAAACATAATCAGCTTTTAACAAATGCACTATGCTAAGTATGTAGCTCTGTGGAAGACCCAAAGCACTTAATTTTCCTTCTGTTAAACCTAAAAAAAATCCCTACAAGCCTCTTACCTGGTAGAGCTCTTCAAGGTTGTACTTAATAGAAATGCTACTCTGTATCGCTCCCACTGCCTCATGAAGCTTCTGCCATGTGTCCTGAGTATAATTATCTGGTAATTTGGGTCTTTCTGCGAAGGAAGACACAGGTAGTTGAAAACCAGCCGCACAAGGGGAGCCCCTAGCTATCCTTCTCACCCTGCTTCCCCAACTTCGGCCAAGCCGTGTTGTGCTTGACGGCTTAGTCCTGGCACAAGCAGAGGGTCTTCTCCCCCTTGCCCCGAGCCAGCAAAGCGCAGCGCCGGGGGGCAGACCTGCCCGCGCAGGGCAGAGCCGGCCTCGGGGCCCACCCCAGCCGCGGGGCTGCTCGCTGCGTTCTCTTTACCCCCGTCGCTACTTTTAGCCAGGTAACCCTCGCCTCCCCGTAATCAGCTGTGACACTAAGGTGGCTTTCTGCCCGCTTCCTCCCGCTGCCCCCGCGCACCCAGCCCCGCGCCTGTCCCCGTAAGCCCTTAAACCGGGACGGTGACGGCAGCGGGGCGGGTTATCGGCCCGCCGGCAGCCTCCTGTCGCCCAGATAAGGCGGAGGGGCGGCTGGCAGCGCCGGGCCCCCCCGCCGCTGCCCACCGGGGGAAGGAGCGGGGGAGCGGCCGGGCCCGCGGCAAACACGGCGGGGGCGAGGGCCGGGCGGCGGGGCAGGGCGCACCTGCGGGGGGAAGAGGGCCCGGCCCGCACCCACCTCTGAAGTTCTTGATCACGAGTTTCTTGGAGGAGGCGGTCGCGCCTCCCCCGCCGCCTCCTCCTCCTCCTCCTCCCCCCCCGGCGCGGGTGGCGGCGGTCAGCGAGGAGGGCTTGGTGAGCCCGTTGGTGTGCCCCACCAAGGCCGACAAGTGCGGCTTCTTCTGGGGCTCGTCCGCCATCTCCGCCCCGGGCGCCGTGTCCGGCCGGGGCAAGGCGCTGGGCTGGGGCTGGCTGGTCCCCGCCTCCGCTCCCTCCTCCTCCTCCTCCTCCTCCTCCTCCGCCGCCACCCAGCCGCCCTCCCCCACCCTGCCGGCTTCCCGGCCCTGCCCCCGGGTGCCTGCCAAGGGCCGCCGGGCCCGGCACTCACCGGCAGCCGCCCGCCTCCGCCGCCCAGCCCGGTGCCCGCGGCCGCTCCGGGCGTGCGGGCAGCGCCAGCCCCGCTCACAAGATGGCTCCAGCGCCCGGGGCAGCCCGGCGGAGCCGAGCGGGCGGCGGGGGCTCCCCGCCATCGCCACCTCGCACCCCCCCGGGGCCCCCGCTTCGCTCGGCCCGGCCGCGGCAGGGGCGGCGGGAGGACGCCGAGGAGCAGCCAGCTCTCCCGGCCCCGGCAGGCCGCGCACGGCCGGTTCCCGGGGGGTCCGGCCGGTTCCCGGGGGGTCCGGCCGGGGCCCGCTAAGGACACCGGTGGCACCTGCTTTACCCGCCTCACGGCGGCGCCCGTAAAGCGACCGTTTCGCGAGCTTAAAGGCTCGATGTAACGTTCTGCGCCAACAGTTCACACGGGCACCGAAGCGGCCGCAGCCGGCGGGGACGGCGGGTGGTTTAGCCCGGGCGCTCTACTCAGGGAAGCGACGCGGGGCACCCGCCAGCGCGGGCCCGGCCCCGCGCAACACCCGGCCTGGGGCTCCCCGGGGCCGAGGGGCGGAGCAGCCGCTCCCGCCTCGCCCCGCCCCGCCCCGCCTCGCCTCGCCCCGCCCCGCCCCGCCCCCTGAACGTGCCGCACGCCCCGCGCACGAGGCTTACCGCTGACGCACGCCCTCGGCCCCGCCCGCCGCGCTTCGCCATTGGCTACCGCCGCGAAGCCACGCCCCGCCCCGCCCCCGGGCCGCTGTGGGCGGGGCCGAGGGGGCAGCGGCGGGAGTCACGTGGGGCAGCGGGCCGCTCCCGCCGCGCCGGTTGGCCGCCGGCTCGCGCCCGCAGCGGAAGTGTGGCGGAAGGCGCCGGAAGCGCGGCGCCGGGGCCGGAGGGTGGGTGGGCTGGCGGGGCCGGGCCGGGCCTGCGGGGAGCGGGGGGCGGCGGGGGGGGGGGCGGCCGGTCTCTGCCCTCCTTGCCGCTCTGCTCGCCGCGGGCAGCGGCCGCTCGCCGGGCGGGGGGTCTGGGGGAGCCCCGCCGCGTCTCCTCGGGGCTGCGTGCGGGAGGCGGCGCCTCCGCCCCGCTTTTACCTTCCCCCTCCCTCTCGCAGGATGTGAGACAGCCGCCTGTCCCCTGGGACCCCCGCCGCCCCCATGGCGCACATCACCATCAACCAGTACCTGCAGCAGGTGAGCCGAGTGGGGGGGTTTGCCTTGCTGGAAGTCTGTTGCTTAGTTTTAAGAAATGAAACAGGAATAAGGAACAAATTGGGTAAACGAAGAGGTTCTTCAAAGCCTGTCGTAAGTATGTCACCGTCTGCCGAGGATGCCTGGGATTGCTGAAAAGCGTGGTGGCTGCTGATGTGCAGTTATTTTCACGGGTGGTGAAGTTATTTTTCCGTAAGACAGCACGTTTTCCTAGCGCGGTGGGGCTGCGTGTGCATGCAGGGACAAACGCAGCTCAGGGATGTGAGAAATACAGGCAGTTAATAAGTACAGAATTCTGTGCAGAGACACGCCGTGTAGGGCATGGAGGATGGAGAGACATGAACATGGTCACAAGGATGGAGCTGGACCGAGCTTTTAGTGTCAAGCTTTTAGTGTGATCACTTAATGTTTCTTTCTGAACCGTCATCTTTTCATTACTGTTGCCATCTTACTCGCTTCACTCACAATCAGTCAAGTCAACGCAGTGAAGGGCACAAAAAGAGAGTTATTGTTCGGGATTGAGTCTCAAAAATGAAGCGCCTGAGGCCTCTCAGGACAGTGATGTGCTCTGCAAAGTCAGCATCTTCTCCAGTTGACAGTCCTCGTGATCCTCTCCACCATCCCTATCATATACACCGTGTCTGCATGTTTGAACTGTCTGCATTTTCTGAAGTTCATGCACACCCCTCACCAATACCTTATCTCTTCTGAAAGAAAACCATTTTGCTGTGTCAGACTCAGACACTTTACTGATGGAACGGACGCTCACTAGCTGAGGATGGAAATCCAAAGCAGTGGGTGAGGAAGTGGCAGATAACAGGATGCATAACACTTAGAATTAAAGGCAGGTAGATTAAACAGGTATCTATCATTCGAAGGGCAATGTGTGATATTATACTGCTTAAACTCTTTCAGGGATTTGTGTCTTTTTTTTTGGTTCTTTTTCCAAGTAAAGGAGAGCTTATTTTGTGTTTTTGAAGTAGGGTTTTTTTTAAATTAAATATTAAATTAATATGAAATATATTTGCAAGACCTGACTCATGATGTGCAAATTCCATCTGCAGCATTACTAACAACAATAAAAAAAGATTGTTTCTGCCTTCATAAATATGTTTGATGTTCCTAAGTCCAACTGGAATTTTAGAAAAGTTAACCAAATCTGGTTCACAGCTGCTAATTTACAATGTTAAACTTATCTAAGTTGTCTGGAGATTCTCTGGTTTGCTTGTATTCCACAAATAAGGCACACAATAGTGCTTGCCTCACCTTTTTGAAAAACAGGTGTATCCAGTATTGATTCATTTAGTGTTAAACCTTTAGAAACTTGCATTTGGCTTGTTATTGATATGGATGAACAGCGGTAACAAGAACATGGCTCCTGTAGTCATCTGTAAATATATTGGGTGGCTGTGGGCTGATTTTATTGTATTGTGGGGCTGGTTTTTTTGTAGGTACAAGAAGCCATTGACAGCAGAGATGGACAATTTTGTGCAGAATTGGTATCATTTAAACATCCACATGTTGCAAACCCAAGGCTACAGGTGAGAATCTGTTTTTTAACTGCCTTTTGTTTTGCTTTCAATTTTCCTAGCTCTTTATATGGGTTGCTTTCCATTGGAAGTAAACCTCAGAAACCTGTCGCCCAGGCTAGAGCAGGATCCCCTTGTAGATTCATGTCCCTTTTCTTCTTACAAGGATATTATATATTTCCTTTTTTTTTCCTGGGTGGCTTTTTGTGTTCCACTTAGAATTGTTTTCTGGAAAGTCCCCCTGGCCAGGTCTATGTTAGTTGGTAATGTGGCACAGTGGGAGTGACTGTACAGAGAAAACCAGTGTGTAGCAAGACTTCAGTGTTTGTGCTACATGCATTTTGGATGCTTTTATTTAAGGCCAGTTCTAATCAGGTTCTGAAGACAGAACAACTCCACGAGCAACTCCATTACACAGGATGTGATTATTCATATACCTTAAGGTTCTGGTAGATTGAGTAGACATGTATGCATAAAACTGCCATGGTAGGGTATCCATATGATCTGGTTCTGGTGCACTGGACGTTCATTTCACCTGTCACTGATTTATTCTATACCTAGCTTCCATCTCCAGAGGAGAAGTGTCAACAAGTTTTGGAACCTCCATATGATGAAATGTTTGCAGCCCACTTAAGGTACCGATGGACCAGAAATGGAAAGGGAGTTGTGAAACGTCCAGCAGGGATGGGGAAAGTTATCCTTAAGTTTACTTAGTTATTTTAAAAAGCTTACATCTGAAAACTTGGTATTTATTAGTCTTATAAATAATGCTTGCACTGCAGGAAATAAAGTCCTTTTTCCTCTCCACATAAAATGTGCTTCATGTACCTTGCAGTCATCTGCATGTAGCCACTGACACAGCTTTGGTTTCAGTGTTTGCTCTATTCTCAGCTCTGCATTTACTAGCTACACAAGAATATGGAGTGAAATAAGTAAGGGAAATATTTTTAAAAGGCAATTCTAGTCATAAAAGTACTCTTGAGGTAGCTCTAGGACCTAAGTAATTCTGTGAGGTTTTGATTTATAAAAAATTCTGCATTAACAAAGTCTTCTGTTGGCTTTCAACAGTCTTAGAATATTTTTTTTAACTATGCTAACCTCAGGGACAGTTTCAATAAGCATTAGTGTATTACAGCTGATATTGTGTGTATTATACAAACAAATCCCCATTCTTCTCTTGGATCGCTTTTCTATAATTATCAGGTTTAGTGCTGTGTTAAAATACTTGTGGTGTTTTGTTAGGAGCTCTTCTAATACATTCCTGTATCTCTTTTAAATAATCTGTAAAGCTGTATGCCTATTAAAAGGCAAAAGCAAATAGTTTCTTACCTATATGATATTTTCTGAGGCATTAATGCAGTTTTTCTTTGACAGGTGTACTTATGCTGTTGGAAACCATGACTTTATAGAAGCATACAAATGCCAGACTGTTATTGTCCAATATCCTTTGCCATAAATCTTGTATATTGTTTTGAGATTAACTATATGTTTTCTTGTGGAATAAGTTATCTTTACCTCTTAAAATATTATAGAATGTGATCTGCTTCCAAATACACTTCAGCTGTTTTAAGTTCTTAAGCAAGGAAATACAAGTAGAGTCTTCTTTCAACTTTCTGTAGGACTAAGAAGGAATCTGTCACTTTGCTCTAAAATAGAAAATTAATTTGTCACAGAGTATAAGAGATCCTCAAATCATTAACATGTGTCTTAGTTTGTACTTGGCTGTGGGGAAGATACTGATAAGGAAAGCTGCTGTCTTATCTCTAAGCAACCAGTGTTTCTCATGGCTGCTGCCACATCAAGGAGTGTGTGGCTGTGCTTGTCTTCCCTGCTGTATCTTTGCATCCTGACTCCTCATCTGCTTGCTGCTTGCTTGGTTTCTGCCCTTTCATGTAGTGATATGTGGCACTATACAACTGCTGGGTTTTATATCTGTGCTTCATTTAATAGCATTTTAAATTCTCCTAAATACAATACATCTTTCCTGCGAGCCTTTCAAGCCCATAAAGAGGAAAACTGGTGAGTACCTCGTAGAGAGCTGCTAGAAACTAGACACTCATCTTTCACTGTCATAGTACCATAGTAGTCCAGTTAAAATTAGGCCTGTAGTTTTTATTTATCCTCAGGATTCTTAAAATGCAGCCTGATTGATTTTGCTGCTTGAGGTTTTAGAACCAGTAACTGAAAAATAAACATCTAGAGCTTAGTTGTGTGGGATGGTCCATATGTAAACATGTGAAGGATTTTTTCAAGTTGAGATGGTATTTTATTAAAGACACTGTAAAAAATGTTACTGAATTAATTCTCCTTCCAGTGTAGGATCTCTGAAGTGCTGAGGTCTTAAAGGCCTTTCCTTTTAAAAACTGTGTCCTTTATTTAAAGATTAATTTATACTCTTCTAGTCTGATGACCAACTGACCAAAAAAAATTAAAATAATTCTTGTTTCTCATGTCTTATTGCATGATTTGCACCTACTTAGTGTAGTATCTTTTACCTTTCCAGGGCTTTACCTATCATGTACGCTGTAGCCCTCGATCTTCGAATTTTTGCTAATAATGTAAGTAGATCTGATTACAGCCTCATTGCTTTTTATCTGTTAGGCATTTCCATGGTTGAAGTATTTTAGACTTTATAAGGTAGCCTAATTTTGCTCGGTACTGTTTTCAAGTCCTTGTTTAGGATTTTGTTGAGACACTGAGTTCATCCAGTCCTATTGACAAGTGAGGTTGCTCAGTCGGCCTCTCTCCCATTTTCAGCTTGAACTTAGGAAGTTCCAAGGACCTGCATGCAACTCACAGCAGCCGCTTAGAGCATATGAAGTGATTGAATAATCTTTACAGAGTAACATGGTGGCACAACTCACTATTTCCATATGTTATCATGGGGATTTGGTGGAGTCTCAGTAAGGGTGGAGATATCCCAGACAGCTGAGCTAATCTATCCACTTACCACATCTGAAGAGAGAAGTTACTGCCTTCTTTCCCTTCTTCCAGCTGTGTGTGCTGCTTTTGATGCTTACTGAAGCCCTTGCTGGGTCCATACAACTGCTGACAAGCAAAAAAACCCACAACAAACCCAACACATACACATTCTTTTTCTCAGTCTAATGAATTGCCATGGCCTGTGTAGGGATCTAATGACACCTGCTAGGTCAAAGTAAGTGGCAGGGTTGTGATCTTGCTCCCAATCACTTTACCTGAAATGGTGAAAGTAGAGTTCAACTTAGGTTAGAGTTTGACAGTATTCACTCATTTCGGTCTTTGTCCCCTGAGCACTTTGTCACCCAGGCACATTTATGCCTGCCCACCCACCCACAAAACATTTGGCATGCTTGCACGGAGAGTATTTTGAGTGTCTGTGCCTACTCAGTAACCAGTCTTAGTTCTTAGGCTGAGTAGGGCAAATTCATGTATTTGAGATGCATGAGAAAGGGGAAAGTGGGATCAGTCATGTTAGAAGTGTTTGAACTCTGTCTGCTAACCTTTGTGCGTTCAAAGGATGCAATACAGAGAAGACTTCTGCAGCAAATGGATGCATTTCCATTTCTTTTTCTTACGATTCAGCTAGTGAGAATGCAAGCATTATAATAAAACTTTAGAAAGCATGTAGTAAATATCTGCTCCCTGTTTTCCCCCCACTCTTCTTTGTTAAGATCTGCATTAATCAGAGCATGGATCTTTTCCGTGTGTTGGTAACTCACTTTTTTCCTCTTGCTGCTGTAACATATGTTTTCCATTTCTCCTGAACATCCCAGGCCCCAGCAGTGTGTGTTACTACTAGAAAATGTTGAATATGGTTTAGAAATAAAATCTATCCCTCGTGGCTGTAGAGAAGAGCTTAATTATAAATTCTAAAACTCAGACTCCATAACCGTGGAGTCATTTGAGTTTGCTTTTAATAAAAAGACATGTTTTGCTAGACTCTTGGTTTTTGAAAACTTGGGTTGAAGTGTTAATTCTCCAGTTCAGCTATCAAATTATGCTGAATTTAGATTTTTGAGAGCTCAGTGCTGCTACAGGTCATAGTGGTCAGCACTGTTTTCAAAGGACTGTCTTCCTGTGCATTAGATTTGGTACATGTTCAGCAGCCTCTCTGAGTGTTTTCTTTTATTCTGTGAGTTTGACTACCTTCTAGATATGGGGGAGAGCAGGCATGACAAATACATTGCTACAAGACTTTTTAGAATGTTATGTTATAGAGCTAAACTGTTTAGACCCAGAGATCCAGCGTGTAAAATTACACATTGTTTCTTGCTGTGTAATGATAGGCAGATCAACAGCTGGTGAAGAAAGGGAAAAGCAAAGTTGGGGACATGTTGGAAAAAGCAGCAGAACTGCTGATGAGCTGTTTTCGAGTCTGTGCCAGTGACACGTAAGCGAAAGATCCTCTATAGAGCTTGCATTATTAGATTTTTAAGAATGTAGCATTTTCCCACTTACTATCTGGGTAAGAAGGGACACTTCTTAGGCTCGTTTCCTGTCATTTATAGTCTGTTCTCTGTTGACTGTTGACTACAGCTGTGGAGGCTCCCCTTCAGGTTCAACATTCTAAGCAGATGTGAGGGACTGATTATGTCCTGGTTTCTCAGGAAGTATCATTAATGCTTTTGAGCCCTGTTCATTTGTGAAGTTTGCTTCACTGCAGTTAGAAAGAAAAGGAATGACTTTGGTTTCCAGTCTCAGCAATTTTAATACTTCCAAAGTGAAGAAAATAGTTGGTTGGTTATTTTTTTTTTCTTTCCTACCCCCACATCTTTCTTTCACCTTGAATATTATAAGCAACTGCTATACTGGTGTATGTGTTAACTGCAGCCTGGAGCGAGGACCTTGATATACATGAGTAATATTTTTCATGGCATCTTTTAATTATGTTGAGGAGAAATGAAGCAGACCTGTATAAAATTTAAGATGGAAACACATGTTCTGTTTGTCCAGTGCTGTTATGGTTTAGGATAAGGAGTTTGGTCTTGACTTTTATTTTCAGACACCTGTTTTTACCCTAGAAATCAATTAAATATTTATGGACAGAATTTACCATGAGGATAAAGTAATTATTTTCTTACAATGTGCAGTAGTAATATTTTTATTCTTTTCTTGTGACAGTCGAGCAGGCATTGAAGATTCCAAAAAGTGGGGCATGCTGTTTCTTGTGAATCAACTGTTTAAAATTTATTTTAAGGTAGGGTTCAAGTTTTGTCAGCTATGTTTTGTATTTCGTAGTCTTAAAATCAAACCCACCTTTTTTAGTATGATACTGTGTATCTACACTCTCTGAGTAAAATGCAATTCTTTTTCTTTGACAGATCAACAAGCTCCATCTATGTAAGCCCTTAATTAGAGCAATTGACAGCTCAAATCTGAAGGATGAATATAGTATGGCACAGAGAGTTACGTACAGATACTACGTTGGACGCAAAGCCATGTTTGACAGTGACTTTAAGCAAGGTACTGTGTGCCCGTAAGACAAATTTAGTTTTGCTGCTTGGTGTGAAATCTAGCTGCTGTTGTGTGTAAAGGTGCAGTTGTGTTTGCATGGATCAAAGGAGAAGTCACGATGAAAGATCCAAGGCCCACAGGCTGAGTCGGATCAGAGATGAGATTATATGATGCTTCTAATTGTAGAATATGCCCGGTTTTAGAATACTTGTCAGTGCAGTTCTCTGTAATCTTATGCACTTTGTGCATGCATAATGCAATGCATGAGCATCCAAAAGAATAGGTTTGTAAAAAGTTTCACAATGGAGGCTTTGCAGCTGTCTTGTCCTCTTCAGGTTGGTGTATACCATGTAGAAAATCTTCAGCAAGATGTACTGTAGAATTAGTTTCTCAGTGCATTGATTTTGGAAGATGCAGAAACTGCATTTCTGAGGTTTCTTACTCACTAATAGAGATAATTCTGGAGTTAAGGTGTGCAGCTTTCATCACTAACTAAAGCCTCTGACCAAGATCTGTTCTGGAGCCAGTTTTGTTACTCTAAACATGGTCTTCTGACTGTCATGCTTGTTATTTTTCTCTCTTGGTGAAAACTGATGAGAGATTTTCATGTTGTCATGCCGTGTGATCTCACTCACAAGTTTCTGCAGTTCAGGAGGTGTGTGCATCACACACAGTTTACGTCCTCTGAAGAACCTAATCTGTGAATTTAGAAAATAGAGTTCTCTTTCAACAGTGCTTTTTGAGATTCTCCCCTCCTGCAGCAGTAGCACTGTAATATTACTCAAATCAGCTGAAAATTCCAAACTTGCTTGTAACTGTTACCTCTGACATCTAGACCTTGACAAGTTTTCTTTGATTTTCTGAAAGAGGACTTATTTTTCTGCTACTACTTTGTATTTAGTGTGAATCTCCAATAATTATTATAGTATTTTTCTTAATGTATTTTGATGGTATGATTAGTTTTTAGACAATTTAAAATATCACATGTTCAAGCTAGAGGTGGATATTAAGTACAGGATTTGGGTTACAGTTTTAATCCATTTTTGTTGTTGACTCAGTTTACTAGAACTTCTGTCTTTGCAGCTGAAGAGTATCTTTCATTTGCCTTTGAGCACTGTCACCGCTCCAGCCAGAAGAACAAAAGAATGATTTTGATCTACCTGCTGCCAGTAAAAATGTTGTTGGTGAGTAGATGCTGCTCTTCTAAATAATTTTTTTGGCATATAACTGAACCAATGCTCAGTATAGTTCTTGTTTTTCCCCTATTGGAATTCTGAGGCTATATATGTCTGACCCCCATAAGAGCCAGTATATGCACACTTTGTAGTGTGAGGACAGAAAGTGTTGAATTGTCATTTATAGCAACAGAGGAAGGGAGAAGGGGACAAAAAAAAACCAACCCCAAAACCCAAACAAAAACCTCGCCCTCCTCCCATCTCTCCTAACAGTGCAACATGAGGTTACTTTGGTGATAAAGGTAACTTTGAGCTCTTTGGAGAAGCACTTAGCAGTATAACTTATGTAGCAGAGTGCATGTCTGGTGATCAGCTGCACAGATGGGCCAGGAAAAGTGTGGATTCCCTAATACAAATCTGTGTGCTTCTTTCACCTGGTGAAAAGAAAGAAGATGTGCATACAGATTGCTGAAGACTGTTGAGAGGGTTTTGCCACAGGAGAGAAAGGATCCCTGTCTTTGGATTTTCTGTTTGCACCTTGCCATAAGGGTCATGAAGTAGAACATTTTAGTTTTTTAAAAAAAGCAATGAAGACTGGTTACTATTTGATCCTTTCATCCCTAAGTTAAGAAAGAATTAAATACCTCTCTGTTTCCTGATCCTGTGCTTTCCCATGTACTGTGCTAGCATTTGTGTATCCCTGAGTTAGTGGGGATATGCTAGCAATCCAGTGTAACTGAGGGGACAAGAACTAGATTTTAGAGTTTCCCAGTCCTGGCCCTGTTAACAAAGTTACCTGTAGAAAGTGTTGCTATCCCCTGCTTTTATGAGTTGCCATCTTCTGCCTTTACCCCAACCTGTTTATGACCATCCTTCCCTTTTTCAGTGCTCCCTTTCCCATGCCTTGTAGTGTCAAGGAGATAAAGGGGAAACATAGTGGGTTTGAAAATTGCCTTCTGTGTTTCAATTTTTATTAACTTTCTTACTGATTGTTTTCTGATCAATCAATAGTAGCATTGATCAAAGAAAAACTAACAGTCTTCCTAAAAACTTTGTCTCAGTCCTGACTGGGTCACTTGAACCAGTTGGGCCCGTTAGTGCCTACAATTACTGTGGCTTTTCTGTAGCAGTTACAGTGTACAAGGAGTAAAGAAACTAGATAATTGTCATTGTTTTTACAGTCGCTTTTTTTTTAACAGAGCCCAAACATTAACACTAACCTTAAACAGTTCTAAAATAGCTTGGACGTTTGGGTTGGTTTATTCCTAGCAGCTCTCAGTAAACATGCAGCTGAGTTCTGCTCTCAGCTAATCCTCCAACCAGGAAAGGAGTTACCAACAGCATAGCATGATGGTAACTAAATTTAAAGTCTGACCCAAGTCAGTGTGCAATCTGATCCCTGCTGTGCAGGGGGAAAGAACAAAGTTTCTTTTTGATAGTGTAGGTGGCTCAGTATTACCTCATCTAGCAATGAAAATTAATTTTGCGTCTCTAAATTTCAACTTTCTCTCTTTCTTTTTTTTTTTGGCTTTTTTTTTAAAGGACTTTTTTATTTCTGCACAGATGCAAAGTGAAGAAAAAATCTGGTACAGACTGAGCTAGAACCTGACAGTGCTGAAGCACTGCTTGTATTATTAGTAATGCTTGGGATTCCTGCAGTGCTTCCATTTGCATGTTGTCATACAGCCATGACATAAAATTTTGATCTGCCTAGGGGCCTCATGTCACAGGATCTTGATTTTACAAGTTTGGTAACTTTTCTCCAACATTAAGAAATATTAGGACTCCATAAACTGTGATACATACGTAGTTACCTTGAGTTGAACTACAAGGTGCTTAGCGGGGGCAAGGGAATTATCTTACAAATACCTCTTGTTCTGGAGAAAAGAAAAAAGAAGTATTAAAATAGTTGTCTTTCTCTCTAATGAATGTTTTTATAGCTTACTGGATTACCTGTAAAATGCATTTGACATTACCCTGGAAAACTTGGAAACCACTTCTTTTTCAGGGCCATATGCCAACAATTCAGCTCTTAAAAAAGTATGACCTTATGCAGTTTGCTGAAGTAACCAAGGCTGTGAGGTATGATGATGGTTTTATTGCACTATGTAAAAAGTATTAAGTAAAATGCATTCATTTGGGATGACTGAGGAAGGCAGGGAGGGATATTTCTACCAAGTCTGACAATATTTTTTGTGTTTGGGTGAGACCTTCTCATGTTTTTATTTCTTCATCCTTGTAGTGAAGGCAATCTTCTCCTACTGAATGATGCTCTGACAAAGCACGAAACCTTCTTTATTCGGTGTGGAATCTTTCTTATCCTTGAGAAGCTGAAAATCATCACATACAGAAATCTTTTTAAGAAAGTGTAAGCATAACAAAATCTCCATTTTTGCAAAAAAATTTAATATGGTTTCACCTAGGACTGAGAAACAGATATGCTCCTTAGTTCTCCTGGAGACAGCTAGATTCCTGCTAAAGTCAATTTATTGTAGAAGGGCTATTTTTCTAGGAACCAGAATTTTAAAGTAATTTTTTCTCATTAACAGATATTTTCCTGTTGTTTCTTTCAGGTATTTACTACTTAAAACCCATCAGCTATCTCTGGATGCCTTTCTCTATGCCCTGAAATTCATGCAAGTAGATGATGTTGATATTGATGAAGTCCAGTGCATTTTAGCTAACCTTATATACATGGTATGTGCTGACCATTTGTTGTCTGGTTATTCCAGACTTCAGACAGTAAAAAACACTAGGGGGAGAATCAAAGTTTATAATAACAATAATAATAATAATGATGACGATGATGATGATGATGATGATGATATCAGTAATCTCAGGTTCTCTTGTGTAAAAAAAGTTAATTCACTTGTGCCCAAAGTGAAATCTTTTCATTTGTCCTGAGAGTTTCCTCTAGTTCCTGCCTCTTTTGCAGCAATCAGGTAAAATTGAGGTTGAGTTTTGCATTACATTTCTATATATGCATAAATACTGATTTAAAAATAGAAAAATTGTAACTGGGACCAAAAGGGCTCTGTTCTGCATTTGCAGTAGAAGACTCTTGATATTCTAACCTTAGAAAAAATTGGAACTGGATTTCTTTGGTTTTGTTTCACATTTTGTCTCTTACTCTAAGTGGATCTCAACAATTCACGAACAGATACAGACTTGAAATCAGTAGAATTCTAATAAATTTGAGGTTTTTGAAGCGGCTTTGCAGTGTCAGCAAGAAAACGAACCACTTCTCTCTTTCTGAAATAGATATTTTTGATGTGTTCTAAGAGTAACAGAGGGTGGGATTAGGTCATTTAAAGAAGTCTTTCAGTTACAACACTATGTCTGAAAAGGAAGTACTGTCATTCAGTTGATTAGGTATGGAATAGAGATTAATGAAAATCCTAATTTTAAAGTGAGCAAGAGTAAATTTAGAAACACTTCCTTAGAGCTCTGTCTGTTCACGGCAAGGTGAGCAGAGCAGGAAGGGGCCCTGGCAGCAGGCTCTCTGTCTGGCAGCACCGTTAGTGCCAAACACCGCTGGGGTTCCAACTTCCCACTTGCTCTGTGAGCTGACACACCTACAGACTTTGAGTTCTTAGTTCAGCAGTGCAGATGTGATTGAGTATGCACACACAGCTTTGCTTGGTGTACTCTGAAGGTAGCTGAGGTTATCAGCATTGTGTTACTGGCTTCCAGGACTAACACTGTCTTTTTCTCCTTCTGCCAGGGTCACATTAAAGGCTATATATCTCATCAGCATCAAAAGCTTGTGGTCAGTAAGCAGAACCCATTTCCTCCACTGTCAACAGTGTGTTGAATATTGATTCTTAGCCATGCAGGTAACTTTTCAGATGCTCAGCTTGCCCAGTGGACCTGCTCCTTATCACCCTGAGAACATTGTAAATGACCTCATTCATGTCCAGGACTGGAATACCAGGAACTGTTTGTGGCTCCTTTCCCAGAATGACCAAGGCTGCCAGTGTTACAAAGTGCATTGGAATAAAATGCCAACTTTTCAGTGATAGCTTCCACCGGCTTTCTAGATCATTAAAAGGATTTCATGAGGAAATACAGCAAAACATTCCAAATTCCTTCCAAAGTACTTAAAAAGCTTTTATTAAAGTACTTCGTGTTATTATTTCTGCATTTATCTTTCAGAGGGGTGAAGTTACTGGTGTTCATCCATTCCTCAGAGTGGAAATGATGGGTTTTTTTCATGGTTTCCATTTCCAAGTCACTTCAATAATCTTGCTGGTACTCAATACTCTCTTCAAGCCTTCTCTAAAAACTAAAGAAGTGCTTTACTCTAAAAGCTTTACTGTGTCAGTGATAATTACAGGTTCAGGTAAATGTGGGATTTTTGTCTTTAAGTGCCCACAGATGAGTTGGGGTTTTTGGTTTTTTCTAATTACTATTCTGGTAACATTTAGTTTCATTTTTGTTACGATGTACAAAAGCTTATCTAAATAACTTATCCATACTTGTGTGTTTTTTTCTGCTTCTGGGGAAAACTCTGCAACTGGATCCATTATTTTAAGTGTTACTGTCCTGAGACTTCTGTTTGTTTGGGGGTGGTACAATTAACTTTTTGTCCATAGTCATCGGATGGTAGTTTGGGATTTTTTTAATTACTTTAGAAGGAAATAAAAGATATTTTTTTTCTCCTCTTTGAGAGTTCAGTTTCATTTTGCCCACTAACAGACATGGATGTGATTTATAGGGAGAACACAGGTCCCATGTATGAGAGGAAGCATTTTTCAGTGTGATGAGAATGTGTCAAGTTCTACATCAACACAGGCATTCAAAGGCTTGGAGTTCCCCTGGTCTTCATAAGTTTTACTTCTATAGATGTTGAAATAAGAATATGAATTTGCTGAATCAAACCTCAGGGTAACAAGAGTTAAAAAGGCTTTTCTTTCAAGCAACATTTAAAATTCCAGAAAGGCTGGATTAATATTTCTAGGAAACCTAAAGTTCAGTTTTTTTAGTAAAATAACTCTTTTTACCACACCATGACTTTCACAGTACTGTGTAAGCAGAAGAAGGAAGGACAAACAGACTTTTATGTATGAATTGGAGTTATATACATGTTATTGCAATTTCCATTGCTGCAAATCATGATAGAGTCAATTGGATGCACTGGCTGCATCCAAAGGTTTCCTTGCAGTGACTGATAGGGCTTTAGTGCTGGAGGGCTGGCTGTGTTTGTGACTTACTTCATTTTTTGTTTAAACCATATTATGTACCTTGCAGTGTTAGTGAATAGAAGTGTTTCCCAGGCAGTGTCTTCTAGTGGCCAAGGTCCCAGGATACCAGTCAGAAACCATGTGCCTTTATACTCAGTAGCTAAAAAGCTTCCTCCAGCCAGGTGATTGTCTACAGCCTCCTGGAGGTGTCCACAAAACTGCCTGTTTGTGAGGCTAATGTTGAGGATTTGTTTGCAGTCCTCAGCAGGAAGGTATGAAACCTGCAACTCATCAGCTTGAAGTTCATCACCTTCCATTCTCCAGCCGCTGACTGTGCCGGCCAATTTTGGAATTAAAATGTGTTCTGCAAAATCTCTTTCAGGGATGCATATAGGAAGCTGGTGGTTGTTGCACTCAACATGCTCTTGGAGTTGTAGTAACGCAATGTTGTTCTCTCCAGTGTCCTCATCATACCGGATGTGGATGTGTTTCTCGTGAACTTGCACTGTCTTCTCAGTTCCACTTGTTCCATTAGGCCCTGTGAAGAAATGATGTTTCACTGCTCTTAGGAATAGTTTATCAGAGACGTGAAAACTGCATGCAGATTGACACCTGCCTAGTCATGCTGTGAAATACATGAAGTAGGTGAGGTAAAGGTGCTCTTTCTTGCCACAGCTGCAGTAAAAGTAAACTAGGAATGGTACCTTGACAGCTTCTTAATACAGTATGGAAGCATGCTTCATTTCGGAAGGAAGGACTACCTAAGAGAAGTGAATTTTGGCAAGTAACAAAGGCCACCTCTGAATCCCCCTGGTTTAGTTTATCCCTAGATGCTGAGTTCTACATTGCGTTTGAGAGGCAGCTGTCTCTCTGCTTATCTTGCAGGCGGTGTGGAGCAGCTGTAGTTCTAGCTCAAGATACTTCACTGAGGTGCTTAAATGAGATTACAGCGGATTCATTTCCCTGAACAATATTTTTGTGCAGCAAACATTTTAGTAATTTTAGCTTTTTAAAAATTAGCCTCTTGATAGTAGAATGTGCTACAGCAAGTGAAAACGATCACCTACCGGCTCCCACCCTGATTTCAAAATGGCTGTGCAGAAGGGCACACTCGGCTGTAGTCAACACAAAGTTACTTTTTAGCAGCACTCCCCCGCAGAAGCCTTTTCCTTCTGAGTTTAGCATCAGAACCTAAGAAAATGCAGAAAGACGCCCTGTCCATGGGAGGTCCAATGGCATCCTGGGGTGCATCAAGGAGAGTGTGGCAAGAAGCTCGAGGAGGTTATCCTGCCCCTCTACTCTGCCCTGGTGAGGCCCCATCTGGAATACCGTGTCCAATTCTGGGCTCCCCAGTTGATGAGGAACAAGGAACTACTGGAGACAGTCCAGCACAGGGCCACTAAGATGGTTAGGGGACTGGAGCATCTACTATATGAGGGAAGGCTGAGAGAACTGGAGCTGTTCAGCCTGGAGAAGAGGAGACTGAGGGACCATCTCATCGGTGCTTATAAATATCTAAAATCAGGTGTCAGGAGGGTGGGACAAGTCTCATTTCAGTGCTGTCTAGTGACAGGACAAGGTGTAATGGTCACAAACTGGAACACAAGAGGTTCAACCCAAACAAGGAAAAAATTATTTACTGGAAGGGTAGCAGAGCACTGCAACAGACTGCGCAGAGAGGTTGTTGAGGCTCCATCTCTGGAGACATTCAAAACCTGCCTGGATGCCATCCTGTGCAACCTTCTCTAGTGAACCTGCTCTGACAGGTGGGTTGGACTAGAGGCCCTTTGAAACCCCTAACATTCTGTGATTCTTTGAATCTCTGAATCTTTGAGGTTGGGTGATGGGTTTCATGATGTGCTAGAAATACCTGCCAAGGAAATTGCTCATCACGTTCCTTCCTGGTTTCACTTATCAAATTATCACTGTCTTGAAGTCTGCCACATGCACATTGATCTAGCAAATGAATGGGAAAAAAATAATAATCAAAACATCATGCTGCATCATTTCAAGACAATTACTACCTGCAAAAACCTTTGGGGTTTCAATTTTGCACCAAGGAAAAGGAGAAGGACGATTTCTCAACTGGTTAAAATTGGAATAACTCACTTGGCATCTGTAGTCTAAAAGCTTAGCAACGGTGCTGAACATTTAGGGTTGTTGTGTTAGGTTTGTGGTGACCAGATTTCTCTGTAACTAATGAAATGAGGCTTCCTCTCCAGCCAGCCATCAGCACAGCTTGCTTTCTCATCTTTGTGTCCTATATCTGAATTGCACTAAATACCTTGATAGCTGTGGTCCAGTCTGGACAAGGCAAATCCTAGGTTTTCCTTAAAGCAGTTATCTGCATTTACCTCACTTTCTGTTCACCTTGTGGTATATTCTTGGATCACATGAACTGGATTCTGTTCAGGTAAAGCTAAACCAGAAGACATCCTTCAGGAGTACACAACATACTCTCACAGCTAATGGGCGCTTAGTCCACAGGATGAAAGTAGAGCTACTCTGAAGCAAAGCAACTTGAAATGTGCATTGAATGTCAACATCAAGCCTTCATCACCAAAAGCCTGGTTCCACAGCTCGACTTCTATTCAGCTGCCCAATTTGCTAATACAGACCAAGGCCGAAGCATACTCGTGTTTTTAGTAGACCTAGTTTGTAAGGGGATACATAGTATGAGATTGAAAAATTCAAGCTGACTACTGCTTCAATGCTACTGTTTCAAACTCATTAACATGGTGGCAAACATTGCCCTTCCTTTATCAGGCCATCAGATGCTATTCTGCATCAGTAGAACTTCATTTACAGGCAGACCTTCAGTGGAGTTATTCTTTACTGAGCATAGGAGTGGAAAACCTGGCACAGGTAGTGGTATGTAGGATGATGCAAGTCCTCTCTGCAGACCCATGGTTAAGTGTTCTGATCAAATACTGTTTTACCAGTGGTCTGGCTCCTTGGGTGGTGACCCCTATGTTCTTCCTGTTTCTGCCCAGTTTGGAAGGTCATTAATATTCCCATCGCTGGAGTCTCTGAGCAGGCTGATCACACCTGGGTATCAGATGGTGGCCTGCCTACCCCAGCACTAGGCAAGTGCCCCGTGTGCTTCCATGCTCACACCTACCTAACGCGATGCACTGTTTTTTATCCTTTCCAAGCTTGTAGCCATCAGCACAGGAACAACGGTAGGAATTGCTTCCTGGGTAGCAGAAATGGTGACATCCTTCTTTCGCTTGGTGGCGACATTCATTTTTGGCTGAACAGAACAAGCAGAGGAAAAGCATTGGGAGCAGCTCTGCAGAGAGGGCTGTGGGGATGCTGACTGGCAGCAGGCTCAACAGGAGTCAGCAGTGTGTCCTGGCAGCCATGAGGACAAACCACATCCTGGGCGGCATCAAACATAGCATGGCCAGCCAAAAGACGTCATTATCCTGCCATGTTCAGATTTGGTGTGGCCTCACCTCTAGTACTGTGTGCAGTTCTGGGCCCCACAATTTAAGTAGGATGTGAAGGTCCTTGAGTGCATCCAGAGGAGAGCAATGCAGGTGGTAACAGGGATGGAAAGACTGTCCTATTAGAAGCAGCTAAGAATTTGTGTTTGTCTAGTTTGGAGAGACGGATACTGAGGAGTAACCTCATTGCTCCCTACAGCTTCCTGAGGCGGTGAAGTGAAGAGGGATGTGCTGAGCTCTTCTCCCTGGGATCCAGTGATAGGACAGATGGGAATATTCAAACCTGAGCCAGTGGAGGTTCAGACTGGACATAAGGAAGCATTTCTTTACCAAGAGGGTTGTCAAACACTGGAATAGGCTTCCTAGATAGGTGGTTGATGCCCCAACCCTGTCAGTGTTTCAGAGGCATTTAGACAATGCCCTTAATAACATGCTTCAACTCGATCAGCCCTGATTTGGTCAGACAGATGGTCATTGTAGGTCCCTTCCAACTGAAAGAATCTATTCTATTCTATTCTATTCTATTCTATTCTATTCTATTCTATTCTATTCTATTCTATTCTATTCTATTCTATTCTGTTCCATTCCATTCTATCCCTATCCCTATCCCTATCCCTATCCCTATCCCTATCCCTATCCCTTTCCCTATCCCTATCCCTATTCAGCTGCAGTTTCAATGCATAGCTTGTGTCCTCTTTACTAAGCATTTTATGTTTACTTGCTTTATATGGAAGTGGGTAAGGGGCTCTGGCTCAGTTGTTTCCCACCACATTGGTTTTCCCCTTGTTAAGCAACTAAGTTTCTGCAGCTTCCACAGTTTCACTGCAAATTGTATTCACCCAGGTGCTTTCTGCACCAGCCTGTGTACACCTCTTGAATTTTGGGGAGCATTAGTAGCCAAGAGTCAAACTAGGCCTTCCGTGTGCACTCTTAAACAAAACACTAAGTATCTGCAGCAGGGAGAACTGTTGTACATGCTGAGAATGCAGGTACAGCTTGAGGAACAAAAAGGCTGACACTTCCTCCTTTTGAGCAAAAAAAAGTAAATAATGCATGCATAGCTCTTCTTTCTCATGCCTGTACTAAGAAAATTCAAAATAACAGCTGCCAAATATAAGGAAAAATAAAAAAAAAAAGAAAGGGAGTATTAATCACCTTTGAAGCATGCTCAGTCAACTTTCCGTAGCTGAGCAAACATTTAAGCTTCAGCACAAAGCAAGAGGAGTTACAGCCACTTGATGGTGGCTCTAGCTCACAGATGGAGAAGCAGCAAAAAGCCCCAAATAAAGTGTTTTTCTAAAGCTCATGATGAACTGATCTGGGTCCCAGCATGGCTCCAAGCTGTGTCACCTTCGGTGCTCCCCAAGAAGCTGGTCTGTCTCTGTGCAGTCACACCCCTTATACAAAAAATGACCCTGCCTTGCAGCAGCTGGGGCGTTTCCCACCCCAGGGGACATCCGAGCCAGCAGAAATGCTGATGTAAGGGCTGGAAAGTAGAACCTGGCAGATGTAAAAATGCAGGATCCGTCCCAGGGTGTTTCACATGCCAGAAAGTGTCCATTTCACTTTATGCTTTTTGCACTTCCACTGAAAACAATTTGGTTTAGACTCACAGAAGGGTTTAGGCTGGAAGGGACCTTAAGGATGGTCAAGTTTCAACCCTGCTGCATGGGCAGAGACCTCCTGCTAGACCAGGTTACTCAAAGCCCCATCCAACCTGTCCTTGAACACTTCCAGGGAGGGGGCAGCCACAACTTCTCTGGGCAACCTGTGCCAGTTTCTCACCACCCTCACAGTGAAGAATTTCTTCCTAATCTTTAATCTAAATCTAACTTCCTTCAGTTTAAAACCATTCCTTCCTTCTTCTGTTGCTACATGCCCTTGCAAAAAGGGTTGTTTTGGGGTGTTGTTTTTTGTTTGTTTGTTTGTTTTGTGTGTGTTTTGGTTTGGTTGTTTTTTTTTTTCCTTACTGAAGTCCCTCTGTCCCATGGGACTGTCTTGTGTGTCTGGGGCCTTGGAAGCACCAGGATGCCCTGGTTCTTCAGGCCACACACCACCCGAGACAATGGCAGAACAAGCAGCCAGAGAGCATGGGTAGCAGTGGGCAGGGCTGCCTTTGGAGCCCACCTGTGAGGGAGAATTGCTCCAGCCCTTTTCCTGCTTCCCCAGGGAAAGGAGGCTCAGGGGGAAGAGGCAGCCTGAGTAACCTCAGGACGCCATAAGGTGTCAGTAGACAGGCAGCACACATCACCCCGGCTCTGCCAAGAACTGTGTGCTCCCTAAAAACGGGTAACTGTCTGTATGGGAGAGCTGCCTATCACAGAATCACACAGAATCACAGAATCCTAGGGGTTGGAAGAGACCTCGAAAGATCATCTAGTCCAACCCCCCTGCCAGAGCAGGGTCACCCAGAGCACATCACACAGGAACACATCCAGGTGGGTTTTAAATGTCTCCAGTGAGGGAGACTCCACAACCTCTCTGGGCAGCCTGTTCCAGTGCTCTGTCACTCTCACAGGAAAGAAGTTTTTCCTGATATTCACATTGAACCTCCTATGATCCAATTTGTATCCATTACCCCTTGTCCTATCACTGGTCATCACTGAAAAAAGCTTAACTCCATCTTCCTGACATTCACCCTTTACATATTTGTAAACATTGATGAGGTCACCCCTCAGTCTTATTTTCTCCAAACTAAAGAGACCCAGCTCCCTCAGCCTTTCCTCATAAGGGAGATGTTCCACTCCCTTCATCATCTTTGTGGCTCTGCACTGGACTCTTTCAAGCAGTTCCCTGTCCTTCCTGAACTGAGGGGCCCAGAACTGGACACAATACTCCAGATGTGGCCTCACCAAGGCAGAATAGAGGGGGAGAAGAACCTCCCTTGACCTACTAACCACCCCCTTTCTAATGCACCCCAGGATGCCATTGGCCTTCTTAGCCACAAGGGCACATTGCTATGGTTTAGCCCCCAGGCCAGGAGGAGACGGAACTTCTCAGGAGAGGGGGCAGTGCCTTACCGAAAGCACAGTTCTCTCCCTCATAGCCCTCGGCACAGGTGCAGTTGTAGCCGCGAATGCTGTCCTCGCACACGCCGTTGTGCTGGCAGGGGCTCGACGAGCACCTCCTGCCACCTGCAGAGACGCCAGGAGAGAGAGAAGGACCAGTTGTCACCATCGCTGACCCACCCAAGGGAAGCAGCCCCCTCCCCAGCACTGGAGCTGCTCAGGGAAGCCTTGTGAAGAGTAGGTTGGAAAGAACACCTTACTGAACTGCTACTCAGGAGCAATTTTAGCTCAAGTGTCTGCTTCCAGAGATGCTCCCACAGGCCCTGGCAGGGAGGCCAGGAAGTGCCCAGAGGCAGAGCCTGATTCTGGAGGACTGATGCTCTGCTTCACAGAAAAGGATTGACTTACAGTTCATGGCCAGTTTCCCCTTAAGCTGCCCACTGGAAAGACTCCAAAAGAGTTTGGAAATGTTCTCCAAACAACAGCTGCTTATTGTACATACGAGCTATCAGGGAGCAAGCCAGAAAAGCCTAATCTGGGACATTACCTTTCCAGAAGTTAAACCTTCATCAGAGAGGTTAACTTCAGTCAGTAGGCTGTCACAATTGAGGAAAGAGGTGGAAAAGTGAAAACTCTGTCCAATACTGGGAAAATCCCATTAATCACTATCTGCTCAGATTATGGACATGTAGTTTTGTGAGTCAGCTGTCCTAAGATATTGGATTAAAGCCATCCACCACCTTCAGTTGATCTTCAGTGAGGTGCCACCAGCATATCCCAGCATAATTTAAGTCTCCTGGGAGGGTTTTTGGGTTGGCATGAGGCGATCTCATCAGCACAGCTGAGCTGGCAGAATTGAGAAGTGAGGACCTCCAGCAGCAGTGACGGGTAGCTGGAGGTAGGGAAGAACTACATCTACAGCCTTAAGCACATTCTATGGTTTTAAGCCTCTGAAATAAGCTCAGATATAAGTAAGTATCAAAAAATATCTGGGGTCAAGTGGAGCTCTGTAGAGTGGGGACAAAAGTAGACCTAGTGTCTAGAGTGAGCCAGCAGTGAGGTGTGTGCTCAGCCTTTCTCCCCAGCCCTCTTTTACTCATAATGCAGATTTACCCACCGGCCTACGGAGGGAAAGCAACACACACACCAGAGGTCTAGAAAATGAGACTTTGGAAAACAGGATGAAAACATGGGTTTGTTTAGTGTGGAGGGAAAAAGCCTTGGAGGTGCAGAGCAATGCTCTTCAAAATGTTAGAAAATACATCACGAAGCAGGAAATGCATATGGCCGTTCTGCAGGAAGAAAGCAGAGCATAATGGCTTCTAATTACTGCAAGGAAGCCACCCCTGAGGTTGAAGCCAGTAATGTGTCCTGATTGTGGCTGAGCTTGTTTGGATGTACCATTCTCAACTGGTTGTCTCTCTCTCTTCATAGAGGGGAAGCTTGCATGATGTGCTTAGTACAAACATCCAATTACTGAAATTAGAAGTTAATTCCACCTTCACAGAAGTAATGAAAGACCAGATATTTAGCATCATTCTTTGTAACATTTATATCACTGGTGGGATTCTTCTCTGTAACAGTTCCCTGGACTCAGTGTTTTAGTGGCTTCTGCAGAAAATTTGTACTAACTGCTGGTTTTGTCACCTCCTTATCCACTATCTAGACCTAAGATTATAAATTAATGTAAGCTAAGTTAAAAACAAGAAAAAAAATTAGGGTGATGGATACAGAAAAGAGGAAGGGAATAGGACATACTCACCCTGAGCTGGTGCCCCACACTCCTTGTTCAGGAGACACCTGGTTACACCAGCCCCTCAGCTTTTACAGATTTGTTTCATTCTTTGAAGGCTACCAAGGTGCAGTGCCAGCATGGAGAGTCTGCAGAAAGCCCAGTGGCTTCTAACACCTGTTTATATCACTAAGATTTAATTGCTAGGTTTGTATTTGGGAGGTTTTGTTAGTAAAGCTCTGCTGCTCTACTGTATCAGCAAAGCAGGTCCCAGGTTGTTTCAGAACAGCCTTAAGATCAGGAAAAGAAACAGCCTATTTACTTTGGCAGTACCTACTTACCTTCAACTTTTATTCACTTTGAAGTCTTTAAAGTTTTTTCCTCATTTATTACTTTTTAAAAAACTTCCACATCAACACTTTTCCTTCTGGTTTACTAGAAACGTGACAAGTAGTGAACCGGATGTTTCTTGAAGAAGAAACTGCTAACAACTCTCAGAAAAGCAGCATTGAACTGAAATGATAACGTTCACAGTGTGACACTGCTATGAAGGAGAGAAATCAAGAGGGCAACTTACCGTAATAGGCTTCCCAAAACATTTGCTGAAAAATAAAAAGGACATAAAATTTTAATTTTCAAATAATATAACCTGCCATAAATATTTTTGATAAAACAAAAATATTACATGAGAGAATGTAATGTACTATGGTTTAACATTTCCACAGCTGCACAACTACGAATTCTGTCCTGCCAGCAAAATTTACATGAGACAGGAGGGGGTTTGCATCCTGCTTGTTTTATTGCTTCTTAAGATGCTAGAAAGGAAAAGAAACACTTTGCAGGCAAGAGGGGAACAGCTGGATCCTTTAGCTATATGGTTTCCTGGAAAAACTGACCAGCCATTGCCTCTCTGGTGTGCAGTAGCCTGGGAAGTGACCCTGTCCCACCCCCCACCTTGCTTGGCCCCCAGCAGGTGCTGCTGGAGGCAGAGGGGACAGCAGAGAGTAGAACTGCAGGTCACTGGCACTGGTCACTGCCTTCCTGTGACACTCTTTTCCCTGGGTGCATGCAGCCAGCTCTGCCTCTGATTTCCCCAAGGGGCCAGCTCTCCTTGCTCCCTGTACCTGCCTTCCATGAACTTTCCCCAGAGAACCTGGAAAACCCACAGCAGCCCAATGGCTGTTTCCTCTGCTTTCCCCACAAACACAACCTCCAGCCATGTTCCTCTTAAAGAGCACAGCATCTGGCTGTCCATGTCAGGAGGACCTCTTGTACAAGGGGACTGGCAGCTGCTGACCAAGTGAGCCTCTTTCTATAGCTCCCACCCCTTGCTGGTGCATTGCTTCCCTCCAAACCAACACCCCCTTGCCCCTCCTGGTCCCTGCAGGATGCTGAAGCTGTATGTATGTGTGTGGTCAGGATGGGACCACAGCCACACATGTTCAAAACATAAGATGCAGAACACATTGTTTTCAGGAGGGGACTTTAAAAGGGTTTGGGTTGACCTCTGCATTTCCGTTTTGACTACTGAAGACACCTGCTTTCTATCTCCTGAGGTGGAAAGTGCAAAGATTTCACATGGAGAGAAGCCCCCAAAACTTACACAGGCTTTGGAGCTGTATTTGAGAGTAAAGAACCAAGGCAGTAATTTTTATTATGCACACAGGAAAACAAAGTACTTACAAGCATTTCATCATTTTCAAATACTTCTCTTGCTTCTTCACGCGTACATCTCTCTTCAAGGCATTCCCTTTCCAAGCTGCCTTGGAGGACCTCTTCAAAAAGCAGGGAACTGGCACGCCTCTGTCTCTTGATAACACTGTTTGCATCATCAGCTGATATAAACACTGGAACATTGTGTGACAAAACACTAACGTAAGTACGTACATTCACTTCCTCATACACCTTTACCTCCTTTTTAAAAAGATAAATCCTTTTGACAGATTCAGGGTTTCAGTCACATTTAACTTACATTCTGAAAGAGCCCTACTTTCTTAGTCCAAATTCTGCTGAAGTGACCTTTTTACTTCTGAGGAGTGCCTGACTTGCTCCCAGGTAGAGAGAATTTGAATCTCTTCCCAACACACTTTTCCCCTGCACCAGACACACAGAGCAGTGTTGCTGTGGCAGGGTCAGGGAAGTGCGGAAAGTATTATTTATCATAAAGGCGGAGGCTATTTTGTAAGAGTGCATGAGGCGTTCAGAAGCACCAGGAGAAGCGAAAATTGCTTGTATTCATTTCTAGCATCATAGAATCATTAAGGTTGGAAAAGACCTCTGAGATCATAAGGTCCAACTGCCAACCCAACACCACCATGCTAAGTAAACAACGTCCTGAAGTGCTACATCCACACTTTTTTTTAACACCTCCAGTGATGGCGACTACACCACTTCCCCGGGCAGTCTGTTCCAATGCCTGACCACTCTTTCAGTAAATACATTATTCCTAATATCTAACCTAAACCTCCCCTGGTGCAAATTGAGGCCATTTCCTCTTGTTCCATCACTAGTTACTTGGGAGAAGAGACCAGCCCCCACCTTTCTACAGCCTCCTTCCAGGGAGTTGTAGGGAGTGATAAGATCTCCCCTCAGCCTCTTTTTCTGCAGACTGAACAACCCCGGTTCCCCCAGACACTCCTGGTAAGACTAGTGCTTCAAGTGTATGGATGATGATGGATTCAAACTGATGCCCTTCAGTCTTAGCTCAGGGAGATTTTTTTTTGCTGAGAAGCAAAACCTTAACACAGATGAGATCTCAATCAGATCTCTCTTAAGGTGAATAAGTAAAAGCTACCCCTCAGCAAGGCTTCCAATTAGGAGGGCTACATCATATAACATTCTATTTGTGGAAGACACAATAATAATTTTGATATGAGTAAAGAGGAGGAGAGATCAAAGTCATGAGAGTTTTCAGCTCATAAATCTCCTCTTTGCAATGATGCCCACAGCAAAATCTGCCAGCCAGCTGGATGGCTGGTGCTGTGCTGGAGCCTCTTGCCTTTGACATGAAGCAGTATGCGGCTGTGTGTGTGTCAGAACATGTGTGTTCTCCTGTGCTTAGAAAGCAAACCCCTTGGAGCAGGGACTGTTGTTTTTGTTTTGTTTTGTTTTGTTTCCTGTTATTTTATACAGCTCTGCTAGGCACAAATGTTGAAAAAATAGTCATTAATATTAGAACTAGGGAAAGTGACAGCAATAACAAAACCATTCTAAAACTGCCTTCAAATGACTACTTATGCTTTTGAGGGATATCCGATAGGCAACAGACTTCCATGTGAGATTAAAAAAGAAAAATAAAGTGCTTCATATTTGTGTTTTGCAGTTTAAGAAACTATCTGACACCCCAGTGCACGTTTCTGCTGTGTGGTGTTTCTGATGCATCCAGCATAACTGGCAGTGCTCTTCTGCAGATGCTGCCAGGGGTCTTTTGACCTTCTTAAGCAGTCACCATCTTTTGCTTCCTCTCCCAGCTTCTCCTTAATACTGACAAAGCATGGAGGTCTAATGCAGAAACATACATTTTTTCAAGCTATAATAAGCATGCACCTCAGTCTTTTTTATAAGACATTTTTAGAAATATAAAACAACATTATATTTAATATCTGGGCACTCTTTATGAATGGTAAGAAAAGACAAAGCAGCACCCTGACATAAATGATGGTAATTCAAAATTGTATTGCCTTAGTAACCTACTGCAGTTTTTACTTAAATACATATATTAAAACTAAACTAAACTTAACTAAATGAAAACAACAAACCAGGAGAAATGTAAGGAAAACTAGGAAAAGTTTTCAGTGTTATCACCCTGTGCTACAAAGTAAACATGATACAAGGTACAAAAATACTGGAGTGTTCAGAGGAGCAGTAGCACAGATCAAAATTAAAGCCACAACCAAAGCAAAGGCCATACCTGTCTGCTCTGTCTGAAGGAAAAGGGCAGAGAGAAGAAACAATATTGTCCAAGAGCACCTTGCCATGGTTACCCTGGGAGCCTAATGGCTGCCAGCCCTTGTCTCTGCAGCTCTTGGGCAAATGGCTACATGAGAGATGTGGAAGTTTAAAGTCCAGCTGCTCATGAGAAAACACAACCTCTCAGGCCAAAGCCTGGCCTTAATGTCAACACATGAAAAGCCTCAAAAAAAACCCCCGCTTAGTGGTGCAACAGTGCCCCTTCTCTTAGTGCTCTGGCTGAAGGTGGAGCAGGTTTGCCTGCTCTGCTGAGAGCTGCTCCAAGATTTGGGTACACCTCCCAGCCTTCACTTAGAGTAACACAAACAGGGAGAGGTGAACAGTATGAACATTTCTTTAAACCCTATCAAAGCACAAGCTGAATGATGACTACAGGGATCAGTTTTGTGGCATGGCTCTTTCATACACTGTCCCCAACAAGCATATGCCAAAGCTTAGCTGCACTGATCAAATCTCACTGGCTTTTGGAGCATCCAAGCAACCAAGTGTGGGATATGCCCCACAGCGATGTAACTGAATGAAATATTAGGTTTGTACTGCCCAGCTATAAAGGTGAGCACAGGAAACGTTTCCTGACTTCAGGATCCTGGTCACACACAGACACACGGACACAGAGTCTGTGTAAGGAGACATAAGTACAAAGAGGGCAGGAACAACTCCCTGGGCTGCTGTGACATACACATAACAGCCCGGGCACTCTTCCTGCCTGGCCCAGGAGGAGAAGAAGGATTCAAGCTTTGGAATGCATGGGCTGGGTGGGCTCTGCCATGGCAATAGTGCTGCAGGGAGTGGTTTGTTTTCCAGCACAGGCAGACTCCTGGAAAGAGCAGGAAACCATTTCTGCAGTCAGAGCAACAACTGGTGAGAGGAAAAGCATTGGGGTTTTGGGGGGATTTTTTTGCTTTTTTTTTTTGTTTTTTTTTTAACATGAATTAGAAACATAGACACCACATTCTGTGTTTTCATGTCATCAATCCCAGCTGTTATTTCAGTGTGCAGTCCTTGTAACAAAGTATAACTGATCTGAGCATTCATGGGTAAATCCTCAAATAAAATTTCACATCAGCTGTTGTTTTTAACACCAGCTTCAGTGAGTACTAAGGCAGATGAGGAAGACTGAAGCAACCACATACCTCACCAAGGACAGTCCTGGCCAGCCCCAGGACCCTAACATCTTCAGCAAATCGTTAACTTCTGCATAAAAACTCCCTTGTGGGTTGCCTTTCCCACACAGTCTCTGTAGGGCCATTGTTCCAGAAGTTCACTCAGAATTAAAACCCTTCTAATAACAAGCCTGATTTTATTCACAGCCTGTTCATAACCTTACATATTTATTTTTCTCTCTTTCATATTTCTGCTGAACTAATAGTTTCCCCTCCTCTTTGGTTAACTCTATGTCAAGCTTTCTTCAGTAAATGAGCTCTCCATACTCTCCTCAGTCCCTGAGGCTACCAAGCCCCTCTGTACCTGTCCCAGCCAGGGATTTCTTGGCTGGGGAAAGCAGGGACTGTTGCCAGTGGTCACATCTGGTGGGTACTGGGGGGGGTTCAGCCAGCACCTCATGTGTAAAACAGCTGCTAGAGGCTCACCTCACCCTACTCACATTGCACGATGGCAAATTTGTTGCTATTCCATGGCCGACTATCTCCATGGGAGTCCCTGCCAGTGAGGCTGCTGCCACAGTCGCCCTGCAGCCCCTGTCTACATACCTTTACCTTGTCATAATAACAAATATTGCCCTCTGCCTATGCAGTACAGGAAGTCTGGCTCCCTTTGGCATGAAAAATATGTCACCACTTGATGTCAGCAAAGGACTTTGCAGAACACAGCACAAAAATGTAGATCTGTAGATTTACTTTCTTAAATCGAGCTGTTTACATTTTGCAAACCTGTGTCATAGAATCATATCACAGAATGGTTTGGGTTGGAAGGGACCTTAAAGATCATTTAGTTTCACCACCCCTACATGGGCAGAGGCACCTCCCACTAGACCAGGTTGCTCAAAGCCCCATCCAGCCTGGCCTTGAACACTTCCAGGGGTGAGGCAGCCACAACCTCCCTGGGCAACCGTGCCAGTGTCTCATCACCCTCACAGGAAAAAATTCTGCCTGATGTCTAACTTAAATCTACCCTCTTTCAGTTCAAAGCCACTACCCCTTGTCCTGTTGCTGCATGCTCTTGTAAAACTCTCTTCAGGTACTGGAAGGCTGCTACAAGTTCTCCCCAGAGCCTTCTCTTCTCCAGGCTGACTATCTCCAGCTCTCTCGGCCTATCTTCATAGGAGAGTTGCTCCAGCCCTCAGATCATCTTTGTGGCTGTTCTCTGGACTCCCTCCAATAGACCCATGTCCTTCTTATGTTGGGGGCTCCAGAATTGAACACAGTATTCCAGGTGGGGTCTCACAAGAGCAGAGTGGGAGAATCACCGTGTTTCTTCTGATGCAGCCCAGGATAGGGTTGGCTTGCTGGGCTGCAAGCATACATTGCCAGCTCATGTTAACGTCAATTGAAGAACTCTTGTAGGTACAAGGTAATTATTAAATTAGCTTAATAATAACAACACAGATGTCTTCCCATCACAACTTTTTTTACACATTCATTTTTTCTTACTGTGGTTTGTTTTGTTTTGTTTTGTTGGTTTTGTTTGGTTTGGTTTGGGTTGGGTTTTTTTTACAACATATTCCTTGACTGAGCAGCTGTGTCCTTGGGAATGGACCACAGTGTACTCAGTATGTTATGTTACTGACTTTGGTTTTTCTGTATTGATATCAATACAACAGGTTTTACATTTTGATTTTCACCTTACTATGGAAAATTGCTTAAGAAGAGGGTTTTAAAAGGGCAGTCCTTTCCACACATCTTTTTTAATGAAGAGTTACTTATTTCTTTTTCCATTCCTTCAGTTATTGCAGTGAGCAAATAGAGACATGTTTCATTAAGGAGTTCATACCCTATTCCCTGTAGTCCCAGTTGAGGTTTTCCTCCTTCTTAAAGGGTGACTCTTTCCCATGTGAAGCCTGCACGTGGTTTCAGATAAAAAAATCTGCAGTTCCTCAGGATGGAGTAGCTGAGTTAGTAGGCCCTGCTTTAGCAGCTGGTCCCCATGGAATTCCCCCCACAGCAGTGCAGCAAGCCAGGGGAAAGGGAGTGTGCAGACCAGCTACCCAGGCAGTGATGGGGCAGCCATGGGGACACACTGATGCCACCTCCTTCATTCTGTGGCTCCTGACTGGCCATCAGCCCTGCTGCAGGGGGGACAGCTGTCCTGAGTAGCTCTGTCACTGTCACATGCTGTGGGGAAACACACACCTCAGCTAGAAAAAGGGCTCAGCAACTATTTTCCAGAAAATGTCATCCACACACTAAACAAAGAACAGAAGGAGATGGCTGGGCTTGCAGCCACATTCCTTCATGGGGGTGTCCTCCTCATGAGTGGCATGTGGGCACTGCAGTTATGTGTTGTGGACACCGAAAGTTCAAAGTGACCGGACCATGACGCTCCCGTCCCATGGCATGAGGGGACTGTGATGCTCCTGCCCTGTGGCAGGAGGTGCAGGCTCACATGTACAGCTCCAGCCTCCACTTTCCTCTGCCTCACTTCTCTGTAGGCTCTTTGTTTCAACTTTGACGGGGATTTGGGGTGCCTCAGATAAGGGAAAGCCCACTGCTGCTGCTGCTGCAGGGCAGTGAGGTGGGACAGCGACTGGGTCCAAAAGGAGCAAACAGTGTCATCTTGAGCTGTGCACCCTCCCACCCTGGTCCCGTGTGCCTGTTGCCAGACCACAGTTCTAGGAGAGTGGGGGTCAGAAGAAAACAGGATGATGTGTTTCCTCTGACATGCTTAGAGATGTGTAAGTTGGTGGCTAGTGAACCAGCGATGATCAATTGACTGACAGTGAGGTGAAAGAAGATCCCCCCACATCCCCAAGACCCTCTGCTCTGAGCCATATGTGCTGCAGAGTTTCCTGGCAAGTTTCTTGCCTCTGACTCCTCTTCTGCCCCATTTTCCTTGGGTGCAATCCTCAAGATCCCACTGTCTTCCTCTGAGGCACCTCCTTGCACCAGGTTACCCAGAGCCCCTTCTGGCAGGGCAAGGAGGTAGGAGTAGAAGTGGACAACTGATGGACTCGCAGCCCAGCTGAAGCCCACTCCCTGGTGTCACTGGGCAGCAGACAAAGAGCTGCTGAACCCTATGGCCATGTCACTGCTTTTGCTAACTCCCCATCACTATAGCAAGCCACCTCCTTGTCCTCCATGTCATCGTCTTCCATGCAAGTCACTCATCTCCTGCTTCCTGCCCAATCAACTGAAGACAAAACTGCCCCCCACACCTCTTGATGGGTACTCCCTCCCCATCTGGTCTGTCCTTCCCATAGGGAAGAGCCTTGGAGAAGCTACAGGCAAGTCCCAGCAGTCACTGACAACTCCAAAGAGATGGAGCCCAGGTTTTAGTGTGTTTTAACTCAGTAATTCCTCTGTGTCCTGGTTTGGTTCTGACACAGTTTTGGTGGCTCCTGTAAGAAGCTACTAAAAGCTCCCCTGGCTCAGGGGGCCAAGGCCAAGTCGTTAGAGAGAAACAATAGATTCGCCTCCATGATCAATATCTGAAAGAACTGATATAAGACCTGAGAGCAGAGAGAGCAAGTAGAAGAGCTGAGCTGGAGAGGAGAAGAGCAGAGCAGTGCTGGACTGAAGATCCCAAGGTTGGTGAGGAAGAAGGGGAAGGAAGTGCCCAAGCATAACTTCCCTTGCAGCACATGGTGAGATGGCAGGTTGTCCCCCTGTACCCCATGGAGGAGAAGCACGACAGAGCTTTTCCCTGAAGGTGCCAGGAGGGCTGAATGTGGACTTGCAGCCCATGGACTTGGATCTGCAGCCTTGCAGGGCGCTGCATCGAGGGTGACATCCTGAAACAGCCTGTGACTCTGTGGGAAGCCCAGGCTGGAGCAGCTCCGGACCTCGTGGGAAGGACTCATGAGGGAGAGGTTCGTGGAGGACTCTCTGCCATGGGAGGGACCCCATGGGGAAGCAGGGAAGGACTGTAAGGAATCCTTCTTCCTGAGGAGGAAGGAGCAGCAGGAACCACCAGCCTGTGAACTGACTCTAAACCCCATCCCCTGTCCCCCTGTGCCACTGGGGGGAAGGAGGGAGAGAAACCAGGAACAAAGTGATTTGGGCCCGGGAAGAAGGGAGGGGTGGGGTAACATATGCAAGCCCTGCTCTGTGTGTTGTCTGTGTCCTATGTCCTTTTCATTAGTGATAAATTGCATTATTAGTTTTCCCCAAGTTGAGTCTGTTTTGCCAGTGAGTGAACCCTCTGTGTCCCTTGTCTCGACCTACGAGTTTCAAGTTGGCCTTTGTCCTCCCCATCCCACAGTGTGAGTGTGTGTGAGTGTGGGGGACACGACGGACTGAGTCACCATGTGGCTATTCTTTTGTTTTGTTGGGCCTAAAACCATGACACTCTGTCAGAGGGATGATAAATCATGGAGCTTTAGGCTGTTCTTTACATAGAGAATATGGCAGTGGAAACAGCAGAGTCGTGAACAAGGAGGAGCTTTTTCAAATTAAAGAAGAACCACTCCCTTGTAGACAGCTGTTTAAGAAACAACAAAATGGGAGTGCATCCCTCAGCACTGACTGGACACGTCAGTCAAAACCAGGTGTGTGGTCAAGCATAGCCTTGGTCAAGAGCTAGCAACAGGTGACATAAACAAACCCCATTTACCTGCCGATGTGCACTCTGGTCATAGGAAAGCACAATTATCAGCATCCATGCTTATAAGAAGCACAGGTCTTTGTGTGTCCAGAAGCTACAAAAATGACAGCTGAACTTTGCTGGGCCAGCAGAGAGGAAGCACATACTCTGAAAAGGGCTAATTCTTCATATGGTTAAAATGGGTTATAATTAAATTAAACACCTGGATGTTCACCAGCCAGTTCTGTTCACCACCAGGAGAAAGAAAAAACCAACAAACAAATAATTCTTGCCAAATCCAAAGGGCATCACCAGTTTGAAAAGCTGGAGGAACTTGCAGCCATTTGGGAAGAGCATCAGCACTGCTCTTCTGGTTTGGTAACAGATTGCAAGAAATACTGGGGAAGTGGTCAGGGAGGAGATTTGTAACCCTGGGGAGCTCTGATTCTCTCTCATGGATGCTGCACCCATAACAGGATTTGAATCTAGCCACAAGGTTGTCCAAGTCTCCTGACAGCCTGGCAGCAAAACCAAAAACCACCTTGGAACTACTGTGACATCTGCCCCATCCCTGGAAGTTTTCAAGGCCAGGTTGGATGGGGTTTGGAGAAACCCAGTCTACTGGAAGGTATCCCTGCAAATGGCAGAGGGGTTGCACTAGGTGATCTTTAGGGTCCCTTCCAACCCAAACCATTGTATCATTTTGTGACCTCTGTAGATGCAAGCTCTGACATTTTCCATTTCTGTGCACACGTCATTGCTAAAAATGGTACTTGTTGTTAATATGGTCATTCTTAAAATAAATTATTTCTCTATTTTCACCTTTTTGTTTCTTTACCTTTTATCTTAAATATCCTTTTCCCTACCAAATTTGCAACCAATGCAACTGGGTATGGTACAGGCAGAGGATGGCAGAGCACATGCACAGACAATGCTGTATCACTTTAGCTTCTACATAGGGTTTCAGTGATGGATAAGGGAGTTCAGTAAGGTGCTTAATTTTGCTCTGAGATAAAAAATATCCTGGTCCCCTGTAAAAAACACAGAAAAATCACTTTAGAATCTGTGACATTTGAATGAGGATTTTTTCCCCCTCATATTTTCTCTGATAACATCTCCATGTCATCTTAACTTGGATTTCAGGATAAAATAGACAAGGATGGCTCAGAGAGAAACCTAAACATAGAATTTTTAAGGCAAACTTCTGGAACACTGACACAGTCTGAGGTGGGCAATGAGAAGCCAAGAAAGTGTTTGAAGTTTACCTGGAATTCAGATTTTTTAATGCTGTTTCCTGTTCGTTGCTCTTTCTGCCTCGTTCTCTCCCTGGAGGTTGTGGGAGAGAATGTGTCCAGATGTTGTGATCTAAGGTGTTCCCATGACCAGCCAGTCACTTCCTCTGCAGCAGATTCAGCAGGAGGGAAGACTTGGCCTGACCCCAGCTGTGCCAGTGCAAAGCCAGTGCTCGAGAGCTTCCACCCACAGCCCAGACAGATGAGACTGGGTGGTGGAAGTGACTCCTGCCATCGACCTGATTTCCAAGCTGTGGGAGACACAGACTCTGTGGGCTTGTGCAACTGCTACACTGCTGGATTGCTTTTGCCAGTTGACTTCTGCATTTATGACAAGAAAAAAAAATAATCCACCAGTACTGAAAAATGATGGGAAGAAATCTTATGCAAGTTTCAAAGTAAATCTTCCAGGATGACTTGAGTTAAAAATCTGATATCTCTGTGAGGACTCAAATAGCATTTACGCAGAGTACAGATGACATGATGTGTGCCTTGGTATCTATCTCGAGTAAGAATTGCAATGCTCTGTGCAATTAAGTAGCTGAGTTAATTGTCCTTGCAGACAGAATCTGTTCTTATCTGCTACTGAATATCTGAGTAGGTTGATGATCATGTGATTTGTGCCTGGAAGTGCAAACTGGGAGGTGAAGAAGAAGAAGCTCAGATGATTGACTCCCCTGAATATGTGTTGAGCTAAAGATAGTGATTTAAGCCCATTGAAGGTTTCCTTACTGTCTATAACCAGTTAGGAATACACTAGCAGTGCTGCGGAGTTGAGACAAGTGGTAATGCAGGGCTGGAAGGGAAGACAGATGGATGGCAATGAGGGAATGGGTCACCAAGTGTAAGCCCTGTGCAATGGCCTCTTCATAATCCCTGGGACATATCTGATTTACATATACCAGGTTCAGCTCTCCCAATATATAGTTTAGGGCTGAAGTATAACCAGAACTTTCAACAGAGGTCCTATGGGAATTCAAGCAGGGGTAAATCCTTTGGAGCAGTGATGTCAGGGAGCCAGCCATCAGGGGCTGAACTTTTTTCTGTGGCCTGAACACCAAGACCTGTAATAGGCTGTCACTCCAGGATTGAGTTCATTTAGCAGTTCAGAAGTTCAGGAGGTATGTCAGGGAATACTGGTTGGATGGGGCATGGAGCGGGGAGTGAGGATTTTATAAATGGAACAGACTCCAGTGTGATTTTGCTGAGTTTTTCACAGAGGAACAGGATACTGGTCAGTGCAGGACAAATGTAACTGCCCTCTTCACAGAGTGCTTCAATTTTCTGTAGAGACTCAGACACCTTAATATTTAGTTCACAGTTTTTATGTAGGATGGACCTGGCTGAAAAACAAGTCTTTTCTTCCCTCTGGATTGAAATGAGGCAGACAGAGGATGCCAGGTACAGCTGATTAGACAGTTAGGCTTTTCTTAGTCTTGAAAGATTATTTTTCCTTGTAGATTTAAAACTGTTCAGTTGTAAATAATTTAAATAACCCTTTATATAAATTATGACATACAACAATATTGTAATTTGTAGGATATGCAATACATTAATTTTATTTTAGCCAAAGTTACAACATAAACAATGATGGTGAAGAAAGTATCTCAGAAGGAAAGCAAGAAAATATCAGAACACCAGTGATTCTGGCAGTGATAATCAAGCCGTTCCAATTGAGTGAGCTTCACCTAACAACTGATTTGATTCAGTGATATGCCCAGCTATTCAGAGTTATGTGGATACTTGGGTGGTATTCGTGTTTTCTAGCATTTTCTGTGTGCATCATATAAATCTAAAAATTAGGTAGCTTTTCCAGAGGCTTTTAAAATGCTGTCTTACTTTTATATTATACTAGTCTGGTCTGTTTCTGTAAAGCAGGTACTGCCACAGAAAAGTTGACTTAGTTCTACCTTTCAATGCAATGGGACGGGGCTTATCAGCACAGGTGAAGCCTCCAATAGACAAATTTAGGTAATCACAGCCAGAGCAGAATGAGTTCCTAACTATGACATTTGAAGAAATTTCATTGTTGTCCAAAGCCAGCAAGCTCTGTTTGAAGTCCAAGCCCACCTTCTGAAAGCCAGGTGTTAGCTCATGAGAAATAGATGGTGTCAATTAAGTCAATCACGAAGTATCAGAATTTTAGCAAGTGTGTTAATAAGAGCAAAACATTACTTAAGGATCAGATCTCATGGCTAAGACAATTAGGTTGATTAAATGTCATACTCATAAGTTTGCTGCCAAAACCCTTCTTACCCAGCGTAGGAACTTTGATAATTTGGTGTACACGCCATATTTCCCTTGCCTTCCACACCCTTCTCCCCAGCTGATGATACCAGTAACAAAATAAGTCCCCTTGTAGTGGGTTACATGGGGGCCTCCTCCATCTCCTTGGCAGACATCCTTTCCATCTTTATCATAACCAGCACAGAACATGTTTTTGGTGACTGGATTACGAAGGGCCAGCTTGCAAGTGTCGTGGTCCACATAAGGGATTTGAAGCACTTTCATTCTTTTGACTGGCTGTGCACGTTCAAATGTGTTCCCAAAGCCACTGACAATTCCAAATGTTTGGTTCATCAGAATGTTATTAGCAAATTGTTCTTCTGGAAGGCATGCTGGGATAACATCCTCAGAAAATGTGATAGGTTCCTCTAATCTGAGAAGGGCTATGTCGCTGTCAAAAGCTTCTCTACCAAAGTTAGCATGTATAAATATGCTTTTCACTCTGTGCCTTGCTCTACTTGGCTCTTCCTTATCTTTGTCCACTAGTCCTGTGTCAAATTAGTAAAGCAGTTGTCAGTAAGACAGTACCAAGAAGTCTAAACTGCATCTCAATAAAAGAAGGGACCAAAGTTCCTTGCACTTTGTCTAGGCATTGTACTATACAAATAAAATAGACCCGTTCTGTATCCTGATTCTGTAGCATTTTATATCAATTTTGGAGAGGTTTAAAGGGCTACCAAAAAGCCAGGGCAAGTAGAAAATCAGAACTTTGCTATCAGAACAATGCTCTCCATGGAAGTTTTGTTATAAAGTTTCAGGCTTCATTACAAGATGTCCAATGGCACTCTTATGATCTACAACTAAAAGCCTCAACATAGAAGAGAAGGATCTTGCCCGTCTCATTTGTAGAGCAAAATAGTCAAACAGACTTAAACAGGAAATAAGTATTAATTGTCTTTTAAAACTTTAACATCCTGCATACAAAAACTTAAGAATTTTTTATATATTTAGTCTTTATTAATTTTTATTAAATCTCTTTGGAAATTAAATGGACAGCCAGTTGGAGTTTAGGCAAACACCATTTTTGTCTTACTATTGTAGGCTGTGTACTTTTTCATAAATGACAGTAATAAATAATAAATTCGTGGTTTCAACTACAGAACTGTCTCAGATTATTATCTACATGCTGTCAAAACAGTTATTGCTAACATATGAATGAGGCATCTGGAATTCTTCAAGGTTTGGCCAACACAGGAAATTGCACAAAGTTGTCATGTTAGACCAGTTTAACTGCATCAGCTCAGCCTTACTTGCCCAGGTACCTTTCCAGTTTAGACTTGGCTTCTATCACATACAAGCTACACTAGGCTAAGCCAAGCTTAAAGAAACTCTCCATTCAACAAAGTTGAACATATATTTCAATGTTAGTCAAGGGACAAGATGAGGCAGTGAAAGATAACTAAGGGGTAAAAACCACTCTATTGGAGTTCAGTGTCTTGCATATCAAGACTAGAACACAGGACAGTTTCTTACTTGTGTAGTAAAGAGCAAAATGAGAAGCACTTACCAACAAGAACCTGGAAGTCTTTTAATTGGCTAATACAACTAGCTCCAGTAAGTATAAAATACTCATTCAGAATTGTCCCCCCACAAAACCATGCATCATCCTCATCTGATAGAATAGCCTGTGAAGAGAGAGAAGAAAAAGCACAAGAACATACATACAAAGAAATCCTGAACAGCTAGCTGAGATTCAAACATCTCTCTTAAAGTAGATAATTTCAATTGTATTTTCTGTCAAAGGCAACCTTCATTCAGAGGTGGTTGGAGTTACACTGAGGTGTAGCCACCACAGCAGGAAACTTGTCAAGACAGACCTTTTTCCTGACTCAGAGCTGAGCGTGTGCATTGAGTTATTTTACCAACAGTTTTTCATTGCTATTTTTTAAACAAAATCTAGCTAATAATAGAATCATAGAATCATTGAATGTCTCGGACTGGAAGGGACCGCTAAAGGTCATCTAGTCCAACCCCCCTACAATCAGCAGGGACATCTCACACTACAGCAGGTTGCTCAGAGCCCCATAAAGCCTGACCTTGAATATCACCAGGGATGGGGCCCCCACCACCTCTCTAAACAACCTGTTCCAGTGATCCACCACCCTTATATTAAAGAGCTTTTTCCTAATATCCAGCCTAAATCTACCCTTTTCTAGCTTGAAAACATTACCCTTTGTCCTCTCATTACATGCCCTTGTGAACAGGTCTTCCCTAGCCTTCTGGTAGGTTCCTTTCAGGTGTTGGAAGGTCGCTATAAGGTCCCCCTGAGTCTTGTCTTCTCCAGACTGAACAACCCCAACTACCTCAGCCTGTTTTCATAAGAGAGGAGCTCCAGCCCTTGCATCATTTTTGTGGCCCTCCTCTGGACACACTCCAACAGGTCCACATCCTTCTTGAGTTGGGGGCTCCAAAGCTGGACACAGTACTCCAGGTGAAGTCTCAGCAGAGCAGAGGGGCAGAATCTCCTCTCTCAATCTGTTGGTCACGCGGTTGGCCTTCTGGGCTGCAATTGATGTCTTGATCTCCAGATAGAAGACCATTATCCTATGGATGTGACCATCCAGCCAATTCCCTACCCACTGAACAGCCAACCCATCATACCCATATCTCTTCAACTTAGAGAGAAGGATGTTGTGGGGGACCATGTCAAAGGTCCTGCAGAAATCCAGATAGATGATGTCCATAGGTCTTCCCTTGTCCACTGATGCAGTCACTCCATTGTAGAAAGCCACTAGGTTGGTCAAGCAGGATTTGCCCCTAGTTAAGCCATGCTGGCTGTCCTGAAGACCAAAGACCTTGTCTTTGCTTACAATGGGAGGGAATTTGTCTCCCCAGTCTCTGTCCTGTGGGCCATCAACTTGAGAGCTGTGAGGAGAGGGGTTGCCAGTGAAGACTGAGGAAAAAAATTCTGCATCTCAGCCTTGTCCTCATCTGTTGTTAGTAGCTCACCACTGTTGCTCATCAGGGAAGTACACTTTCTTTAACCTTCCTTTTCTGGTTTACATACCTGTAGAAGCCCTCCTTGTTTTTCTTTACATCTCTTGCCAACTTCAGATCCAGATGCATCTTGGCCTTTCTGAGCTGATCCCAACACAACTGGGCAATGTCCCTATACTCTTCCCATGATACCAGTCCACACTTCCACTGCCTGTGTAGTTCCATCTTGCCTTTTAGTTTGACCAGCAGGTCTTGACTCAGCCATGATGTCTTGCCTTCCTTGCCCCATTTCCTACACTTGGGGATCAAGATCTCTTGCACTCTATGGAAAACATCCTGGCAGCTCTGTTCTGCTCCCTTGTCCCTGAAGGCCGTTTCCCATGGGATCCTACTTACTAACTCCTTCAAGAGCTGGAAGCTTGCTTTCCTAAAATTTAGAGTCCTGACTAAGCTTTTCATCTGCCTCATACCCCTTAGGACAGTGAACTGCACTAGTGCATGATCACTGCAGCCCAGGCTGCCTTCAGCTTTGACATCCCCACTGAGTTAACTTACATGTGTGACCATCAGGAGTAAGAGGCTACACTGATAGGCTCCACTTGACCAGGAAGTCTGAGTAGACTCCAACCACAAGACTCCCTTTGTTGTCCCAATCCATAAGCTTTTGATGTGGTCATGGCTATCCTTTAGAGACAACTCTTCACACTCTATTGACTCGTTTACATAGAGGGTTACATCTCCACCCCTTCTTCCTCTGCTGTCCCTTCTGAACAGCTTGTAGCCACTGACAGCCACACTCCAGTCATAGGATTCATCCAACCAAGTTTCTATAACTGCTACTATGCTGTTGTAGCTTTCCTGTAGCATGGTATCTTCCCACTCCTCCTCTGTTCCTGTTGGGTTTTTTTTGTTTCACTTTCCTCATGGTCACAACAGGAACTCAGACTATTCTGATACCTCCATGCTGCAATGCAAGTAATGGGGTGGCTGGCAGGGAAGGGGTCCTGTGCCTCACACTGCTCTACATTCCATATCTGCAACCCTAATCTCTCCTGGCCTCGCCCTCTCAGCATTTGCTTGATGCTGCAATGGAGGCACAGTGTCATTCATGGTAGAACTCCTGTGCTTCTACACAGTACTCAGGAGAGTACAAAATGTTGGCAGCAGGGAAGTCTGTCAAATCGATCTAGGTCCCTTTAGCAAGCAGAGAAGAGTACAATGAAGAGTAAATTACTGCCAGTCCTGGTGAGCAGGGTCAGGTCTTAAAACATCTCAGGACAAGGGCACCTTACCTGCCATGGGGATGCGCTGGGTAAGATACCAGCCTCCACCGTGACCTCTGGATGGCTGCTTGGGGCCTCCGTGGTTTCCTCATTTTCAGGATAAGCATCTGCACTTGCTGTGGTTCCTGTGACTTTCTCTTGGCCAGCTTCCTGATTTCTCTGAAGCTTACCACATGGGAACTTGACTGAGAAGGCAAAACCAAAATGCTAGTACTTTATGTCTGGGTGGTACAGGGACTTTGAGGGACATGTTACACACTGAGAGTAAGGCATTCCTGTCCAAAACCCTAAGCAAACAGCTGTAAAGACTCAGCTGATATTACTAGTCCTCACTTCAGCTCAGAGCTACCTTTCTTGCTGATTTAAACAAGTTTGTAGGATGTGGAGAATCATGGTCTTCCATCTCTGGTGGGCACAGTACCTGTGCTGTCCTGAATTATAGAATCATAGAATGGTTCAAGAAAGGACCTTAAAAGGCCATCTCGTCCAACCCCTCTGCAATGAGCAGGGACATCTTCAACTAGACCAGGTTGTTCAGAGCCCCATCCAACCTGACCCTGAATGTTTCCAGGGATGGGCCATCTGCCACCTCTCTGGGCAACCTCTGCTTCACCATCCTCATTGTAAAACAATTTGTCCTGTATCTAGTCTAAAACCACCCTCTTTTAGTTTAAAGCCATTAGCTCTTATTGCTGTAGGCCCTGCTAAAAATTTGTTCCCATTTTTCTTATAGACCCTCTTTGAGAATTGAAAGGCCACAATAAGATTTCCCTGGAGCCTTCTCTTATCTAGGCTGAACAATCCCAGCTCTCTCAGCCTTTCATCATAGGAGAGGAAAACAACTTTTTTAAGAAATCAATTCTTCAGGAAAATGAGAGAAAACTTGTTTAACTGTTCCAGGAAAACTCCTTGGCAGCAGCCTTTTGCAATCAAATCAGGCATGCAGGTGTCCTCATCAGGGTTAGCACTGCACAATTTTTCAAGATATTAAGAAAAGCTTTGCAAATACAAAATGGAGGGGGACCAGAATGCCTGAAAAGTTAATACCATTTTCCAGTTCTAAAACTTGCTAGTTTTAGGCAAGAGGGCAAATTGGTCCAGCATTTTCGAAGTATTTAAAAGTTAAACAGCGAAGTCCACCTTGATAAGGGAGAAGTATCTTGAGTTCCTACTTGTTTGCATCTGTAGGCATTCCTCACACCCTGGAGGCTTTGAAAATAGACTCCAAGTTTCACCAATGATAATTCTAATCTGTTCCCTTCTAACAAAATCTCCTGACATATGAGAGGCCTGTTTCAGCCTGTGAAAGAAGGGGAAGCTGAGCCTCATTGCAACCACTGGCTTCTTGTATGGCTTCATATCTGCTGGGACAGGTTTTGTAGTCCACTCTGAGAGCATACTGACTTGCACAGAATGTTTCTTTGAGCTATTTTTGCCGATGAACATTGCTCAGAGTTGCACAGTTTGATGTTTCTTAAATTCTGACCTTTAGCTAAGACCTTATTATCTCTGTTGGTAACACCTCAAGCAAGCCAAGTGAAAGGTGTGAGCAGTTAACATTATTGCTGATGCTTCAATGGCACTGCAACACACCAGCACTTCCCAACCCTGGTGAAGATGTGATTAGCTCACTCCCATAGAATGGACTTCAAGTGTGACTTCTTACCTACAGGAATGCAGGTTTTGCTGTCATTGCCCAGGGCATAGCCAGCAGCACAGGAACACACAACTCCTTCATCTCCGACTTTGCAGAACTGCTCACAGTTCCCATTGTTCACCCTGCATGCATTCGGTATGACTGCAAAGGAGACACATTTATAGGCAGATTAAAAATCATGGTGATTTCATAAAAGCACAAACAGCTCAAAAAAAAACTCACTTGCAAGCACTAGTCAAACTCCACACCATTTGGGGAAATTCTGTGCAATTTCTGCCTGTGCTGGTTTGGAGGGTTTTTTGGTAGCAGGGGGAAGGGCCACAGGAGTGGCTCCGGTAAGAAGCTGAAAAGCTCCCCCTGCTCCAAAACCCAGCCAAGGAGCCATTAGAGAGACAATGGATGTGCCTCTGGCATTAACATATGAAAGAACTGATGTAATACCTGGGCACAGCAAGCAGTTGGAGGAAGGAGCTGAGCTGGAGAGGCAGAGGGGTACTGGTGGTTGGTGAGGAAGAAGGGGAAGAAGGTGCCGAAGCAGAAGCTTCCCTGCAACCCATGGAAAGATGGCAGCTGTCCCCCTGCACTCATGGAGGAATGTGGTGGAACATTCCCTGAAGGCACCAGGAGGGGTGAGCTTGGATTTTGCTGCCAGTGGACTTGGATTTGCTGCCAGTGGACTTGGATTGCGTGGCTGTGGAAGACCCCGGCACCAAGGGAGGTGACTATTCCCGAAGCAGCCCATGACTCTGTGGGAAGCCCAGGCTGGAGCAGCTTGCTCTGGATCTTGTGGGAAAGATTCATGAGGAGAGGTTCGTGAAGGACTCTGTCCCATGGGAGGGACCCCATGGGGAAGCAGGGAAGGACTGTAAGGAATCCTTCTTCCTGAGGAGGAAGGAGCAGCAGGAACCACCAGCCTGTGAACTGACTCTAAACCCCATCCCCTGTCCCCCTGTGCCACTGGGGGGAAGGAGGGAGAGAAACTGGGAACAAAGGGATTTGGGCCCGGGAAGAAGGGAGGGGTGGGGTAACATATGCAAGCCCTGCTCTTTGTGTTGTCTGTGTCCTGTGTGCATTTCGTTAGTGATAAATTGCATTATTATTTTTCCCCAAGTTGAGTCTGTTTTGCCCGGGACCTTAATCGGTGAAGAACCCTCCTTGTTCTTTGTCTCAACCTGTGAGTGCCTATTTGGCCTTTGTCCTCCCCATCCCACTGTGCATGTGTGTGGGTGGAAGTTGAGTGAGAGACCACGTGGCTATTTCTTTGTAACGCCTTAGTAATAACAACAGTTGTAACTCATTACTTTAAAAATGGTAAGATGTGATCATCGGGTAGACCACTTTTATTTTACATCTCATGCTGTATTTCCCACCCATAGCTGGCAGCTATTTGAGGGCAAAGGAAGTCATAATCCATACTCACCAGAATGGCTATTGTACTATGGCAAAGATGAACACAGGTGTTGGTAAGAGGCCAAAACGAGCAACAAATAAAGTATCAGTAATAAATGAAGTATTGGACTCTTGATAAATCCTTGCAATATTCCTTTTCCATCTGTATATGGCTCATACTGGTCACCTTAGCTCAGTCCCTGGCACCAGAAGATGGTAGGCAGTATGGGAGAGCTCTTCCCAGCACTAACAGTGTGAGAGCAAGGAGAGGTAAACCAGCCCTAAAAGATGCTGTCTAACCTGTTCCTGCAGACTCATAATGAGACTCCACAGCTCACCCACTCAGCCTAATGGGCTCCTTAACGACCCTTATAACAGCTTAAAAGTGTTTCCTAATGTCTAACCTCAATGTCCATCAGGGTCATGTGATCCCACTGTTTCTTGCCCTAGCTCTTTATCTTTGTGAAAATGGAGAATTCTTGCTTCTCTTTTGTATTTTACAGATTTCCTTAGTTGTGTATCGTGGGTCTCAGGGTAAAGTTTTGCTCTTGTGTTTACTGAATTGCCTCCTATTTAGATTGGATCACTGTTCCATTTTCACAAGATTGTCCCGAACTCTCATCTTGACTTATGGTAGTCTTTTTAGTCTGGAATGAGCTAAAAATTCAGTGAATAAACGCTCCTGCATCTTGTGAGCATGTCACTGTGGAAAATACCTAGCATCAGAGGTCCAGAGGCTCACCTGTGTGAAGCCCTGCACTCCATATCACATCATGTTTATCTTAGTATATTTATTCCTTTGCATTTCTGGTCTTATTCCAGGATGTTTCCAGTTCTCCTCTACAGATCTATTTTTCTGTACTTTCTTCTAGAGGTTAGGTCATGAAGGAGCTCATTATTTTAATTAGTCCTCCTGTCCTTTCTTGATCTTGGAATAGCTTGCACATGTGCCTCAAACACTTTGGGTTTTTGTGGGGTTTTTAGAAGTAGCCAGATCTTTCTCTTTTAAAAGATACATTTTTTTTTTCTTGTTCTTCTCCTTCACTTCCTCCATGAGCTTTGTCATTTTACAGTCATTTTTACTGAAGTCATCTTTAGTCTTTGTATTGTCAGCTACTTCTAGTCTGCTGATTAAAATCAAAGGTAGACAAGTGCATTCAGAAGTGCTTTCTATGTGTTTGTTTGAGAAAATTTTCCTTGAAATATCCTGAAAATTCTCAGGGCACCACGTGTCCCACCAAGTACCTTTCCCTCCTCATCTCTGGGATGTTAAAATCTCCCTCTAACTCCCAGCTCTTGTAGTGTGGGTGACTCAGGTGTTTATTCAGTTTTGTCCAACCAGTCCTCTGTAATCACCACAGGACTTTTATAGCAAAATTAAACAACAAAGCATGCACCACATCTGCAGTATGATTCACACGCTTACTCTGTAGAGAAGCATCTCAGGCTCCAACCTCAAAGACAGGTGGGGCACTTCCTCAAGTGGAGATGTGATGTTTTTGCTGAGACTTAGACAAGCACAGTGGATGACAGTGTGGGGTTCTGGATCCCCTCTGCGTTGTTAAACCTTGTGGAGTTCATTTTGTCACCCAATAGCTTATGAATGGATGGTAAGGGTTTATTTAATGATCACATCTCTTGAGGACATGAAGAACAGCCCATGGTTTGTGCTGTCAGTTTGAAAGCCCTGCATACTGACACTAACCCTGTATTTTAAACTGACACAACTGATTCAGTTCAAAATGGTATTCCTCTAGTGACTAAGCCCTGGATATTCTTGCACTGCACCAGACAAGTGGTAGAAGGTGGGTGAGAAAGCAAAAAAACCTCCAGGCTTTCATTTATGTCACCTGGTCCACAAAGCATAAATAATGGCAAATAATTACTTGTGTGGTTTTTGACAAAGCAGCAGAAAGCCAAGTTAAAGCAGAGGCTGTACCTGTCTGCACCATCTGAAGGAAAAGGAGGACAACAGGAAGAAGCCACACTGTCCCACGATGACCTGCCATTGCCATCGTCCAAGCTCGCTGTGCGTCTGCCCCGATTTCTCAGCAGGGCTCTGGTGTAGCTGCTATATGAGAAATCCTGCAGTGCAAAGGTCACTAGCTTATGGGAAAACAAAACCTCTAAAAGCTTTGGCTTTGTGTCAGCAGAGGACAGTGTTAAAACAGAAAAAGTCCATTGTGCTGCAGCAGTGCCACCATCATGGCTTGCAGGAGCCTAGTGTGAGCAAAAACCCTCTCTCCTGCATGGGCAGCATGGAGCTGGGTTTGCCACTGAGGCTGTGACATCTGTGTTATTTCAGACACCAAAGGAAGAGGGAAGTGCATACACCTGGGCAGGTTCTGCTTCAGCCAAATAACATGTAGTTGCATGGTTAAACTTGGTTATGCTACTGAAATCCAGAAGCCAGCCTGCCACTTGGTGGTCTCCTTTGTAGGACCATGGCATATGGCTATTCCCTTCCTTCCTGGCCACTGTGGGTGGCTATATGTATTTAGGAAATATGGACAAAGCCTCCCTAAAAGAGCTTTGCTAGCCAGGCAGCAAGGAGCTAGAGTAAGTGATCTGGCTGTTGCCATGCCCCGGGTAAGGCAGAGCAACAAGAACCAGAGCTTTATGCCTGCTGCAGACTGGACAGAAGCATGGAAGTGGCTCAGAAGTAAGAAGTAGCTAAGGGCACCAAATTTCCAGAGCTCAGACAGTTTACTACAGAGATGTTGCCTTCTGGCTCTGGCAGTGCCTTAGGAAGCAAGTGAAGCACACAGCTGATCAGGACAAGAAAAACCAAGGGGCAAAATTCGGCCTATGAGGTGCTGCACGAGTTTTGGACTCCTTTATTCCAAACCACTGTAGTTTGAAGAACTTTAGGTAGGGTGAAATGTATTGTCACGCTGGTAGGTGAAGCCTTGGAATCCAGTGGAACTGGTAAGCAGGTATCCTGTACAGATGCAGCAACCTGGATAGTACCTCTGGGACACACAGAATCCAGTCTCTGTCACAAGCACCAAGCCAGACCATACTTCCCCAAATTCATCCATTTCCACCTTATTCTGAATGGATGTTTTTTTTTTTTTTTGGCTGACACTACTCCATGGAGTCAGCTGTTGACAGGGCCTACCTATAGAAGACAGCCCTACCCTGGGTCACCTGTGTCACAGAGCAATGAAAAGGAAGGAAAGCCTTGCCTGTACTTTATGCAGGACACAACTGCACGACTGTAACAGCAACCCTTTGCTTGTGTTGCTCACCGGGAAGCTAAACAGGGGCTGGCAAGACCACCAGGATCACCCAGCCCAGCTCACCGAGCCAACAAAGGATCAAGTTTAGCTCTGTTATTTTTGGCATGCTGGCCAAGGCTCCTCCAAGCAATACATGCAAGGGTCAAGGTGCAAGTGTATCACGCATATCCACTCAGCATGACAGAGACTCTTGTTACAGAATGAGGAATAAATATGAAGCCCTTGTGCCTCAGGCACTATAGGCACCAATGCAAGGGATGAAAGGCTCTCTAGGAACCAGTTTTGTTGGTAAAAGGCAAATAAACTCTGATTGCAAAGTCCAAGGACAAAGTCTCCCCTACCCTGCAGAATAATGATGTTTCTTTTCTAAGCGTGGTCATGTTGCACGCACACAAACATGGACTTTTATCACCCTCTGTCATGCTCATCTGTTAAACCAGCTCTCTGCCTGCTTCCCAGGGGCTACTTCGCTTGACAAGGATGTGTATACACACCAGCTGGTAAAACCCAGCAACTGCCTCCATTGCCAGAGGAAGGTCCTCCCCTCAGCCATCTCAACAAGTTATAAAGTCCAGCCTGAGTTTCGCTCCAGTCCCCAAGCTTCACTGAAGTAGAAGAATGCCCTTAGCATAAGAACGTAGATATGATTTGGTAGCACGTAGGCCTGAGGTTGTTCCTTTGAAAAGGGATGTTTCACCCTGATACAGGACAGTGACCATGGGACAAGGAAGGGTTGAGAAAGTACAAACACGAATCCAGCAGACAGGAGAAGTCTGGGAACAAAACATTGCTGAACAAACACTGATGTAAGCCTGCTGAGGGTTCATACAGGTGGAGATCATCAAGCTTGTGTAAGTGACCTGCCGTCCTTCCTGCCCACATTTACTGCTGACTGCAGCAATACCTTGCTGCTCTGCAGGTTTGTATTTCTAGTTTTTCAACCTGGTTTGCTTGCAGCACCTGCTGAATGAAACCAGCCAGTACTAGCTCAAACCCGAATTCATATGGAGTAGGTGTCTGGTGAAGTTCAGTGTACCTCAGACAATGGGGGAGCGTAACAGATTGGAGGAGCCTTGGAAAGGCCATCAGGATGGTTATGGGCCTAGAGCACGTGACATACAATAAAAGGCTGAGTGGTCTGGGTTTGCACCACCAGGGAGAGAGATGGGGATCTAACTTTGTGTTGGCCTTCCTTTAAGCATGGCGTGAGACCAGATCACTCTCATCTGTTCCTGGTGTTGTAATTTCAGTCATGGTTTCTGTAACTAGGACTGAAACTGAGAATGTTTAGAAAAGAATATATGGAGGAAAACCACCACACGTCATAAAAAAATCTATCAGAGTGCAGAGCTTCTGCCTGGAAACTTTACAGCAGAGTTTAGATCATAGTACCTGAGCTGATCGTGTGTGGTTTGCCCCTTTCTAAGAAAATCAGTACCTTGGCATCTAACCTAGGAGCTTTTGAATATTTATGAACTCCTAGGCCAGTGAAAGCCTTTTAATTACCTCCCTCCATTCCCTAACTCCTAATCAACCTTGACATAAGGCAGGTATTTGTTTAGGGACTTTCACTCTTATTTGCACTCTCAGATGAGATTTTGTCTTCATATATTTGCAAACTGATTGGAGGCAATAAAGAAAAAAAGAAAAAGAACAAGAAAGAAATAATGTTTTATTTCAAATGCTGGTGTACATCCGTATCACACCTTACAGAGACACCTAGAACAAGTCCACATGCAAGGAGCTTTCCGATCCTCAGCCATACACAGTTCAGAACATGATACAGAAAACAGTGAACATACACATATGGGTTTTTTTTCTTTCTGATAAGCAGAACAGAAATGTTAAAATTAAAGTGAAGTACAATCCATATAAAGCAAAACTCCATTTTAATTAGCTGCTGTGACCTAAGCAGGCAATTTTGTGGAACATGTGATTATTTAGCATCACATGTTGAAAATACTTCCTTGTGTCTCAGCTGTTACTAAGCAAGCTTCCCTGCTCCCTTCATCTTCTAAACACATCTGCAGGTATCTACAGCTTTGGTAACAACAAAAACTCCCTACTGATCCAGCTGGCTGCAATATGAGGATTAACTGAAGTCCTGCCCTTACCCTTTTCATCATGATCAACAGAGGCTCATACTATGTCCAGGAGCCTCTGGTGGAAACACTTGGACAAACAGACAGGAAAATAAATGGCAATGTAAAAATAAACAAAGAAGTAACAAAAGACCCCACTGAGTGGCCATTTTTGTTTAGGGAAAGCCCCTCATTGTACAAATTCAAAACAACATCAGCAGTCTGCATATAAATGCTTAAAGCCAGGAAGAAAACAAAAAGAAGCAGCCCGATGACTGTAAGGGAACAGCTCTCAAACCAAGCTTATCAGATAAGGAAAAATACAAATAAAAATAGAAAAAAGTTTCCATTGCAGAAACTCAGCTTGTTAGCTAACAGAAAGATCAAGAGCCACAAAACTACGAGTTTCTTCTCATGACCGCTCTCACCCAGCGTAAGTACCTGGACATTTTGGTATAGATACCATATTTGCCTTTCCTTGCACATCCTTCTCCCCAGCTAACGATCCCAGTAACAAAGTAAGTATCCTTATACCTGGTTACATGGGGGCCTCCACTGTCTCCTTGACAAGCATCTTTTTGCTCTGTTTCATAACCAGCACAGAACATGTTTTCTGTTATTGCAAAGTTTGTTGATTGCTTGCAAGTGTTCCTATCAACATAGGGGACTTCAAGCACTTTCAGTTTTTTGGATAATCGTCCACCTTCAAATTCACGTCCAAAGCCACTAACCATCCCAGACCTTTGGTTCATCAGAACTTCATTAGCAAAGTCTACTTCTGGGAGGCACGCTGCAATAACATACTCAGAAAACTTGATGGGTTCCTTCAGCTTTATTAAAGCTATGTCATTATCATAAGTTTCAGCAATGTATTTATGGTGTAAAAGTATTCTGTCCACAGTATGCAACGTTTCAGACTGTTCCTTCTTTTCTCTGTCCACTTCACCTGTACAAGATTATGAAAAGGGTCATTAATATGGAGATAGTATAAGAAACTAAGAACAATCTGGATAGAGGAGTAGAGTAGTATGCCCATTCCTAACACTTTGCTTAAGACTTTATACCATACCAAGGACACAGAAATGTGTTGCAATATTTATTAACAGCACCTGGATCAGTTTCAGTCCTGAGCTTTTGTCTGTGGAGATTTTTCTATCAGCTGATTCAGCTGAGCTAATGCAACTTTGGCTGGAAGCTGTCACAGGAGCTTGAGCTTGGCTTCTATCAGGGAGGAGAAACTGGTCTGGGTCAAGACTGAAACAGTGCAAATACAAAGCTGTGATCTTCTGGTATCATGCCTCAGAAGTGAACCAGTCATGATATGAGTTTGTTTCTTCTTCCTCTAGTCAATGTATCATAGCTTTCCTGAATATTCCTGCAGAGGCAAGTCTGTATGCTTTAGATGTATCAGGAACTACAAGCTTCCTGATAAACACAATAGTAGCCAACACTTCCAGAACACTTGTTCTTAATCACTTCCAGCTAGCTAGCAAAGAAAGGGATGCACCAACATCACCTTTCACATCAGCTGCCCTTGTCATTACAATGCAGGATTCCCACTACAAGAAGAAACTACAAGAAGCAAAACAATAAAAAAGTAACAAAGCATAACAAAGTAACATGAGTTCATGTCACACAGGATTTAGAGCAGGGATGGTCAGTCTGCAACACATGCTCAAACATCACAGGAGGAAAATAAATAACCACTTACCAACAACAACTGTGATTTCCTTAGATTGGTTCATGCAATGAGCTGCAGTTAGGATAAAATTTTCATTCAAAATAGTTCCACCACAAAACTCTTCCCCTTCCTCGTTCAACAGAACAGCCTGCAAAAGAAAAGAGGGAAGTGCAGGATTAGGAGGAGCAGTTTAACTTCAATGAGCTATTACCAGGTAATTGGTTTCTCTGCACACTACATACGTTTGTTAGTACAACATGTAACACTCTGCAGGTGTCTCCTAATATTGCATACACACACGCACACGCTACAGCTTGGCATGTCCTGCTACAGTGTCTGCATTGTCTTTCTGTGCTGTAGATACTTGGCTGCCATGTCAGGTTAAGCAACATCATCAGAACTGCATAAAGCCCTTCATTTTGACATTGCCTTACAAGGAAAGGCCAAGAGACCTGGGGCTTTTCACTCTAGAGAGGAGAAGACTGAGAGTGGATCTAATTAATGTCTATAAATACATGAGGGCTGGACATCAAGAAGGCAGGGACAACCTCTTTTCACTTGTGCTCTGTGATAGGACGAGGGGCAATGGATTCAAACTCGAGCACAGGAAGTTCCACCTCAACATGAGGAAGAACTCCTTTACTGTGAGGGTGATGGAGCACTGGAACAGGCTGCCCAGAGAGGTTGTGGAGTCTCCTTCTCTGGAGACTTTCAAGACCTGTCTGGATGCCCTTCTGAGTGATATTCCTTAGGTTTTTTTGGTCCTGCTCTGGCAGGGGGGTTGGACTTGATGATCTTCAGAGGTCCTTTTCAACCCCTGACCTTCTGTGATTCTGTGATTTTAAGGCTGAAGTTTGCAGAACAGCAGATCTTAGGGCCTACATTCATGCAGTTCAGCTGCCTCCAGCTGCAAATGGCATACTACATGGGTAACACTCCAACGGCAACCAGGTTAAATAAATAATTCCCCACTTTCCCTCCCAAACACGTTCTGAGAGCACCAACACCAGATTTACCTGCCATGGACATTCGCCAAGAAGACACTCATCACCACCTACTATCCTGGTAATGACATACGGAGTCTTGCTATCTGTTTCGTTGCCAGGATGGAGGGTTGGGCTTTCTGTGGTAGGAACAATATCCTCCTCCAAAACTGTTGCATTTGTGGGAGGAGCATCTTCATCACTAGTTACATTGCTTCTATCAGCAGGTAAAATAATCGACCTTTTTTTTCTTTTCACAAAAACTTTTCCACAAGGATACTTTACTGTTAAGACAAGAATATTAGAATTAGAGACAGACAGAAGCACCAGCACAGGAGGAAACTCCTTGACAGCACCATCTCATAAATCAGTTAATGCAGCTGTCCTCTTTTCAAAACACTAGCAAAACCTTGGCAGATGCAATTAAGAAGGAAGACTAGATGGTTTGAAAAATGAAAGCCATTTTGTAGTCCTAAGACTTGACTATAGGTTCAGTCTCCAGATAGTGTTTTCAAAGTATTTAACATTTAAAACATCAATTATTTACATTGCTATATTAATGCCCTTGCTCTTACTAAAACCATCTTAATTAGGAAGCTGAGTGAAGTGTTTTATTTCAGGAATAATATGGCACATGACAGAAATTTAGTATTAGCTATAAACAATACAGAAACTACCCTCATGAGTATATGGTTGACTTCTTCCTCCCCCCAGGTTTGTTGAAATACCACATAAAAGTACAAACGTAAATAGCATTAATTGTAATTATTTAATATAATCTGTTACTATTTGATTAGGTTAACTAAAATCTAAAGTAGAAAAGTTTTGGTTAGCTGCTATTTTATATGGACTGTAAGTGTTTAAGTAAATGTTAACTGCAATCACTTTTCTCCTGTCAGCAGTGAAGTTTACTCAGGCAATTCTGTGAGAACCACCTTGCAAAGGGTTCCAAATCAGCAGGACTTTGGTAAGTCCATCACATCATCTCACACATGAAAGACTTTGGAGCTACAAATCAGTTGGCCTCAGTGTCAAATGTATGTTGTGTAGAATCCTGACAGTTCAAAAGACATTGTTTAACTGTGAAACGTCTCACTACCATTGCTGTTAGTTTATTATGTAGCTTCATACCTGATGAAGCACAGTGCTTGCCATCTTCTGCTAGAACATACCCTTTTGCACAGGAACACACAACATCCTTCTGGGCAGTTCTTTGGAAGCTGCAGAACTGCTCACAGTCACCATTGTTTATTTTGCAGTACTTTGGTATGACTGAAAAAGAGGTTAAGTTTGGAGAAAAACTGTAAATAAACACTGACTTGACAGATCTTGAAGTTCACCAAACTAAATCACACTCTTTAAACAGGATCTGTATCTTCACTTGTAAACTACCTGAAGCACATCTTAGTAATAACATGAGTGGCTAACATTAGTTTATGTCTTACACGGCAGTCACATCCACTGCATGAAAACATGCTTGCCAAGTCAGAGTGGGCCCAGTGGCCGTGTCATGCTGAGCTTAAAAAAGCAGAGACAAAACGATAGTGGAAGAATGGATACAAAATAAGAGAAGTCCAGATACTGGTAAATCCTCCCACAGCTCCTCCCTCCTGCCTTAAAAAACTCAACTCCTCATCACACCCCACAGTCCCATGTTTGAACTTCAGTTCCACACGCTCTTATTCTGGGCTCACCACTCTTAATTCTGGGTTACTGATACACACTCCAATGACATCAGCAGGGTGGTAGCTGTATGCCACTGAAGTGAGTCTCAGGAAGGATTTATATGCAAAAAATTATTCCCTGCGAGGCTGAAAAATTCTGTATGGTCTACTGAAATCTGCTTTGTTTGGTTCTTCACTGCTGTGAGCTGAGCAGTAAATGCCCAACTTGGAGAAAATGCTCTCCAATTTTAGCTGTAAGAATCCTTTGCTTCTCAGTTTTATCATGTTTTGGGGTTTCAAGATCATGTAAAGAGGCACTATCATAATTAGGAGGGCTTTCCTTGGAGTAAGCATAACTTCAGAGCATTCATGGTTGGATGGGGCTCTGAGCAACCTGATCTCTTCAACCTGAAAGCTGAAGAGGTCCCTGCTCATTGTAACGGGGTTGGACTAGATGGCCTTTAAAGGTCTCTTCTAACCCAAACCATCCTATAATTCTATGACTCTATGATTCTAACACTACCCAGCTGTAGAGCCACCATTGCTTTGTATTTATGGCACTGTCCTCAAGCTCTTTGTTGACTTCCATCCTATTCTATGTATTTTTCCAAAAGGCAAATAATACTGGTTAAAGAAAGGTTAACTCTCTGTATTTCAGCTCCCAGGGAAATTCACTGCCATAGCTCTCTAAAGCAGAAACCTACCAAATTCACAGTTCTTGCCTTGATAACCATCCAAGCATGTGCAAGTATAGGAACCAATTCCATCTTTACAATGTCCACCATAGTGACAAGGATTTGAGATGCACTGATCCCCATCTACAAAAACAAACAACAAAAGTGTAGGCATTTTCAGTGAACTCTAAATAAATGTTAGTTTTAATAAGCAATCTTTCATCTTTCCTTTTAAAATTTATGTCCTGTGAGTCGTCACATTCCAGATGGAACAAAGAGTACAAATGCAATCATTCCAAACCACCAATGAATCATAAACATATTCTCAGTTTTGCAATCTAGTTCTGATGGCTGCTGTATGACAGTGAATACCCAGTCCTCTTTTTTGTAGGAAGATAAAGTAATACATCATGGTCAGAGTGTACATAATTTACAGTGAAGGCTGTGAAAACAGACAGGGCATTTTGACATTGCAACTACCGTCTAAAGATAATAACCTTTTTGGCATCTTGCATTTTGCTACAATTTCCACATAATAATGACAACTCATCTTCTATTTCTTTAAAGGTCATCTCATCCCTTGGGCATGTCTTTTGTCTGCAGTGCTGTCCATGTAAAGAAACAGACACCAGCATATTAACCAGAAGATGAAGAAAACAAAACAAAATGCTTTACAAAGCCCTGCTAAATCCATGTGTGCAGGCCAACTTTCTGTTTTATGCTGCATACGGTACCAAAATTGTCCCATTGTATCCACTGAGGTATGAGTTTAAGTTTCCAAAAATTAGCTCTTACCTCACACTCCTCACATCTATGCTGGGATCTCCTACATTTGACAGCTGACTTCTGCAGCCCTTCTTCCTTTCCATGACCTGGACACCACTGGCTGACCTGTCTCCATGGCTCCAGCCACATGTATCTCATTAACTCAGCTACATGAGCTACAAGCAGTGCAGGCTGCACTGCATGTGGAGGCATGTCCCATGTAGCAGTGCTTTCTCCCACCCCCCACAGAGGTATCTCACTCCTGCACTAATGCTCACTGCCACGGTCTCTCCCATCTGTGTTCCCCCACCAGGCAACCCTGCTGGGCTCTTCTACACTGTTCAACAAGAAAAGGAGGAAATCCAGAGAAATTACATTTGCTTAATAATTAATTGCTTTAGATAACATGTTCTTCTCATTTATGTGTTTTATCACCTGCTCTGCCCCTGTTTGGAGCACCTGGAAGAAAAGCAATACCCAAAAAGCTACAAGATGCAAGAAACTGCTCATCCTAAGGATCCAGCTTGTCACCTGCCTGGTGGCTCTGGCCTGTGACCACCTGCTGCAGCTTTATCTGCCACAGGAAACATCTGCTGGGCTTTGGGTACTGTACCCACACCTCAACACACCTTCTCTACCCGCATGTGGCCAAAACCAACAGTGCTTCAAATGATGCATCTGTGTGGTCCACCACAGAGGCATTAATGCCCATCCTCAACAGAGGAAAGGCAAGACCACCATTTACCAGAAGACAGACTTAAGGCCAGCAGCACAGCTCCTGGTTTTTGCCTCCTCTGCAGCGTCAGAGCATCCTGTTCTGTGGTGGCCTTAACTAAGCAGAATTTTACTGTTAGAAATCATAGTTATTTAGTTTTTCCCATTTAGTTGCGACTGTTGCAATGAGTTTTCTACCAATATTGCACAAAAGCATTGCAGAATCCCCTGCTGGAAAAGGAAGTGAGAAAAAATTGTTCTAGTAAGTTGGCTGAGGGTAGCTGTGGTTTTCAGTACTTCTGAACACCAATAAAGCATTTGTGGGCTGCGGTTGAAAACGCATGAAATTGGCGTTTCTGCTGAGAGCACTGGCACTGATGTTCTGCTGCTTGTATTCTCAGAAGAAAATGGTTTGTAATTTTCCTCTCCTGTTCACTGCAACACTGACGTAGGCTTTCCTTAAAATTTCATTCTGTAGGTCATAGAGTTCATCCCCTGCTTAGAGGACTGTGAAAGTCTGCATCTTTTTCATGGCAACTGTCTTCAATATTCTGCAGACACCAAAAGACAAAGCTGAGCTGTCCTTAGTCAACATTTTTGAGGTACTCCTCCTAACACACAAGCTGGAAACATACTTTCAGGAGAACACATTACCAAACACTTATACATTAAAAATCTGCCACTGTATAGTGATTATGAACACTAGAACCCTAACAAATACAACTCAGTACAACTCAGACCTTTGAAAAAAAAAAAACAAAACAGAAAAACTGATGGTAGTAACTGCTAATCTACTGGCATGTCTTCCTTGAATGCCAAACACTTCTGTAGAAAACATCCCACAAAATGTTCTAAAATACAGGAATCAACAATACTCTAGCATGGAAGGTGACAAGACACTGTCAAGGGACTGGGAGATACTTTGTATTTGCCTATAGCATTTACGCACCACCCTCATCTATGACTCTTGCATCTTGATTCCACCATCTGGGCCTGCCCTTCTGGAGGACAACTGACCAGCAGAGTCACATATCCAGTTTCTGCTTCTTGCTGTCCCTTTGTGTACAAAGGGCCACTCTTCTTTTTGAGAGGACAAAGATCTTCCCAGGAATTGGAGGCAGCTGAACCTTGCCTTTGAATTAAGTCACTGGTTTCAAGCAACAGCAAGGCATTAAATCAGTCAGATTCCTTCTTCAGAGGAAACACAAAGTGAAGGTGTCCCACACGGAAATGACAGGAAAGAGGGAGCAGGAAGTGGTTACTTAAGAAGTGCATCCTTTTCAACCCTGCAGCAAGGAAGCTTAATTCTCTAAACAAAAGCAGATTGCTTCTTACCTACATAGACGTTCCAGAATTCCTCCTACAGGCAGGTGTGGGGAAAAAAGGAAATAAAAGGAGACGAAAAGAGTTAGATGAGAATTATTTAATTCATACAGAGAATACTTGCAGCTAACAGTTGTTAAAACAAATACCTAAGTTACAGGTACACAGACTGCCATACAGCTGCCTACTGTTGCCATTTAATGAATTAAAACCATGCAATCCATCTAGAGTGCCTAAGGCTGATGGATTTTTCAGAAATATCTAAAACTCCTCAGAGATTTCCTACGGGGACTCACTCAGCATAAGGCACTTGGTTTCTTGCCTAACTGTATCTTTCCATCAGTTTTGACTGAATTTACTCACATTCCTGCAATGCCAAATTCTCGGTCTCCCTCCCCCTCTCTTGACCCCCACCAATCAGGACCTCAGAAATCCTGAGATGTAAAAATACTTTTGTCTGATTTGTGTTCTTTTTTCCCTCTGCACTGAGGACTCCAGGTATGTTGTCTGTCCAAAACAGTCCCTTCAGTGACATCTGGTCACCACGCACAACAAACAGGCTGTGCTGGTTCTGCTATAGATCACCCAACCTTTATGCTCTGAAGTACCCTGGTGATGCACCCCATGACTCCCCACCCAGGTCATCTCAGGGTTGCTCCAGGAATGTTCTGGTGAGCAAGCAATGCTGAAAAGAAATTAATCTGACCTTAACTCCATTCTCAGGGTAGTTTTTAACAGCCACGTAGCTACAGCTGATGTTCCCAATTCCCTTCTGCCACCAAGTCACTTCAAGTTTTCAATTATCATAGAATCGTATCACAGAATGGTTTGGGTTGGAAGGGACCTTAAGGATCATCTAGTTCCAACACCTCCCGCTGTGGGCAGGGACACTTCCCGCTAGACCAGGTTGCTTCAAGCCCCATCCAACCTGGCCTTGAACACTTCCAGGGATGGGGCAGCCACAACTTCTCTGGGCAACCTGTGCTGGTGTCTCACCACCCTCATAGTGAAGAATTTCTTCCTAAAGTCTTACCTAAATTTACCCTCTTCCAGTTTAAAGCCATTACCCCTTGTCCTGTTTCTACATGCCCTTGTAAACAGTCCCTCCCCAGCTCTCCTGTAGGCTCCCTTCACCTTTTCACTCACCCCAATCCCATAGTTGCCCCATATCTGTAGTCCCTCCTTGAGCTTGGGAACAGATCACATTTCTGTCTAAAGTTAAGCAGCCATCAGGGTAAGGAAGGTGACACAAGAGTCACACAAATAAACTTCATTCCATATGGGCCATTTAGCTTTAAGCCATGTAAGAACTGTCCACAGTACACATTCTGTCAGTTCAGGTACTGAGAGAGAGCCACAACGTGGTAAGTACTGCAAAGCAGCTTCAGATAAGTTTGGCAAAATTCTTCCATGAAGTTCTATGTCAGCATTTGCCTTCTCAACCTTCCCATGGACTCTCTACCTAAGAACTCTTGATCATAGTCATGACACTCAGCTATGCCACCTGGAAAGGGGGAACTTATTTCTAACATGAGTAGTATCAAATCATTTGAAGGTAAACTACCTCACAATGGCAATTGAACAGATCAGAACAGAGGCTTTGGCAAGGGCTGGCTTTGCAACAGCTAAATTAAGACAATTGTTGTGTGTTTATGCCTGAACAATTCCAACCACAGTCAAACTTCCTCCTGTTTATTCTCTGTATTAAGTGACTGGGAGTAACTTGTGAGTTTGGATGCCTAGCTCAAAAGACCATAACACTATTTTATAAACATGAAATATATATAAATCTACATTTCATATTAGATTATATTTACGGTTTTCTCCTGGTCTTCAAAGGCTTCTCTTGCTTCTTCTTTTGAGCAGCGCTCCTCATTGCATTCTCTTTCAATATTCCCTTGTTTCATTTCCTCCAAAAAAGAGTTAGCACGTTTTGCTCTTTCCAAGAACTTGCTGGCATTTTCTTTCTTGATGAATACTGGACAATAAAGAAAATTATACAGGTGGTAGGTAACATTTGCTGGTGGTAAAATGTCATTAAAAATAAGTGAAGTATAAACAAAACCAAAACAGACCCTTTCACCACTCCACCCATACACAACATTACCTGTGAAGTTAGTCCTCACACACAAGTCTCTCAGACCACTCTCTCTCTGAGAATTAGCAACTCCAGGACAAAAAGTAGGTGCCCAAAATTCTCTTCTACTGTTTTCAGTCTTGAAAATAAGAACATGCATGTTGCTCCTGACTCATTGCTCCTGCTCAAGACTCCAGTCCTAAACAGAATGACTTTCCCTGAAGGCCAGGGACACTGCATTCCTTGATTTGTTTTTAAAGTTGAGAACCAGACACCACCAGCAATTGCTCCAGAGGCTTGTTGTGCAGAAACTAAATGTCACACAAACTGAAGATGCAGTAATATATATACTGACAGGTGGGAAAAGCTGTTTCACAGTTCAGCCCATGTATGAGTTCTACTGCCCTTCACCACTCCAAATCCCACTGCACAGCCCTGTGATCTTCCTTCCCTTGAAACACCACTTCCCCGTTGCCTGTGGGAATGTTCCTGCCTTCCTGATACGCATTTATGCAGAGCTAAGGTAGCTGCATCTTAAGATTTAACGAAGAGCAGAAGTAAACGAATGTCAGCTTTAGCAGGAAAGGACAGCCTAAGGTCATTTTGCTGGGTTGTTTTCTTTTTTAAAACCTTGGTGTCACAGAAGCACGAGACCTGCTGCCTTCAAGTTCAAGATGCGGGTAGCTGTTGATTTAAACTGAAGGATGAGGCATTAAACTCAGCTCAGCCACTTGGCTGTGTGAATAATAATGTTATGCTCCAGTGACTTCTGCACACGTTGCTACATAGGAAAAACAGAAACGATATCGGAGTAAATAAACTGCCAATTACCCTGTAAAAAGCATACATTCTGAGAAAGTTTGCAGTCTGGAAGCTGGCGTTTACTTATGTTCCGGACACTTGGAATTTAAAGAGAAAAAACACTTTCCAATCACAGACTGGAGCATGGAAGACAGTGCTGCAGATGGGACTTCAAGGCTCAGTGGGCAGCTTGCACGTACCTTCTGGAGCATTCTTCATGCAGCTCAATTCAGCAATAAATCAACTAGCTGATAGTAATCACATCCTCTAAGCAAATACAGCGGCAACTTACTCTGCTCTCACTGAAATGGTTCCATCAGCAACAGGGAGCCAAATTCTGCCAGTGCTATTTGTATTAATTGATCCCATCGAGCCCATGAGTACTTTGGAGCCCTACTTATTCTGACAAGCTCCAGGCAAGAAAGGCTTACAGAAAGTGCTTGCAGCTTCTAGCTCAGCAACTGTTAGTTCGTTCACCCACTATCTTATTTGCCCTTAAATCCCTCTCTGCAGCGACAGGAAAGTGACAGGATGCAGCCGGTGGGGTTATTGTCTCTATATCCCTTTGTCTCCACACCAACTGTGTAAGAGGATGTTTTTGTAAACTTGAACCACCCGATTAGCCTTCTGAGGCTAGTCATTCTCTTTCCCAAGCTTTCCAAGGAGCAAGAGGTGTTGGTCAACTGAATCAGGGCATTCCAGAAGCATGCAGAGGACCTCACTTTAAAGCCTAAGCAGGCTGGCTCACTGGAGGAAGAGTTACCCGCTTTTGCAAAGCCACTTGCTGGTGCTGCTCTCGACTTGGGGGTTGGCCCTAGGGACACAAAGAGAGGGTGGGGGGAGACATGCTCCCTCTCTGCACCCCAGCTCCTCAGCAGCCCAGTGCCCCCAACCCAAACTCGGCCAGGCCTCCCCACACAGACAAGACCACCTCAGGATGCCAGGGCAGCTGTCCTCCCGGCGGCCACCAATCCCATTTAGTATGGGGGGAAGGAGCGGCAGCCTGGCTAAGGTCACCGCAGCGGGACACGGCACCCCCGGGGGCTCTGGCGCCCCGAGCTCGCCCTTTTTTCGGCGGGGGGCGGCACAGGTGCACACAAGCCCTCAGCCGGTTTGGAAACCTTTGGAACCCGAGTTCCCCCCGCGACGAGCCCTGGGTTGCCCGCTGCCGCCCCCCGCCGCTGCCCGACGGCAGCTCCCGGCGCCTGCAGGGGCTTGCGGAGCCCCCTCCCCCGCAGGGCACGGGAGGGGCTGTGTCCCCTCACGCCGGGCGACAGGAGGAGGGGGCGAGCCCCCGGCCCGCAGCTGCGAGCCCCACACCGCCTCCCGCCTTCCCTCAGCAGCCCCCCAGCGCCCCCAAAGAAAAGGCTGTGAGGAGGGGGGACACCTCGCACCCCCAGAACACAGACGTGCCGCCTTACCGCCTCCCTCAGCCCGGAGCTCGCCGGGCAGCAGCGCGCAGAGCAGGAGGAGCAGCAGGGGCCCCGACATGGTGCTGGGGAGCACCCCCCGCTGCTGCCGGGCCTGCGGGGCCGGGCCGGGCCGGACGGGACGGGAGCCGAAGCCTTCACCCCTCCGGGCGGGGAGAGACTGAAGCGGCGTTGCTTCACCCTGCCCAGAAATAGCGGAAGCGGCGGAGAAGGGGGAAAATCGTCGCGGGATTTCTCATGCTGCTGCTGAGGATTCTTTCTTTCTTTCTTTCTTTCTTTCTTTTCTTTCTTTCTTTCTTTCTTTCTTTCTTTCTTTCTTTCTTTCTTTCTTTCTTTCTTTCTTTCTTTCTTTCTTTCTTTCTTTCTTTCTTTCTTTCTTTCTTTCTTTTTCTTTCTTTCTTTCTTTCTTTCTTTCTTTCTTTCTTTCTTTCTTTCTTTCTTTCTTTCTTTCTTTCTTTCTTTCTTTCTTTCTTTCTTCTTTCTTTCTTTCTTTCTTTCTTTCTTTCTTTCTTTCTTTCTTTCTTTCTTTCTTTCTTTCTTTCTTTCTTTCTTTCTTTCTTTCTTTCTTTCTTTCTTTCTTTCTTTCTTTCTTTCTTCCTTCTTTCTTTCTTTCTTTCTTTCTTTCTTCTCTCTCTCTCTCTCTCTCTCTTTCTCTCTTTCTCTCTTTCTCTCTTTCTTTCTCTCTTTCTCTCTTTCTCTCTTTCTTTCTCTCTCTCTCTCTCTCTTCCTTCCTTCCTTCCTTCCTTCCTTCCTTCCTTCCTTCCTATTTGGGGCGGGAGGTGAGGGGTGGGGTGGAGGAGTGAATCGTCACTTTAATAAGCAAGCGCTGGCCACAGGCTGGTCGCCCTGGCCAGCGGTGGCAGAAGGGGCAAAGCCAGGCTCCCACCCCACAAGGCTGAGAAAGCCGGGGTTGTTCAGCCTGGAGAAGAGAAGGCTCCGGGCAGATGTCATAGCAGTCTTCCAGTACCTGAAGGGGCCTACAGGAAAGCTGGGGAGGAACTTTCCACAAGGGCTTGCAGTGAAAGGAGAAGGGGTAATGGATCAAAACTGGAAGAGGGGAGATTTAGGTTGGACATTAGGAGGAAATTATTTTCTGTGAGGGTGGTGAGACACTGGAACAGGTTACCCATAGAAGTTGCGGCTGTTCCCTCCCTGGAAGTGTTCAAGGCCAAGTTGGATGGGGCTCTGAGCAACCTGATCTAGTGGGAGGTGTCCCTGACCATGCAGGGGAGCTTGGAACTAGATGATCTTTAAGGTCCCTTCTAACCCCAACAAACCATTCAGTGATTCTATGAAAGCACCCAATGTCCCTGGCAGCTGCCATCCACATTTCCCAAATCCCAACACCACAACTGGCAGGCTCCCTGCTTTTGATACCCATCGCTCAGTGACCTTGGTCTGGTGTTCACCAGGATCCAGTCTCCATCCTCCCTTTTTTGGGAGGTTTTCCCTCAGATGAGGTCTCTCTGCACTGCTTCCAGAGTCTACTGTTTTATTAAAAACATACGTAAAATGCAGCTTTGTTTTGGAAAAGTCACTCTGTGCAGCCGTTAGTACTGGTTGTTTTCTTTCAGCATTTTGCCCTTTTTCTGCACGATGATTTGTTCATAAATGTCAATATTTACGCTGGAATGTTACAGAGAGGAAGTCATCCTACAGAGCATGGAAAACCCTGAACTATTCTAGCTTGAGGGCTCTGGAGGGGTGATTTTGCAATGCTGAGTGCTTTGTCTCATTAAAAATTAGGTTTTGTTTGTTGGTCACTGCTCCTAGTTGCTGTCCTCCCTGGGAATGTATTCTGCTGGCATATAGGCTTTCCTTTTAGGAGTATTAAGAACCTCTGGGCTATGTTTTCATGGTGTAAGACCTCTTGTTTCTCAGGTCTCTGGAATTTGCTGCTTTTCCCCAATTTAGTTAACTGCTTACAGGAACAGTATACTTTTAGGTAAAAAAGCAGGTTATGGGAGTATTGCATGGTATCTGTGCCATATAATGTCAGTCTTTTCCCCTAATAATTTAGTGCGGTGCATTGTAAGTGTCCTACTCGCTGATAAGCATTTCTGATTGAACGGATATCCAGCATGATTTAAATCAATCCAAAGTGTAAGTTTTGCATAAGATACTCAAACTGTTTTCTAATCTCATGGTCAGTTTTAGCTCCCTCATTTTTTCATGCTTAGATTAGAAGGTACATTTTTTTTAATGATAAACTTGATGATGTTTTCAAAGCTCTTCAGGCTCTACAGTTTATTCGCTAGGGCTTTAGAGAATGGTCTTTGGCTAGTGTTCTGTGGATAGTCAGACAATTATCCTATTCTGGCTTCAGATCTGTGGGAAACTGTTGTGACACACATTATGATTTAGATTATACTGAACAGTATATTAGACAAACATTCCCTTTCCTTTGCTCTTTTCTGTATTGACAAACATAATACCAAGGCAAAGATGAGATTAAATCAGTGGCATTCTACACCACTCATAAATATAGCGTTAAACATTACACTTAATAGCCTTAATAATAGCAGTAATGCTTGGTGCAAGAAGGCTAAAATCAAGTTTTTATGGCAGACCTGTAAATGTGGCATTAACCTTCTCCCAGCTTTCTTGTCCTGTAGACTCTCTACAGTTCCTCCTCTTCAAATCTACCTGTTGCCACCACAACTGTTGGAAAAAGCTACTTTAACATAAGCTAAAACAAACACTTTTTCTATTTTTTCTGCTATTGCGTTATTGCATTACAGGATCCATCAGCATGGGAAGTTGTGAAAGCCAGAAGCATAAATGTGTTTGAAAGAGATTGCATACATTTGTGGACAACAGGTTCATTCATGACTGTTCAATCTCATGCAACTTCTGGCTCAGGAAGTCTGTACATCACTGATTACCAGAAAATGGGAGGGTAGCTGGAGGAAGGATTCGTCTGCTTGGTGTGTTGCTGGCAGTATTTCTCCAGCATCTAGCTCTGTTCCTTAGCAGAAGGGGCATGCAGAACGAGAGGGACTCTGAGCCCGATGCGTTATGGCTGTTCTGTGCCTGCTTGACAAGACATGTACGTTTACAAACACTACCAATAGGGAAGTTATTTTATATATTAAAGTAGGCATTAGGCTCATTTCAAATTAGTAATAGTGGTGTGGGTGTATCACATGTATAACGTATCTGAGATAACGAAGGAATGCTTCAATAGGAAAGGGGCACAGAGGGACTGAGGGACAATGACACAAATCTGGAAATGCTCTGGTTCAACATCATTAGTCCATGTGCTTCTTCAACCAGTCGATGTATTTGGATACCCTTGTGTAAACCCCGTAGCTGCCTTTAACAGCACAGCCCTTTCCCCAGCTGACAATCCCAGTCAGAAACCACGTGTTCTTGTACTTTGTAGCATGAGGTCCACCACTGTCTCCCTTGCAGGAGTCTTTAGCACCAGTCAGGTCTCCTGCACAGAACATATTCTCTGTAATATTTAAATTGGTCTCCTTTTCACATTCTTGTGTCTTTACACGTGGCAAATCAACTCTCATCAGAAAATAGGAGGTGGCACCTCTATCTAGTAGACGTCCCCATCCGCTCACTGTGGAGAACTTGATGGAGGACAGCTCATGCACTGCAAACCGTTTTTCAGGCAAGCATATTGGCACCACATAGTCGGTGAGATTCACAGGTGTTTCCAGCCTCAGGAGGGCAATATCATTATTGACTTCTCCAATCGTGTATCCTTCATGGATGATCATCTTGGCAACTCCACTTTCTTGCTCAGTTTTCTCGTCGTAATTTATTGCGTGTTCACCTGGAAAAGTTATGAGTCGTGGGTCATGTCAGACAGCAGCTCCTTGATTCCTCAGAGGTCGGCAGAGATAGGGGGTTTCTAATCTGGCACTTCTTAAGGACAATTCCCTTACTCTGCCAAAGCCTGCACTTTTTGTCTTCGTTTCTGGTTTGCCAGGATGAGAAGTTGCCACCACAGCCACAGCTCAATAACATGAGAAGGGGAAGATACGTACCCAGTCTCACCCGAAGCTGTTTAAGATGAGTGAATTCCAAACAGTGAGCTGCCGTGACCACCCACTCTGGGGAAAGCAGGGTACCTCCACACTTTTCTACCTGGTTCTGTATTATAAGGGCCTGCCAACATAAAACAAATTGATTTCTCACGTTAAATGACCCGAATCTCAGTGGTCAGGTATCGTACATTGCTTCCTTCTATCACTTTATGCAACTGCATTTGAGATCATGGTGTTGATTGTCTGGAGATTTTAGGAGGAGAGGGAGTCTTTCCATTGGCATTTTCTCCATCTTGTCATATAGACTCTGCCTATTATGGTCAAGAGTCTATCCCTGGCAGTAAGGTTAAGGACTGAGGAGACAGAGGAGGTTGTGTTACCACCACTCCACTCCAATGAAAGCAGGCATTCCAGAACAAGGATTGAACCGGGTAGATTATCTGGCTATGGATGAAGCAGGAATTTGGTTGTCCAGACCTGGCACATTTTATGATTTTTTAACCCAATAGATTTAAAACTATGAATTTAAGATAGTGGTTCCATAAGGAAAAAAAAAAGGCAATGAAAGATTTTTGAAGACTCACTTGCCATGGACATTCACCTGGTGGGCAAATTAAACCACCTACTATTCTTCCCTGTGCAGTTGCATTTTTTTTTTCCAGCACTGGTATTTTCCCACATGGGTATTTCACTGGAAAAAAAAAGAAGAAGAAGAAGAAGAAGAAGAAGAAGAAGAAAAACAAACAAACAAACCAAAGGGCAGCAAGTGTGATTTTGTTGCACTGAATTCACAGTAAAATGTGTGAGGTCTTCAGTGAAGTTATGTTAGCTGAAAAACTGGTTTCTAGTCTGACAGCATGGGTTCTTAAAAGTAATTTAAAACAGCTCAGCAGGTAGGGAGTCTTTTTGTTTGGAAAGAGGCAGAATGCTTTTACAAATAGAGTGCAGACCCATTCAGTATCATTGACATATATTCTCCTACCACAGGAGTTTGCAAACAATATATCTGCTTAAGATTTGTGTCACCACAATGATGGTGGGCTGCAGGCTGGAGAGCAGAAATTACCCTGTCAAGCTTTGGAGCCTACATGTTTTCAGCAGCCATGCTGACTTTAACTCATTTGTACCAAGTGTACAGCATCCACAGCACGTTGAGACATAGGCTGAAGCATGGAATGTGCAGCTTGCTATCCCTTGTTTGGGTGGACCTGAAGATCATTTAAGAGCAGATCTCCTGTGCATTCTGGTATGCCTCCTGGGAGATTGTGCCCAGTTTCCTAGGGTCCACAGCATTATTGTTTCTTCCAGACTGCATATCTCAGCTCAAGGCCCATTTTTAGCCTGAGCAATCATGTGAAGATTGGCAATAAGAGAATCAAATCTTGAGGACTGAACCTGCAACTGAGCTGCACTGCAGAGGAAGCCTTGGTGGTTTTAGTACATCCTTATCATAAAATTATAGAACGGCTAAGGTTGGAAGGGACCTTAAAGATCATCAGGTTCCAGCCTCCCTGCTATGAGCAGGGACACCTCACACTAGACAGGTGGTACAAAGCGTCATCCAACCCGGTCTTAAACACCTCCAGGGAGAGGGCTTCCACAACCTCCCTGGGCAACCTATTCCAGTGCCTTCCTACCCTCATGGTGAAGAATTTTTTCCTGATGTCTAACCTGAATCTCCCCTCTTTCAGTTTAAAACCATTAACCCTTGTCCTATCACTGCCCTCTCTGGTGAAAAGCCCCTCCCCAGCTTTCCTGTAGGCCCTTTCAAGTACTGGAAGGCCACTATAAAGTCTCCCCGGAGCCTTCTTTTCTCCAGGCTGAACAGCCCCAGTTCTCTCAGCCTGTCTTCATAGCAGAGGTGCTCCAGCCCTTTGGTCATCTTGGTGGCCCTTCTCTGGACCCTCTCCAGCAGCTCCATGTCTTTCCTGTGCTGAGGGCACCAGAACTGTACGCAGTACTCCAGGTGTGGAGCAGAGCAGAGGGGCAGAATCACCTCCCTGGCCCTGCTGGCCACACCTCTTTTGATGCAGCCCAGGATGCAGTTGGCCCTGACTGAACACACCATCCCTTCCAGCCAGCAGTAACAACATCACTCTGCATTAACGCTGTGAGGAGGAGTGGTCGCTCCCTATCACTCTGGGAGCCAGGCCCCTGTCCTGAGTTGAATCCAACATCTTAATGGATCTGTAATACCCTGAATATGCCAATTACTTCAGCTGATGCAAAGGCCGTGTCAAGATTTTACAGGTATAGTCAAGGCAGGGAGAAACAGGACTGGCTCTTTGGTAGCAGCTGGTGGCAGGTCAGCATAGATGTAACACAAACCCATCCCCTCTGATGCCAGATGCAGGGCAGCACAAGTTTGGGCGTTTGGAAGGGACACTTTGAGAGATGACAGAAGGACAGTGAAGGGCTTGGCAGTCTGGTTTGTCTTCTTGCAACACATGGTCAGTGCTACAGATGTTTTTGTCCCCAAGAAGCAAGCAGCAACAAATACATCTTCCGCAGAGAGGCAGACATGCTTAAAAGCCTGCGGGCAATGTTGGTTTCATTGTTCTCAGCTTTTAACAAAAGCAGCTCCCCCATCACCTGATATTGCAGAATCTGCTAATAAGGGATAAGCACCTTACTAGACTTTCTGTTTTCTAATGAAATAGCAAGCTTGTCATTATCAGTTCTCTGCATGAGTGCTCCATTGAGGTATATGAAGAAGGGCCAGTACCCCTCAGGATTACTTTGCATGCTTCCTGCAGCTCTGACTGTTCTTTTCATATCCCAGGGGGCTCTTTTTCACCTCTAATGCAGTAATTGAAATAGGCATCTACAGCAGAGTGAGGTGCCAGCTTATGTATTGGAAAAATAATTAACTTGTGCTATCCTAGTCCCAGTTGAAATTTATTTTGTTGGATGAGTAAGAGTTGTAGTGTGATAGTGTAGTGTAGCTGTAGTGTCTAGAGGAATATAAAAAGTGTCTTGGTCCTACCAAATAGGAAAGATTAAGAAAGATTAAAAAAAAGAATAACTTATTTCCCCTGGTTTTAATAGGCCTCTTCCTCTCTTGACTCTTGTCCTGAAATAAATATGCAATGAAATCCATCTTCACTGATTCAGATCTGAGAGTAAAACAGTGCTGCCCAAAAATATTTCCCCCAAATGTTTTACCTCTGGGGCCAGGAAGGAGGGGTCCAAAAGGCTCCCTGCTTACTGTGCAGTCTTCCTGGACTGCTTTTCTGGGGTGTCTTAGCTTCCACCAGAAGCCCAAACCAACTGCTCTAAACTGGAAGAGGTGGGCAGCTGGTGGCTACGGTCCCTGGCACCCTTTCTGATGTGTATGTGTTGAGAACTTTTCTAACGGGGCTGGCTGAGACTTGGCATAGTACCTTACCTTGGGGAAGGCAGGAGACGCCGTCGCTTGCTAAAGCGTAGTCGTCGGCACAGAAGCACACCCGCCGGTCAGACTGCTCATCAGTGCAGTACTGCTCACAGCCACCGTTGTCATACATGCACTTCAGTCTGTCAGCCAGGGCTAAAGTCAGAAAAAGAGTATTTAGGTTTCCAAGTGTGGATTTTGGTGCTTCCCATGACTCAATTGCAGTGGGAAACGTTGACTGGGAAGCAAGGCAGCAAAACAGATTTCTGTGGTTTGTGTGCGGTGACCGCATGAAAAACACCTTCCGTTTGACAGACCTGGATCTCTAGGGATTAGGGAGGAGAAGTCTATGCCTTAGAAACATACACCTAAAATTAAACCAGTCTGCATTGATGCAGTATCTGAGCTGTCTGCATGTGTTGAAATTGTGTGGTAACCATCAAAATACATGACTCATTTTCTGTCAGACCACTCAAAAAAGCTGTTTTTTTGTTTGTTTGTTTTTCACAAATTCATCAGAAGATATTAATTATCTTGGTGACTTGCAGTGCCTGATCCATCACACGGCACTGCAGGCAGTGTGAACCGTAGCTGTCACTGATAGAATGAAGCAGAATGATAATGATTGCTGCTGTTTATCTCGATGGCTTGCATTTGAATTGATAATGACATTTTTATTTTGTTAAGCTATGCAAGAGCTGACCTATTTCGCAGCTTTTGCCTTCATACTCGATGGGACAGCGGCACACGTAGTCCTGAAACTGGTCATCACAACTCCCGCCGTTCTGACAGGGGTTGGATTCACACTGGTCAGGGTCTGTAAAAACATTCAGTGTCAGCTTGGCTCACGTGAAGAGCTGCAGCAGTGGGGGTGGTTTTGCAGGTGCTAGAACATCCCGAAAGATCATACCAGAATAGATGTGCCAGAACTCTTTCTGGAAGAAAAAGATGTGAGATTTAATTAAAGAAAAATTAACCTAGGTTAAGTCCTACAGCCCTTGTAGCACAGGGTTTACAAGCAGTCATAGTGATGCCCCTTGTGCCTTTATAATTCGTGATGGTTGATATCCATAAAATATCCTACATTATTTTCTAGATTCTGCATTATTCTCATATGCCAATAGAGGAGGACACTGTGTAATACACACAAATAGGTTATCTGTCAATAACCTCTGGATAGCAGAGGTGGGATTGACTGAAACAGATGTTGCACAAGACAATATTTTCAGGTATTGTCAGGCCAGGAGTTACTGGGAGCCTGGGAAGATGACTTAGGGAGCAGGAACTTTCCCACTGTCCCCCAGATTGGTACTGCCTGGGGGGGCCCACGCAGTGTGCCCTCCCGCAACTCACTCCTCTGGTGTGTGCCCCTATAAGAGAAAGGTGCGGACAGCCAGACACAGAGTGCTTTTTTGCTGTCTCTGTTGAAGGTGACAAAGCACACCTTTGAGTAGGGGGAGCCCACGGGACAGTGAACGCTCACCCAGCCTGGTGTTACTTACTGTCCTTTCATCGTCATGGTAAATCTCTCTCGCTTCCTCAAAGGAACAGTTTTCTTCCATGCATTCTCGCTCCAGTGACCCCAGTTTTATCTCTTCGAAGAAGCTGTTGGCTCGTCTTTTCCTTTGCAAAACGCTGCTTGCCTCTTCTTGCTTTAGAAAGACTGAAAAACAGGGGCGTGCTCTGTTTGCCCGACAGCTGCGCTCTCTGGAGGGAGAGGACAGGGGCGCCATTTCCCCAGAAAGCTTTCCTGCCTCTCAAGCTTTTTCTGAGACCCTTTAGAAAATAAATGGGTGAATGTGGGAGAGCCTCCTTTCACTGCCTGCCTCCCAGGTGAAATGGCAGCACATGAGCTGAAGGACACAGTCTAAGGTGGCCTGCTGCACCAGCGTTGTGCGTCAGCAACTCCTCAAGCACCATCGCGCGTCTCAGCACACGCAGCGCCCTTTCTTTCAGATGCAGCGGCTGAGAAGCTCACCTTGTGCTGATGTACATGGCAACACCTGGCTTTCCCATGCTTTCTACAGTAAGTCACTTGGTGGCAAGTGGACCACAGTCACCTCTAACTCCCCAGTACTCCATTCCTCACCCATGTTATCTCAGACCCTTTGGATCTGTAGAAGGGACTTATCCCACCACTAGCAGACCACAGCTTTAAAACCACTGTTGTAATATGTTTATCTTTAGTTTTCTTCTGTAAAAAAGGCTATGTTAAGGTATGTAGGAAGGCTGGGCAATGCTGTTTGCATTTCCTAGTGGAGGAATCAGCACCACAGGCCACAGACACAGGGGTTTTCCTGTGCTGTGTTTTGGAAAGACATTGGGTACATAGCTTTGACAGCAGACACCAGCAGAGCTTGCTTCCTAGAGCTATATTGGTTTCCAACTGACAAAAGTGTGTACTGAAAGAGCTAATGGCATTATCATCACATTGACCCTGTTCCTGAACTTCAAGGTACAAGCACATCACACAACTATGCCCTCCCACTGTAATTCAGGATAAGGAACAAGAAGTCCCAGTGCAGTGATGTACTTCTGCTCCATGTGCTACACAGCACAAGTGTTGAAACACTTCATTTTGCATTTTTTTCTCCTCCATGTCAGTGAGAAGTTCTGGAGCTTCATGACTAAAATTTACATTCAGCAGTTTTAACTCTTTCATCTGGGATTCTGGGTTGAGTTGGGGATTGAGGCTGATGCATATCACCTGCCTTTCCCCCAAGACATTCTCCACTATGCAACCCAGAAAGAGCAGGAGTTACCTCTTACCTGCTAGAAAGGCCCTGAGATGGTTGCTGAAGGACAAGACACAAATCCTGAAGAGTCAGGTGAGGTGTCTTTGAACGTTTGTGTCTAATCAGAACATTTGCTGAATAACATGCAAAATGGTGGCAGTTTTCCCTATATTTCAAAGTTATTTGAAGAAGTAAAATGTTGTGGTGGCATGTATTGAATTTATCCCAGGATGCTTCATAAACATTTGTCCACTGTAAGAATGTCAGCCGGGTCTGTCTGCCATGATTGCAAAGTCAGGCTGTATGCATTTAATATGGCTTTCTTTAAAGGCTTATAATTAACCTTACAGTGAGATACATGACACATGTACCAGTGCACAGGCACAGACTCTGACCAAGGAGCACGCCTGGGCGCGTGGCAGGGGACATTCTCCTGCTTTGATTTGGGTGTTTCCCACTTATTTACATTGGAACGCTTTCGGCTTTGCTGCGTGTTTTTCCAGCTTTGTTCACTGCAATGCAGGAGACCCAGTCAATGCCTGACTGGGAATCTGAAAGCACTGGGGCTGCCTTATTAATCTGGGAGATGATTTTCAGACCTGTGCTGGAGCCACCAAAGAGCTACCACCTCACTGCCTTCTGCCGCTGCTGAAACAGAGTGGATTCTCATCTCTTTAATTTCTCACCAGCTGAATGACAAACTATTGATTCTTTGCTTTGAAAAATACCACAGTTCAATAGGAAATAACAATAAAACCAAGTTCCTTTTTTCATGTAGTGGGCAGACAGATGATGGTTTGCCTGCTGTCTGTGCAGTGAGACAACAGATTAATTTTGCAGTCTAGAGGTGCTTTTCCTTCGTTGGCAAAATAAGCTCGAGGAGGCCATCACTGAGAGCAAGCAAGAGCCTCAGAATAACTCACAGACACAATCAGGGGCAGGACAAACATGCAACAGATCTCAACACTTGCAATGCAAATTACATGTGAGCAACAAGAGAGAGGTCCATTGCCAGTAAACATAATTACAGCCATATCCTATGACATACCTGCATCCAGAGAAAGAGGAATCAGTAGCAGAAAGCAGAGAAACAAAGCCATGCACTGCCTGGAAACCATGATGAACCCTGCGAGCCAGCGTCCCGGTAGTGTATTGACATTTCAGCAAGGGCTGTTTGGCCAAAGAGCTCAGCTGCAAATGCTCAGAGCCAGAGGAGGGGCCGGCGAGTCATGGAAATAAAGATCTATGACAGCCCGGTGAGCTGAGCAGAAGGGCACATGCAAACCCTGCAGCGTGCCCTTTTCACACAAGCTGGGAGCTTGGTTTTGAAGTGTGCTCTCCTGTGCTGATGGCACAGGCTGCCAAGCCGGGCTTTCAATTGCTATCTAAGACACCTTTTTCATGAGTAAGGTAAATGTCAGGACCCGCATCCCTATGACTGGCACTAATTTGGCCGCGTAGTCCTGAGCGCAGAGAGCAGTGATGGGATATTTATCTTGAATTGGCAGTCAAGAAATGGCCTCACAGTGCTCTGGAGTATGATCAAACCCCTGACTTCTGTGTTTTTTCATTTTTCCCTCAGCAGCTGAAACTGCACTTGTGGCTGAATTTGCTTGGAGAAACTAATTAGCCAGCAAGAAACTCCCTACACTGTTTTTCTCTGTCTTTATTGCAAGACCCAGGTGGTCTGCACAAGTTGTACCAGCTGGAAGAGGCACTGAGCTGATCCACGTTATAGTTCATTAGCAACAATAGGGGTTTGAGGGGCTGATCCGCAGGCAATGTTTTATCTGGAACACAAGCAATCCTCTGGTTTAATGGAAATCAATTAATGGCATCAGACTAGAGACCTGACAACATTCTTGGGGAAATATTTACTTAAGATAGCAGTGAGGTAAAGAGCATGTTTGCCTATGAGAAGTGAAGAGTTGCCTGAGGACTGGAGTATTTTCCAGGCCGTATTCCCCATCCTGTGTGGAAAGGAAGGAGGGTCAGCTCTGCATCTGAACACCACAGCAGAGGAAAGAAACAGCTGGGTTTTTTCTTACTTTGCTGCCAAGGTTCAGCATAGCTCCCTGCAGAAGTTGTGGTTCCTCAGGAGAGCCAGGCTCTCAGCCGTTCCTCACATGCAGCCCTGTTATTTAGTGGTGGAACACACAGCTGGACGTCCTGCTTTGAAATTGCTTTCCCAATAGTGGGCATCTGGGTACTGCTCTGGATCGCAGCCTGACTAATTCCCAGCAGCCCAGTGCCTGGGACGCTCAGGGAGGGGTGGCAGGTCATGTCCCAGGACAGAGGAAAGAGGTCAGTTGCTGGCATACAAAAGGAGTTACAGCAGTCCCACAATGTCCCTGTCTGCTTTGGTGAGAAAACCTCTCCACACCTCGTAGCCTCCAAAAGGATCCTTATTCCTAGTCTGCTTGTCTAAGTCAGTGAGTTGAAAATAGCAAGGGCACGTTCAGCTTAGCAAGACCAAAGCTAAGCTTGTTGGAGCTGCTTGAAAACTTCTCTTTGTCTCACACTCTTGGGGAAAGATCTGTGCCCACCTGTTTGAACGAGTCACTCAGCTCAGAACAGGAGGCTGTGCCTCCCACACCTGAGGCCAGCCTGGCTCTGCACCTACTGCCCCCCCAGCCACGATTCCTTAGGCTGGGTGGGAATCTCCCTGCCAGGGAGGGTGGGGTGCCTGCCGCTCCATAGCAGCATCGCAGCACCTCTGCCCCACAGCTCCCCTGTGCTTTCTTGTCTTCTTCCTTCCTAGTGCTCAGATCCTGTCCATCCTTGAGGACTGATGCAGTACTTGCCTTCTGTCTTCCTTCCTCCACTGACATCCCTTAAGCATGAAAGATTTTGCTTTTACCACCTGGGAACACAGCCAAACACTATTTTTAGAGCCCAGGGAGAAGCCCAAGTGCTGGGAACAATGGTCAGTTCACATGGGGACAGCCCTTCCTCCAAGAAAAATTAATGCAGTTAGGTTTCATCAAGGATGACAGGGGATGACCATGTCCATGAGGAGGCTCACTGGGGATTCAGCAGTTCCAGGAGTTCATTACACCTCTGCTCATGAACTTCATATTCACAGGTTTCATCTCAAAGCTTTCTCACTAACTTCAGCCAGGCCATATCTTTGGTTAAAGAACTCTGTTTTTAAAGAAGAGCTCCCCTTCCTTATTGTCTTACACCTCAGCCAGCAAAGCAAACGTCACTTGTTTAGATTTTCTTCCCCAGAAGATCCCTAAGTCGTACTTTGTTTTTCTTGTGTGGTCTTGCTCTGGTTCATGAGAATAGTCCTGATATTCTGCTCTATAAATCTCCTTGCAAGTGCAGGCTTCTGCCTTGGCTAATGTTTTCTGAGCAATTCCAAGAAAAATATTAACATAAACATGCACTCCTGTTGCTCATGGTGCTACTAGAATCAGTCTGGGGACAGCTGTTCAGAAAATATGATTATTTTCATGTATGTTTTGGATGTCCCAAAGTTGCTTAATTTTTTTAAAAAATAAAAGGTAAAAAATTAAATATGAAAAATGTTAACAATATGAAATTAAAAAATCTAAAGCAGAAATAGTAGCAAGGAAGACATGAATTTATGTCTCAGAACATACTGTTCTTGATTCTTGTTTTGTTTCCTACTGACATTTTTTGCAGAAAAACTCTTACAATTCTCTTATTTTTAGTTTCCTATTTTGGGTGGAAGGAGGAGATGGGTATGGAAGCTATTGGGAACTGTGCAACTTGATTTGATCCAACAGGTCACTGGTCATTTAAACATGAGTTTTCTAGTTAGCACTTAGGAACAACTTTTAAAAATAAATCAATTATTTCTATTTCAAAGAGGCCATAAAAGATCATTTGAGTAAGCTGACAAGGCTGTGTCTAGGAGAGAAAGGTTTATCAACAAGCTGCCTTGTGAATTTATGGAAAATTCTAATTAAACTTCTAATAGCAACAGTAACTTGCCATCATTCATTTATCCAACTAATTAAAAGAAGACCAAGCCTGTGATCAAGGTAACGATAATTTCCTGTTTCTGTTCTATTAACCTATAAATATGTGAATATCATGCCACAAAAGCTATAGAACAAATTTTTACTTTTTAGATCTCAAAAGAGAATAATTTCTTTCCAGGAGAAAATTACTCAGCTTGTTGACTGAGTTCTGAATCCCTATAGAGCAAATACTTTCATAAAGAGAATGTAGAAGATGGGGGGATAATATTTTTTAGAATTTCTTTGTGACCAGCTCTGAATACAAGAGCTTACTTAACATATTCATTTTCATCTTGATGTGGGTTATTTCTTCCTTTGCTGCCTGAGGAGAGAAGGGTATCTGAAGATACTGAATAATAAAGGAAATAAAAGACACAGAAAAATTAGATTTAAAGTAAAGGCAGCATACCCCAAAGTTTGTTTATGCCACGTGTTTCAGTTGGTAATGAGAGATACTATCTCTACTGCAGCCCTTCTGACTGTCCTCAGACCATCACAGCTGCAGCAGCACCACTGGCAAAGTCTTTTAAATGCAGCTGGGGACTTCACTGTCTTGTCAATTGATGTGAAATGAGTAAATACCAAAACCTGAAAGGTGAGTGGTTAATCCCTTCACTTCGATTGATTTGTCAAAGATAGTATTACCTTTCAGAACAAAAAGGCAAATCTTGATCCTTGATTTTCTACCACCATCTTTAGGCTGCTGCTGGTACAGGCAGTGGCAGCTGCAGCAGGACTTGGGAGAGGTGCAAAAATGCCCAGTGAGCTTATTTTAGTACAGCAGCACCTCTTCTTGTATATACAGGGCTCTCATTGCTGTAGGGACTCACTGATTGCAGGGGATTTGGGCCTGTCTCTGCAGGGTCAGAGCTGGGAGAGCAGCTCATGGTTTGCCTTTAACCCAGCCTCTCTTGGCACAGGGCTGAAGGACTCATCTTCTTGCTGCACTGCTGGGCTGGATGAGGAAACAGTCACACTGTCTTGCAGCCTGCTTTTTATGTACACCACAGTGCTTTTTTTGTTCTTTCAAGGATTTGTCTAGGCATAACACTGCCTCAAGATCTCTCAAGCTTGAGCTTTGGGTGAGGATGCTTCCCTGGGAATGCCCTTCGGACTAAAGAAAATGGTTGGAGTCCACAGACATTGGAGGGGGGTGTATTTATTTATGTGTGATAAAATAGTCAAGTTGTGGCTGCCCCATCCCTGGAAGTGTTCAAGGCCAGGTTGGGCAAGACACTGAGCAACCTGATCTAGTGGGAAGTGTCCCTGCCCACACAGGGGGGCTGGAACCAGATGATCTTTAAGGTCCCTTCCAACCCCAACCATTCTATGATTCTGTGATATTTTGAGCTAACCACGTACAACAGTGCATGAGCAGCCAAGAGAGGGAATGACTGCCAAACAGTAGTACTGGCCTTACTCACACTCCAGAAGAGCCCTCCTGGGCACCCCATGCCTGCTGCCTTTGGAGGCCGTCCCTGGCAGGGACATGGCAGAAGCTGTGGCCACAGGAGCAAGTATGGCTGCTACCACTCAGGGAGGGGAATGCTGTGCCCGTTCTGGGAGCTGATCAGGCCAAAAACTGCCAGGAGAAAGGTGAGGGGAATAACTGAGTCACTCCCTGGAGCTGGCAGGACCAAGGATGCAGCACTGCTGAGGCAGCAGGGGAGCAGAGAAGGTAGTTTGCTGCTGGACTGGCAGCAGCTCCATGCAGCTTCTGCTTCAGGGTGTGACATGCAGCATTTTTTCAAGTCAAAATGTCTTTGTGCCCTGGGCTCCTCACCCCACTGTACCTACCAACCAGCCCCATGTGCTCCCCTCAAAAATTAACCCACCTGCTCTCTGTTCTCACCTCTCTGCCTTTTGGTCTCTGGCTGACATGTTACAGCCCCTCGCCCCACAGCACCCTGCCAGCAAGCCAGTTCCCTGCCATCCATCCCTGTCCAGGATGACACAACCAGCAGCTGCTCAGGATATCAACACTAAAGGCAGTTGCAGAGAGCTACAGAAGCAGGTTGCAATAGTGGTGGGCCAGGGAAGAAGGGGAAAAATGTATAAATATATTGAGTAGCATTTAGAAAGGGCTTCTGGAAGTTGCCTGAACAAAGTAGGTGGAGCACATCTAATACCTTTGCCAAAGGCCTTGGGTTGTCTTCCTGCCTCACTCTGGGTGCTTGTAAGGGCAGGAGAAGCTATTTATCAAGTGCTTTCCTATTGCAGCTCAGAAAACTCTCACCCTCTGAAGATCTTTACATAAGCATTCATTTCTTTCCACCTGCTTACAGGTCTCCTAAGGGATCTCCTCTTTATCTTTCTTAAAAACTGTTAAAATAAACAAGTTATTCCTAATGTGGCCATCAGAACTTGTATGTTACCTATCCATGTCCTTTCAAATTAAAGCCTAGAGAAGCTACTGCAACAGCTAAACATTTTATTGTGGTGATACGGTATCTAAGACACAGTTTACACCAAATCTTAAGGGACAAAAGAATCTGGCTTTTCTATTCCTGCTTCCTAAGTTAAGGGTATTTGGGCAGCTCCCTCACACCAGGCAGATATGGCACTCACCCACACAAAGCTAGGGAGAGTGTTGATTCTGGGGGCTTGTGTGGATACTCCAAACTTCACAGGGCAGATTGTAACAACCATCTGATGTATGATACAGAAGAGGAATGGGAGTCTGTCACTTTGAGGTAAGTGATGTAAACAAGTTATGGTCCAAAGTCCTCAGTCCTGCTCAATGACAACATCTATGCAGAACGGAGAAAGGGTTTTATATTCCAACTAGCAAACTGCTTCTGTAAGGAAAGACTATGCTCCAACTTTGAGGGAGCTATCTAGGATATAAGAAACCCCAAGATGAGTCCATAGTGTTTGCAATAACAAATAAACATCATTACAATTATAAAGGGAGAAATCATTATTAGGTTTTTATGTAGAAAACTCTTTACTAAGGTAAATCTGGGCTGGAATTCTTTAATTCTTTTGCTCTAAAAAGTATGATGTGGCTCTGCTCAGAAAAGCTGGACCTCCTTTTGCTCAGACAAGTAGACCTACCTACTACAGAGGTAGCTGTTAACAAGAGTAAAGAAAAGCACTCAAATCTCAGTAACAGCTCAGCTGGATTGTGTCAGTGCACATGGCCACCAACTCAGCCCAGATCACTCCAGTCAGTGTGAAATTCACCTCCTGACATGGCATGATGGTCCTTAAAGCCATTAATCAGTGAATGCTCAGAGGTGTTCCTCTTCAGGAAGAGTGAATGTGGTTTCTTGTTTCTCACCCAGCTGCAAGTGTTGCCAGACACGGATCTTCAACTGGAACAGGATCAAGAGGAGCGCATGTACAAAAGTAGGGGAACCATGTGGCACACAGCTTTCTTAGGGAAAACCCAACAGAGATGTGCTATCTTTCAAAAAAGGTGTGTGGGAGAAAGGGAATCAATCTGATCAGCTGGCACTGGCTTTCATTTTCTATCTGCAGACATGCTTTAATTGCCCAGGGCCAGGTAAGTGAGATAGGATCACAAGGGTAAAACAGTGTGTTTCTGAGATGGTCCAGAATGAGTAGACAAAGGATTTGAACACATGGACCCTGACAAGCATCTCACTTTCTAGGATTGCAACAGCTAGACATAGCTGGTTTTTTGTCACAAATCCTTCAGCCTGCCTGTTTTTATATGATACCACTAAGAAGCTTTTAGGACTGTGAGACAAAGTAAAACGCAGAGCATGTCTATATAAAGTAATTCAGCAAGAAGTGCTGAAATTTATTCAAATTTTCATAATTACAATAGAGGCCTCAGACTCTGAGCTTCTAATTCACAACAGCAGTAAAAAAGGAAATGGTGAAATGGGTTGTATTAAAGTGCAATGATGTGGAGAAAACCATTGAAATAACATAAATGAGGCCGTGAGGAGAAAAGAAAGGACAGTCTCATCCTAGCAATGACAGCAATATGTAAGTAAATTATGTTACAGATAATTTACAAAATAACTTACATAGATGAAGATAAGCTGAATCTCATGTTGCCATTCCATTGTTAAATATCAGACTAAGTATTCCTGGTCAGCACAGTATTATATGGGATAACTAAACAAAGATCAGAGGATTTCTGCACTGGAACAGATGCCTGAATAAAACCCTGATCAGCCTTTATATTGCAGTATTGCAAGAAATCTAAGTATGAATTGTAAAGTGACACATTCAGCAGCATGAGGACTATAAATACATCTTTCTTTTACATTGATACATTATATCTACACACATATACATATCTAGACACACCTATATATACACACAAGCACACAGATGCACATACATATGTGCATAAATATGTGTGTGTGTGTATACATATGTTTCAGTTTGTACTGACCATGGTCAGCTGCATTTTGATTGCATCTGGGTAAGGTTGCTCTTGCTTTAGAGTATCTGTTGTTTAAGTTTCATAAACTGCAGGTTCTAAAATAAAAAATTCTGGCACAAAGATGGACTTCAGGGCTCAGCTGTCAGAGGGTCTGATCGTTAACAGCAGTTCTTGCTGACATAATCTGCTGTGCTTAGTGCTTTCAAAAAATTATGCTCTTAATGCCCATGCTAATTTTAAGTAATATGGTACATGAATCAGTTAAAACCCTGTTTTTATAAAAGTTTAAATATTTGGGAGACGGACAGGAACAAATACAGTATTCCATTCATGCACACAGTTTGGGACTGTTTGTAAGGATGATGTGTAAAGAACTTAAGACAAGGTGAAAATTTACAACATTGGCTTACATCACACCTTGAAAAATGGCAAGTTTAGCACTACACTTCCTTTAAAAAAAAGTTAAAATACTTGTCTGTAGCCTAAATCTGACTCTTTTCTAATCAAGGCTTTTTGTTGTTGCTGTTTGTTTGTTTTCTTGGCTTTTCTTCCTATGCTCCCCTTTTATAGAAAAATCATGTGTTTTTGTCTTTGAGTAAATCTGCAACAAACACTACTGACTAAAATTACGTCAGGTTGCCAGCCCTCATAGGTTTGTTTGAAGGAAGGGCTCTTGACCCATAGTGCAGCCACAAAAGTTATCTTTGCCTATAACTGCATGTTGATTGTGAGAGCTGAAGGTCACTGTGCAATTACCACTTCATTACTGAATCATTTAGTGAATATCTGTGTTTCCTTGTGCTTCTACATAAAAGATACTGCTAAATTGCCAAGGCTACGTAAACACAGTGATCATGGTAAACAATTTGGTTGTGAGGTCCAAATACCTCAGAAAACAGCTGTTTCATTGCACACATTATTAAAAGGTCAGGAAGGATAAATAGTATTTTCTTCTGATGCAGCTGGGGTCAGTGAATTGGTCATGTCTGCATCCTAGTCTCCAGGGAGCAAGAGAATGTCCTGGAGACTCCAGGTTGAACCCAACCTCCTTCCTGGTCGCTGTAGGAGTCCCACTCACTGCACTGACCGAGGTATGTCCTTGGAGAAAGGGTTTTTGTGGGAGGATAAATTGTAAACTCAGATTTATTTTCCTCACACCTATCCTGTACAGTGATTCCTGTGTTACTGGTTTACAATGAGGATTTATCACTGAACACATTTTGTTTGCTCACACTCAGATTCTGGCTGTTACGAAATTATACAGTTCTGCAGAAACCTGATCGTGTATCAGTAAGAAAATGTGTTTTATGCTAACAGCTCTGCAGCTTCAGACTTTGGAGCAGAAGCCTCTACCAAGACCCTATTCCAAATTGTTTAACTTCATTTACAACTTCACATTCCATGCACTTTTCATTGGGATCTTCTGGGAGAACCTGTAAAAATCATCAGTGGAAATACTCAGAGCTGGCAACAGGGAACTGGTGGCTCTCCACTCAAGTCCAATGTCCGGAACGCTGCAAGAAGTCACAAACTCTGAATTTACCTTCCATGGAGGTGAGGTGAAAATTTAACATTAGCCCTTAATGTCTGAGAAGCTGGTGCTGCTGACATTGCAGCTATCACTGCAACTTGATGATGTGCTCAAAGTGCTGGAGGCAGTGCCTGATTCTGGGAAAGAAAAAAAAAAAAAAAAAGAAAATATCACACAGATGGTTTTTTTCACAACTTTCTTTCATTATAGGAATCTTCAGAGAGACAATAATCTCATTTATAATAAATAGCTTACCAGAGCTGCTTAAAGATTGAGCTGATTTTGAATTGCCTATGAGAATCAGCAGATTGTTTGCTGGGATCCAACCTTCTCTACCAGTGCTCAGGTTCTTTACATACCTAAAATTTAAGGAAAAAAAAAAAGCAAACTGCTTGATTTAATGCCTTTGAAGGTTTTGCCCTAAACATCTGCCCTCCAAATAGAGTTCTGCATATAAATATTTGCAAACACAGATCTTCATACCAAAGTCCATCCTCCCCTTCACGAATCAGTTGAACTAGATCTCCACTTTTCACTGTAAATTCTTCAGAAACTCCTTTTTCATAATCAGTCACAACCGTATATTTACCAGGAGTCTAAATGCACACAGAGGAAAAACAAACAGATTGTTTCTATTGAGTACTTTAAGGCACATTGCAGATTTTGTTACAGAAACTACAGTACTTTTCTTTCTGGTGCACATACATGTTGAAGACAGTGTAAATATAGATACTGAGAAGCAGTAAAACTTTGCTGTTCAGTTACAGGCAAATTCCATACATGACTTCTCACATCCTGAAAAACTCAGTGAATTGTTTCCATTTGAGTATGTATTCAAATCTCTACTAAAAAACCCCCAAACAACTCAACAAAACCAACCACAAAAACCCCAAAACCCCTAACCAAACTGGCAAACTAGGGACACAATGTGTGTCTGCAAGTCTGTTGACAGGGCAGTTGAGGATGTCATCCCTTGCCTGCTGTAGTATGGCATAAGCAGTCATGGTCCCACTAGTCTGTGGGTACATGAAGGGACAGATGGACCTTCCCAAGGTACAAACACAGGGCTGATTTAAAATAAGGGGTTACTTTCCATTCCCCCAGGAATTTTGCCCAGCTGAGGATTTTAAGGCAGACACTTTGCTTCCTGCAAGCTTCAACATCATTCCTGTGTACTGCCACACACAACGAATTCACTGACGTTTCCTTAGCTTAGTAGGAAAACATTTCTGGTTACCAGCTTCATCTCGCCTCCTCCTCCTCCTCCTCCTTCTTCCTCCGCGTCCGATGAATTCAGCGGATCTTCAGCACTAGACCAGCCATCATTTTCTTCAGATGCATCAAGAGAATGAGAGGTTTTAGCCCAACCTTGAGGAATAAACAGCTGATGGTTAACTTTGCAGCAGCGAGCCACTGCCTGGGAAAAATGTTCTTCCTACTGAAAAGCTCTTAAGTGATCAACACAAATGGGAGGAAAACTGTACACGAGGAAGTTATCACATCCACTGGGTGAAATTCACAGCTGGCAAAAGTTGGCCCGTTTCCATCAGAGTAAGTGGAGTTGTGACCATGCACAGAAGTGAATTTGGCCCTTTGGGTTTATATTGAGGGAAACAGATAGAAAGAATGCAAACTCCCAACTAAGAAGCAGCTATGAACAATGGACAGATACCCTCTTTCGGGGGAGGAGGCAGAAGACAGGAATGTACACTTTGTGGGAAAGAAGATGAACACACAGGGTTGTCACCCAAAGCAACCTCAACCATCTGCTGGAACAAGGAATTGATGCACATTGCCTCTTCAAAATCTTGAGCACTTAGAGGTATCAAGAAATTCAACACAAGATACAGGCACTTTGTCCTTCACCTGATGAGGCAGCTTATTATTTACAGGTATTTAGGCTGACACAAGGATCCTAATCATGCTGATTTATCTTGGTGTTAAGTCCCTGCGCCAAATGCCACAAGAACAATCTTCTGCCTGTCATTTGTTGTCAAGTATGCCTTTTTCTCTCTCCTGGTGAAGCATTTCATTTATTTACAAAGCTGAATCATAGCCAGAATGCACTAAATCCTTTTCCAAATAAAACTACTGTACAGTTTACTAGTGGCATGCTTTTTACTGAGGTCAGCAGCTGCTAATAAACATGTCAAGCTTGTAAAGAAAAGAAGCCATCATAAAAGAGACAAATATTTTATAAGTAGATCTTGGTTCAAGCCAAATGGTAACAACAAACTCAATTAAAAGAATGGAAGGAAGAACAAACCTCCCAGCTTTTATGTACCTATTAGTTAAGTAGAGAAAGCACCAGCGTTTTTTGCTCTTCACTGCTTCTAAGGCATTTGTCACGTGGCTGGTCATGCCAGTGCACTAGGAGAAAAACCTGACTGTCATCAGAGTAAAGCCAAAGCAACCTAAGAATCACAGAAAGAAATACCAGAGCACACCAAAGAGTGGAACTTCTACCTTGCCTGCATTGCTGGGTGACCTGCACAAGGTTAGAAGTACTGAGCCATTTGGCCCTGTCCAGGGTTAAGAATGAACTTACATCTGTGAAGAAACTGAGCAATACATTCCTGCTGTATCCATGCAAATTTCCTTGGATGCTCTCATTTTATAGCTGGCTTGTGGGACGCAGCTGAAACCTTTTCCATTAATTCCAAGTTAAGAACAATGCAACAAAACCCCACTTGGTTTCTCCCAATTGTTCCAAGCTCTAATTAGGAACAGAACCAATGAGTTACACAAAAGAAAAAGTTAAATTATCATACTCACTGGCCTGCTCATCTGGAACATTCTGGGTAACAACTCTTGTTCCTCAGCCTCTTTCTTTTCATATATTGTGAGGATGTGGGTAAGAGCAGACCTGCCTGATCCTGCCATAGCAGCAGTACTCCTTATACAGGCTGGCACTCTACTATTAACAAGTCCATACAAAAGCTCATCTGATCCTGACTAGGGAGGGGAAGTGGTGACTATGGTCATACTCATACTAGCTAACTACAGGCATCAACATTATGCACTCACATTCAATGTACATGTGTGCATTCTGCACTGTGTGACTAAACTGGAGGTCCCTGTAAGGGTGGAAAATGTCAGCAAATGCCAGTCTTGAGAAAAGGCAAGGTCATGCAGACGTGAGCTTAGATTAGATGGTGCCAGGAAAACTAAGAACTCTTAAACCACTTCTCCACAGAAATGGGCCCATAGGTTTCTTCACAGAGATAAGATCTACTTGCAAGATGTAATTCTCTCACCAATTCATTTTCCTTGAGCTCACTGGGATGTAAGTCAGAGTGAGATAGCAGTGAAATGTGTAGGGGCAATGTGCTCCTCTCTGGGGAGCTGTGACCATCCCCTGGTGCAGTTTCATCCTGAAGTGAAAGCTCAGCTGCCTGCTTATCCCTCTTTGAGTTGGGAAAGAAGAGTTAGAAGAGTCAAAAAAAGAGATTGGAAGGTGCTAGACAGGGAAGTTAGTATATAGAAACACACAAGAATGTAAGTTCAAGGGCAGGTTGGATGGGGCTCTGAGAAACCTGATCTAGTTGGAGGTGCCCCTGCCAATGCAGGGGTGTTCAATCTAGATGATCTTTTAAGGTCCCTTCCAACCCAAACCATTCTGTAATGATTCTATTATATGTTTTCAATTCATTTACTTGGTTCAGTGTATTCATAAAGCAAGAGGCTGCCAGACAGGACAACAAATCAGACAAGTCTGTTCTAAGGTCTCAACAATTTTAGGGTAAATTAGCAATGATCAAGGACTCTCCACCCTGGAAAATTCCAGAATCCACGGAAAAAAGCCACAAAAAAGCCACCCTTTGCTTTCTGACAGCATTTTCAGGCCTTCTGGATTTCCATGGTACCTGGAGATCTCAGAAGTTTATCTTCTACCTGCAGAAAAAACTAACTTTGTAGAGTTTCTGCACGTGTCTGACCTGGGATTATGTTGCCTGCTGCTCAAACAGGGTGAACAGTGTTGCATAAATTTTTGCTAGCACAGGAACTGAACCTGCATTGTTTCCACAGGTGAAACAAAGACAAAGGCTGTGAAAACTTGGAAATGAGGGTGATGGTAGGGCTTGAAACACCTTCATCTTTAGAATAATATTTTCTAAAGGAGATGGAGGTGGGCAAAGAGTTATGAAGAGAGGGACTACTCTGCTTGTACTCTTGACTAGCCCAGGGGCTTGTACTCAAGCCTTCACCAACAACCTTGCTGGTTAGAAATTGGACATTCAACCAAAATGCTTTTTTATTCTTTGCTTAGCTGTGGGTTGGGATGATAGGAGGGCAAACTGCCACAAGACATTCAGTTAAATCATCTGGGGTTCATAGAGGGGTAAAAATAGCCTACTATCACCCAAAGAAAGATGCTACAGGTCTGTGACTACAATAATAAATGCAGATATAAACTGGAAATTTCACATGATAGGGATGATCCCCACTGTGCCTAGAGTACCTGGCACAATGAAAGGATGATGCTAACTGGAAAACCATGTGTCTCAAAGCACTGTAGTTCCATTAAACATCCAGCTTCTGGTTACTTCTTCAGCAGAACACCCCTTTCCCACTGCCCTCTCCCAAAAACTAGCTTGCCATATGCAACTTTACTCAATGCCAAGGCAAATTTCAAGCAGTTGTGCTATCAAAAACAGTATATGCAGAAACTGGCAGACCCACTTGGAAAAGCTCAGCTGATACCAAAACCACTGCACACAACAGCATCATACAGGTATCCCCAGTGCTCTGATGTAATGTCATACATGAGGGATGTGTGGATAGTTGTGGAGCACAAGATGTGGTATCACTCTACCTCTTAAACCAAGAGGAGTTGGATCACTCACTACTTCATGCCGTTTAGCTTTTTTGTCAGGACTGGTAGGAGAAGCTGCAGGAGGATGAATAGGCAAAAAACACAGAGAGATATTGAAGAACTGGAAAAAAGAGAATAGGTGGGTTGCATGCTAAATACCTTTGAGTTTACACTGGAAAACAAATGGATTTCTGTAATCACTCTAATTTGAGCCATCACTGGTCAATTACAGAGAAAGGAATTTATTTATATTTAGTTATTTGAAGATAATTTGACAAATATGTTTTACAGTAATAGATGGAAGTATATGTAAGCTTTTCTAAATGAACTAGACATCAACTGAATACAACTAATTTCAATTTTAGACAAACATTACCAAATTTATACAATTACTTCTACATGTATCTAGTGCTACAGCAATACCTGGTCCTGTAAGAAGAATCATTGGCAATGTCTGGCTTTTAGCAGAAGGAGATGGAGTTTCTGTCAAGGCAAGCATGGGATATTAGTGCTCACCTCATTTGCATTAGATACACAACCCTAGAGTCTCTCCAGAAATAACTCAAAGGTAATGAGGTTTTTAAAATGCATTCTGAAAAGATGCTTGGAAAAAATAAATCATGCTCTTAAACAAGTGCCATCATCTTAATGCAATTCAGACTGCTCAAAAACAGCAGCTCAAAGCACAAAGTGAATGTACCAGCAGCGTGGTTACTTGGCAGGAGGAAGCAAGAAAGGTCTCAGGCTCCTGTTGTGTGTTTTAGCAAAGAAAAAAAAACCAACAAAAAAGTAAAGACCATTTCTGGAAGCATAAGGAAATTTTTATCTATGTGTGTATCCAGCAAAATAACATTATCATACACATTTTGCTGCAGTCATGCTTTAGGAGTTCTGTTAGTAAGGATGCTAATATAGAAATACCCTAGAAAACCTTGACTCCTTTCTGCCAAGTACAGGTGCATTTGGGGCAGATCCACTGAAGCTAGAAGCAGGCCAGATGTCTGATCTGAAGAAAACCAACTTCCTGTATGATTCTTACAGGAATGGAGCACTATAAACTCCTTGCTTGGCTTTGATAGTTAAGACTGGAGGTGTTGGAAATGGCAGTCCTTCCCTTGCACCTCCAGCAGCTCCACTTCTGCCAGCTGCATCTCCCTCTCCCACTCTGGAGCTAGTTTTTCCTGAAATCTCCCTGTCAGGGTGACTCAAAAACCTGGCTTACACTTAGGAGACCAAGCTAGTGCATACACTGAAAACCTGGTACATTACATACACACACACGCACAGAGTGATGCTTCAAAGTACAGCCTTAAACAGAAAACAATCTAGCTCTTTAAAAAAATTACCTTTCTGACTCTTGAGGTTAGTAAAACCCTGCAGTGTAAAGCGCTTTTTTGACAGTACAGAGCATTCTGAGGTAGAGCTAGTGTCATCTACAAAGGAAAAGAGAGAGAGAGAGAGAGAGAGACAGAGAGAGAGAAAGGGGAGAAGGCCATAAAGATGTCAAGGCAAAAAAAATTTCTTCACAGCCCTGACAGGGAACTGACACATTAGAGTGAGAAAGAACAACCGAAATTCTGGGTGCAACAGAAGAACCCAAGTGGGCAGTTATTCCCAATGTGCAGGGGCTTGTATTGCCACTGGTCTAGTGAATAATCTCCATGATGGGAACCAAAATTCAAGAGAAAAATAATACTCTTCAAGTAGATAATGCCAATAAATTTATTCAGAGGAAGAGAAACCTGAGAAGCTGGGCAGCTCTAAGAGAAGACCTACTGCAGACTTGGGCCTCATAACCCACACTTCCCACCTCCTTTTGGTTACCCTTCATCAAAGTGGCTTTGAGCCTGTCCACACCACACAGTGCAACAGAGACCTCAGAGCTAAGGGCAGATGGGAGCATCATGCTGGTGCAGCAGGGGCAGCATTCTGTGGGTGGGCTGCCTCGGGCTGAAAGCAGCTCAGCCCTGCTTGTTCAGGTGGAAGGTTGTGTTTGCCTGCATTACCGTGGCTGCTCTGCTGGTGGATCTGCCTGTGCATCTGCAGTGCAGCCATGCTCTTGCAATTACAGGTAACAATACAGACGTGTAAACTCACCTTTGCCTTTCTCTGGGAACTTTGGTGCTACTGTGGTGCCATAACCTTCTAGACTTGGGAGATCAGCCTTTTTCTCCTCCATTTTTTTGGTGTTTCTGATGTGGTTCCGTGAAGGACTGTTTATTGGAAGAAAATTAAGATAATCAATCCATCTCCAGCAAATTTGGGTCTGAACAGGGGTGATGACTTTCAGTGCCAGGCTGCCTTTTACATACACCTATATAGGCTGCAAACCATTGATTATTTAATTCCCAGATCATAGCTTCCAGGACTGAAAGAGCCATTGGCAATTGCACATTTAAAGACCATGAGCACATACAAAGGGGAAAGGCTCCCCTAATAGATAGACTACAGCCACATGTACTATGGCAGAGAGAAAAGACAGCTCAGGACAACTTCCAGTCACTCTCAGCCTCTCAGCTACAGGCAAACCTTCTGTGCTGACAGTGATTGGGAATGGAATGGAGAAAGACATCCCACAAAAACAATACAACTGGGAAATTTTCCCCAAGTGAAAAGTAGATGCATAAAACATGCCAGGCAGAGAGCTACTGATACATATTTGAGCACACACCGTGTGGGAATGACTGAAGATATAAGTACATGAGCTTATGGGTACATACACATATAATGAAAAAAAATGAGTAGAGGAGGATTGAAAAGAGGTGTCAGAGCAGGGCAGCAGAATAATATACAGGCTGGTAGGGTGAAGAATAATAATTAAAAAAAGGACAAGAAGAAAAGATTCACTCAGAGCTTGGGACAGTGGAGGAATCAATACATCACTTCGTTAAAAAAAATAAAAAAAAAAAAGAGGAGGAAAAGAAGGAGGGACAAAGAAAAGATAATGTCCTGACAAGGACTAAAAGGTAATGTGAAACTGAAAGAGAAAAAGAAAATGTCATGGAGGTGATGGAAAAGAACAGAGAAGGAAGGAACATGCTGTTCCACATAATTCACTTATTTGTGTATAAAACATGTAATTAGCTGTTCAACAAATGGAACCATAATACTGCCAGGATTTTGGCTGGTGCAGAAAATTACTTTTCTGTGCTATTCTCTGTCAACTGGGAAAGTCCATGACACTGCTGCTCAACAGTTTAGGAGATGTATAAACCCCAACCTTTAGGGCTTTGGAGTGGGAAGAGACCTAAAAACCCTCTAAAACCTAAGGGCCAGTATTAAAGGATAAGAGTAATGAAGAACTGCGAAGTGGATGGATTAGTGTATTTCCAAGACAGTCAGACAGGTTTTATAACAGACATACTAACCTTGTACAAGATGATGCTGGTAGAGGTAAGCTTTGTGTATGTTCTAGTGTCCTGTGCTGACTAGCTTCTGTAATGGAGGAAAGAAAAATCATTACTAAATTGATGTGTGACTTGAGCTTTTCATTTTTACAGTCCTATGCAGTGGAGACATATAAGGCAGGTTTTGAAGTTCAAAGAGAAGACTGATTTAAAAGACACACGTGTATATATATATATACAAAATATTTTACCTCTGCATGCCTGCAGTTGACTTGTCAGTACTTTTCTTATTTCATTTACCCAAGTAGCTTTAACTTCAGGGGTTGGTGCCTACCCAAAAATAAGTATAATTAATCATCAAGCACAGAGTACTTAGTACACAAGGAGCTGCAAGCCAAAGCACAGCCTTAGAGGAATCCTTCCTGGGGGACAGACAGAGCCCCCTCTCCGGTCCTTCAGTGACCAGAAACTAGCTCTGAGAACTGGAACAGGCCAAGGCAGAAGAGGCTGTGCATGTGCTGCAATCAAACCCCAGCTCCTAGCAAACCACTGTTCCAGTGAGAGCAACAGCAATGGTGTATGCAACAACCCCCGCGGATTTGGTAAAACATTTATTTTAATTTTCTGTCTCCACCCAGAAGACTCTGCAACTGAAATACATAATTTAAGAAACTGCCTTATGACTTAACCTGTTCACTGTTGGGTTTTTTTGGGTGTTGGTGTGGGGTTTTTTGTTCTTTATACATTTCCTCATCATTGTAAAGTAATATAATAAAGGAAAAAAGACTCAGATCTTCTTATAGTTTGACTTTTTTTTCCCTTCTCTCTTTCCCTCTCCTTTCTTTTTTTAGGAAGTGGCACGTTATTTACCTGTATGATGTAAACTTCTTCTCTTGCATTATACCAGATTTCAAATTTTTTTGCGTCACCTTTGACATTTTCTGTTATTCCAACTGCTGCCATCTGGAAGCAAAGAGAACAGAAGTTGACCTATCCAATTGCCATTATGATAACAATGGAAGCAGATGGCTACTGGTATCCTTTGCTACCGTAATTCTGAAAAGCAAAGCCACATTTGACTTCTAACTCAAGGAAAATAATAACTAATAACACATGATCTGCGTAGGGGATGTAAGACATTTAGTGCTTTGTGTCAGCTTGGTTACCTCAGAGGGAGGAAAGGTTTAGGTACAATAAATTGAGACTGACATACAAAACATCTTAAAAAATCCAGACCACCACATCTTTTATCTATTTTATATCACCCTGCTCTACTCATTACATTTTCTGTGTGGTTAATGCCATTCAGCTAGAATAGCATGGTCTGGATTTTATCAAAGGATAATTTCCCCCTACCTCAGCTCTCTAACAGACAGAAACTCACAGTGACACAGACCTGCAGCACTAGTTAGGTTTGCCTGAAAGGGTGAAGTTCCCAGTGCAAAAACTATAAAAACAACGTCACTGACAAAAAACTAGAATGTTATGTTACTACAGGCTAAGTCCTCAGTACCTCAACTTCACTGGACTGCTTGGTGTCTTACATTTAAGGAGTGTTTGTAGCTGTAAGAAGGTGCTTTCTCATATCCCTCTCCGTTTTCCTCTCGCTTTTTACAGAACAGCACAGCTTTCTCATGGAGGAAGAGGTGTCGCTGCATCGGCTTGAAACGTGCCAGATCCTTCACCTTCGAGTGACCTTTTTTATGATCAATCCAGACATTGAAGGATCCCTGCATTAAAAGCTTGCCCAGCTCATTCAGGTTTCCCTTCAACAACAACAAAAAAGCAATATTTATAATTACGAAGAGATAGCATCAGAGTGAAACACAAGCTCTGAACAGGTCTGTACAAGTTCTGTTGTTCCACAGAATCTCTCCAATCCCACAGCTGGGTTTAGAAATTTAATAAAAATCAAGTTAATGGTGGATTCTCGCACCTAGTTTTCTTTCTCCCCAACATTGTTCAGGGAGGATTTTACAGTCAAGAGTACAGTAGCAAAGATGCAAAGATCTGCACATAGAGAGAGGAAGAGGAGCAATACATGAAATTGTTTTGTTGTTTTTGTTTTGTTTTGTTTTTTCAAAACTCAGCTGCAAAGCTCCTTACATTGTTGTTTGTTTTGTTGTTTTTTTTTTTAACTGAAAGTTTTGGGTGTAGTTTTACACATGGCTATAAAAGCTTAGTAGTGACTCCCTTTGGCAGTAGCCTAAACCAGACCCTTCATGATGATTTTCCATTTCTAATCAAGTAGATCAGAGGAAGAAAACTTGGGAGACAGAGCAAAATATTAATAGCAGGAAAACTTCTGAAGAGTACAGAGAGATCCATTTACCATTATTTTCATTACACAATTCAATCTAAAGGTAATTTTGTAAAACATTCTTCTCATCATTAATACACAGTAGGGGCTATGCTGTAACTATATCTAAGACATACTTGAAAATAAATTAAGAAATAAGTAGAAATAGTGCTACTCACATCATAGCCTGTAATGGCTATCTGGTGCATAGAATCATTAACTGCTTTGAGAATACCCAGTATAGAAGTTAATGCCTCCTGAAGATCTTCAGCACCTTCACAGTTCTTACTGTATTTGAGCATTTCCTGAGGGGGCAGAGAATGGCAACATACTTAGTTTTGGAAACAGCAATAACTAGAAAACATTCAAATTTTAACACTGAATTTAAGTTCTTAAAGTAGGCACTTGAAGTTTTCAAAGTTATCCAATAAAGTTTTATAACATTATAAACTAGGGGGTTAAATATTGTCTGGAACTCAGAAGAGCTTAAAGTTTTACTTCTCATCTCTGCTGCTAATCAGTCAAATATATTTTGTTCATCTAAACATTTTATAAGCACTACTTAAAGAGTTTTACAAGACTACCTTTATCAACATTTCTCACCATAATTGCTAAAAAACTGCAAACACTCAAATTTATTACTTTTTATATCCCTTACTTTGTAGAAGTGAACAAATGTAAAACCACAGGCAAGTTTCATTTATTATTTGAAATACAGTGAGGCCTGGAAAGCCTCAGTAGTAACAGATTTAAACCTACCGTATTGAGCATTTTCTACACATTTAAAAAGGCATCACTTCTCTAAGTGTCTTGTTCACTTGTCTGCATCTCCAGTGTGATGCAGACAAGCATAGCTGCAAGTTCACATACGACCCTTCAGAGTTCACAGTATGAGAACAAGCATTTACTCATGGACTGCAGGAACTAAAGATACTTGAAATAAAAAAAACCTTTCAAATATTCCTCTCTTCACACAAGCTTTATGCAATTAATTCTTTAAAAGCAGTTAACTTTAGCACAGTTTTAACTCAACAGTAAATCTGGTCCAATGTAATTTTTTAAACTACTGTTAAATAAAATTATTGACATGTGTCTATATGGGAAATGTTTCTTTAAACAAACCAGCTTCAAACATGGCAAAACCTCAGACATTCAGTTTAAAACTTATAATAGGATATTACTCTCATTTTCATCTCTCAGTATAGCACGCTTAAGGTAAACCACAATGGTATCCTTCCCAAAAATACCATACAGTGCTCTCAGTTAAGTACATTTCCTAGAACCCAGCAGGGCATGAGGTGACTATAACTGCACAGTAACAAGTAAGTACTTCAGATACTCTCTCTTCTTTGTTGCAAAGTTTTCTCAGTACATCGGTTTTCCCATATCAACTTTTCATTCTTCTTTTCAGCAGAAATAAAAGGGCAAAAGAAGTTACACAAGGTGTCTGTGTGGTTACATTTGCCTAATAGCAGCTTTTTGGTTGAAAGAGAAAGGAACTGAGCTGAAAGTTGATAGACTGGGATTTTTCCCTGCTCCCATTTATACATCTGTCTACTAACTTTTAGGTTTCTCTCCAGCAGGATGAGAAGCAGCATTTAAAACAAACAAACAAACAAAAAAATGCACAAAATATACTTACGTTCTAGTTTAGTACCACATACCTTTAGCAATAATTGGTATTTGGTTATTCTTTGAACAGGTTTCAGCAAGTATGAGTCCAAACTGAGCTTGTGATCAAGTTTTCTTTGACATTCCTGTAATCAGTGTTAGATACCATCAGTACTCTAATCAGTACTTCTGTTAGTTGTTCTTGACATAAATGATGAAGTTTAAAAAAACCAGCCAAAACAAACAGCAACCCACCCCCCTTCCAAATCTTAGAGAGACTCAAGCAAGCATACCTGAAAGAATGCAGAATCTGAAAATTGCCTCCACAGACTTTCAGATCGAGGTTTATTTTGACAGTATTTTTCATAAATCTGGAAATCTTCCATCTGAAATTGGGGAGAGAAGCAAAAAAATGAATACACTCTTGTGACTTTAAGACAAAGTTCTTAAGACTTTTTCATAACCAATAAGACAAAAAAAAATAGCAACAAAAGAGTGCAATTGCTTGCGGCATCCCAAGCAAAAAACCAATCATTCCAAAATCACTTATTTTGTGTATCTCTACTGATTTTGTACTTGGACCATCAGAATAAGATGTTCCTGTTAATTTTTGTTTCAGCTGAATGTTAAGCACCTTACAAAGAAGGATATGTTCGTTTACAAAAATATACTTCTATTACAATATGATAAATACTTCTTATCGATGTCCAACCATGAGTCCCCCTGTGCAACTTTTTTAAAAGTCTTTGCTCTTTTTTCTTTATACCTTTTCATGTTATGATTGTGTTTTTCACTGGGAGTTGCAGCGAGGTAGACAGCAAGCAGCTGGCTGCCTCTTACCCCTTCAGCAGCTAACAAGCATGACTTCAGCACTCGTTGAAAGCAAAAGGAAGTAAGACTGTCGAAAATGTGATGATAGCTATAAAAAAGAGACTAGGTAGGGAATTAGCAGGCACAGAAGTCCCTCACTTCTAGGAAACAGCATTTCCATGGATATAGCCAGTCAGTAGGAGGGGGAGAGATGGCTCCTCCCAGGAGTTTTAGAACAATTTCAATAGGTAACAAACACAGGAGACTGATTTCTATAAACAGATTCCTACTTAACCTTTTGTATACAACGGCTGAGCCTCACTGTTTTATATGTCCCAGATTAAAAAAGTTTAATTCTGACATAGCTTCCTATTTTCACAATAAAAGTATTTTGGACTTACTCCCTTGAATAGCAGGCTTTAAATAAACATAAATGAATAAAACAACAAAATCCAGTAGGGAAATCTAACTGAGTTAACCCAGCATTTATATTGATATTAAATGATGCAGTATATGACTCCTCTTCATGTTTTCCTAGCTGCCACTTTAATAAAGCAGTTTTCTTTCAAAAAGGTAGTAGCTCCTTCTAAGAAAATTAATTACCTCACACATTGGAAAAATATCCCCAACTCTCAAGTACCATCTACATTCTCAACCTGTTACCTGTTCAAGACAAACAAAGGTGATGTGGTGGCAATTGCTATGTGAAAAACCCTCTTGTCTGTTGCAGTCCTAGAGGGGCTTATGAACAAAATGCCAGCATAAAATGACACATACCTGATCCAGAAAGCACCGTCCTACTAATTCTGGGTATTCCATGTAGTTTTCTAGTTCTCTCAAGAATATTCTATGAGGAAGAATATTTTCTTAGACCACATGTTAAATAAGTTGTAGCAAATATTCACATTCTTATAATTAATTTTTTTTAACTTTTGGAAACAGAGCTGTAATTCCATACTACAAAACTCTTCTAAGATCATATACTTAAAAAGAGACAGCAAATTAAAACATTTTGACCAATTTCTTTTAGCTTACTGTTACTACAACTGAAATAAAATTCAGGAGACAAGGAGCTTCTTGTTTCTCTGCTTTACGTATTCAGCAGCAGAAGTTGTATAGTTTAAAGTGTTTGGTTTTTCCTCCCAAATACTACCAAACATCACTACCAAATCAACAAAACCCCACATCCCCAAGCAAAAAAAAAAAAAAAAACACAAAAAAACCCACTCAAAAAATCAGTGGCAAAACTTCCAGTCTAGTTTTGCCTGAATACGATGCAACTATTTAATATGCTTAATTTATTTAAAAACACCTATTTTCTACCAATGTAAATATTATTGTATGAAGAAATACCTCTCTAGCCACAAAGATTCAAACTTCAGAGAGAGGTCACTTTAGTTTAAAAATTAAACAGCCCCAACCAGATGTAAGAGTTTAGAATTTGTGGTTTAGAGTAATTTACTTTACACAGCAAATTTCATAAAAATAAAATAAACCCCAAACCAAACCTTGTTTTAATTAGCTTGTAACTAGATCCCAATATCTTCATTCAGGAAGAGGACCACAATCCAAAATTTTACCTGTGTACTCCAAACTTTCAAATAATGCTTCACATAGCCTTGATTACCTTTTGTAGATATTTTGCTTTTCTTCTTCCATGCAACATGAATTTTGACACGTCACAGAGCCAGGTGGGACTCAGTAAGCATCTTTTAGCAATTTAAAATCACACTACAAGTATAAGAAACCCATTCAAATGCTATTTTTAGACCTGAATGCAAATCCTCACCTGTTGTGAAAGTGATAAATTTCTTCCATATTTCCAAACAAGATATCCTTCTTATTTTGGAGTTCTGGTGAAATGAGATGAGCCATTAAGGGGTTGTCCATCTCTGCAGCATACCCCTGCAACACAGGAGAGAGGCACAATAATTACTTCCCTTGACTTGCAGTACTTGCCTCATTTGACAAGGCAGGCTGCCTGCAGGCTGATAGATAGCAAAGAAAGATTTCAAGAGTATTCACGTAAAAAGTACACAAATTCTGTTTTTCCATCAGTCCAAGTAAGACACAACTTTAGAAAGACAGTTGAATAACTACTGTCATTTTATTTAAACAAGGATGAAACAAAGTTTGCAATAATTTCCACCAAGCAAAGGCTCCTTATTTCCCATACTGCTAACTAATTATAGTTCACACTTTTTCTGTAAGACTTTACACTCCTGTGTTTGAAGTCACAATCCTAGCACACACACGGATGCTCATGCTAATTTAGCTATTAGGAGGAAGAACAAACTGCAGTTATTTCTGCCAAGTAACAGAAACTATTAAGCTGCAAATTCTATCTTTAAGACACTGTCATTAACTTTGGCATCAAAAGTCTTAACTTTAGATTCTGACATCTTCCATGTGTCATGTAAGGCTACATTCTCTTGTCTGTCTCTCTGACAGAGACAAAGGAAAGAGAGCACATGGGTGGTGCCCACGACTGTTCCAAGCCCAAACAAAATTGTCCCAATCAATCAATGAAAAAACAGCAAGAATGGTCTAATATGTGAACTGATTTCTTAGTGTATCAGGCACTAAAGAAAAACGATGCAACCTACTTTAGATTTGGATTAGATCTCTCCCTCTCTTTTAAAAACACAATTATCATGAATAATGTGGTTACTGCATTAGTGACATTCAATATAATAAACTGCATTGAATTATAACTGACTGACAAATTAAATGAAAGGATAAGCAAAAAAGCTCCTACAACCAAGATTTTCAATTTCAAACTGCAGAAGGTAGGGGAACTAGCTGGTAAAGTCAGCTAGCCTGAAGAATTCAAGCATTTGGATAGGATTATGGTTAGATTTTGTGTTTTTTTTTTTTTTAAATCAGAGCATTCCTTTAAAAATGTGAGCATTTGTCCCTAAACATCACAAAATAATAATAATAATAATAATGAAAATATCAGTATAGGCAAAGATGCTGGAGCTCATAGATAGCTAACCATTGGTCCCTCTCCCATATCTCTCCTTCCAAACAGGAAAACACAATCTGAAATAGAATACTAAAAAACAAAAACAACAACAAAAAAACCCACCAAAAAACCAAGAACAACAACAAAAAAACCACCAAAAAAAACCACCAAAAAAAACCCAAAACAAAAAAAAAAACCAAAAGTGGTACAGCCTTAAAAAAGATTAAAAGAATTTACAGAAAATTGAGTTTAAAAAAAATAACAGGGAAATAAGCACTTCAGCCACCATCCCATTTAGATGCAGTGAAGAGATGCATGAAGAGAATGATGCATTTCCACTTGAAGAAAAGATGATGCTGAACATACCAGCAAAGCTAGGAGTGGCCTAAAGAACAGGTATGTAATCCAAATGAGGTGAAAACAAACCTGAGAGCTCAGTACTCTGGAATTCTGAAAGAACAAATGCATGAACTGCATACATTGACAAAGCTTTTGATATATTTTTTTCCACTTCAGTCTGATGTAGTACTTATTTTAAAATTTAATATTAAAAAATCCTTCATGTTTTACTACATATGTAGTACTTATGTTTTAAGAAAGGAGAGGGAAAGATATTCTATGGAGCCACAATAATAATTTAATCTTACTTTAAGAATATATGAGTCTTTGCTTAGTTCTCCATTTGAAAGCTGCTCTAAAAGCATGGCAGTAAATGGAAAAAGGAGTTGAATACAATGCCTATAAATAGACTAGGCCAATATTTTTCCCCAATAAAAATTACTGGATCTCACAGACTAAAAAAATCAGATGATCGTGATTATTAATGAAAGGAAAACTATCAAGCTTGGATAAGAGCAGCTATAGGAGTTTCCTAGTGATCAGTCTTGATAACTACCTTGTGTTTTTTTTCTGTTGGCATCCTCAGCAGAGAGAAAACATGCAGCAATTAAATATCATTGGAGACACTGTCCATACAAAGGAGTATCAGGTTATTTTCCAGGAAAAAGAGGAAGATTAATAGAATAGGAGAAACAAAGGAATTGGGAGATAGCCAGAACTACAGATTAAAAGCTAGAATTACTCAAAAGCTGGAAGACTGCCATTGAACCATTCCTCAGCAAGGATTTGATCCAGAATTACTGTTGGCAGTCCCACTCATCCAAGTTCAAGAGAGATGAATCCTAAATAGCAAGGAGGCACAGAGAAGTGTGCCTGGCACGATCAGAGTACTGGAGAGTCTATCACATTGGCAGAAAAGCAAGACAGCTTGGCCTAGCAAGACAAGGATTGCACTATACTCTGTGCAAAACAACAGTAATACCAGAGGAAAAGAAAGATTCTGCAACAACCCTCCAGTAGCAGCAGTAAGGACCGAAAGCCCTCCAGTTATTCAAGTCTTGATTTTATAAACAGAACTGTACAGATTACATGGCATGCAATAGCAGCGAATAAAGTGATCCTTAAGGTCTACTCCAGGCCTCTCCTGCAACAAAGCACACATTAGATGCGACCACCCTGCCTAGCACTTGGACCAGATCCAGGACTTAAACGGTATGGGAAGCTGAGGACAAACTAGGCAGAAGCAAGACCAGAGTTCAATACCCAGAAGGTATGTACTCAGAAATCATCACTCCCAGTCCAGAACTTGACAGATGCTATTTGGAAGCTTAACATTGGCATGGACACCAAGGGTATGTACTTGGCTCAATTCCAATTCATCCTGATTAAAAACATTCAGTCTCAGTTGTCTGCAATTTCATCATCTCCTACAGTCAAATGTGACTGCAACAAAATCCATGTCTGAAAACTTAAACTTGAGGAAGAACACAGAACACTGCAGCAAATTTCTCCAAGCAACTCAGCAGTACTGAAGTTGTGCCTCCACAAGTGCGGAGCAAAGGGAACACCTTTGTTTCCTTTAGAATTTTGAATCAAGATATTATTATTATTACAAGGTGCTCTGTTGCCACAGTTGTACCTGAGACATTTCAAACGCCACTTAAAAATATGCCAAGAGGGATGCAAGAGACAAGTTTTCTCCTCTGACTAAAGATTCTCTCAATGCAGATTCATGTTCCTGTGCGACACACAACCTTTCTGGAGCTGGCCCAAGACACTGGCATGAACATTTACAGGAATTAATGATCATTACAAATCTCACTGTGTTCCACCTAAATAGTCAGGCATATCTTATTTTCTGCCCACTTTGTGTTTTCTAATACAAAATCTTAGTTGCATGAATGTTTCTAGAAAAAAAATTGCACATTCCTGTCTCTATGAAAACAAGATTAAAGAGCAGAGATGTAAGGATCACGCTGCTTGGCGGGACAAGCAGAGGCATTACAGAGATAAGGAGAGCACTAGAGCATCCATGAAATGGAAGAGAGAGATTCACTACCAGCCACAATGAAATTTATTATTACCTCAAGAACGCAGAGAAGTTCTTCCACATATGCTCGTTCAGTTTCAATAAGTTCATTAATCACATGTCTGTAGACAAAGAATGACAAGTAAGGCAGGCCTATTCACTTATGCAAAGTAATGAGGCAACATGTTTCTACTTCACTTCAGAGAATAAAGGAACAATTTCCAGGTAAAGGAAAACAAGACATTTAATGGATATTTCTGTCAACAGTTTATATATCCTTATTGAGAAGTAAGTATTTTAACAACATTTTAACATTTTTTAATATGTGTTTAAACAGGAAAAAAGTTAAATCTAGCATTTTCAGTGCTGCAGTAACTGAAGTATTTTATCATTGTACATTCAAAACCTGGTTACGCTGTGTGTGCAAGTGTTACAGGAGATGACGTTAGAGCTGCCTACAATTACCAAATACAAACTTAAAGTCACATCAGTTTTAAATTTTAAATTAGAGGTATTTGGGGCACACTTTAAATACCAGAATGCTGCTTTAAGTTTATTTTCCTTAATGGTCTCGCAAGCATGCTTCCCCTGGTCCCCGCCCCTTGTGATTTTGTATGGTTTAACACAAGATTGTAACAGTGAGAAGATAGCAGTTTACAGGAGAAATATAAGCTCTGCTAGATACGTTGTGGGTGGTACTAAGTTGTTTTTTTTAAAAAACAAGCAATGCTGCTTAGTTTTTATAAAAGTGATTTTTCATAACATTTAACAAAACAGAGACTAAAAAGGGTCAAATCAAAAAACAATGTCTTCTGAAGCATGGAGACCAAAACTTCCAATAGATTTACAAAAGGCTTACCACTCATTTTGTTATCTCCAAAATGAACAGATGTAGGTATCCTGCCATAGCATCACCAAGCCACAGCACCTCACAACAGACTAGTCTAATACTATATAAACTATAAAGAATGCTGCAGACTTATTGAAATACCTTCCTCTGTCTAGACAGCACAGCCGATGCATTTCAAAAAAAACAGGGGCTTAATTCAGAGAAGCATACTTGTCTTACCAAATCCTCAGCCAAGCTTAGCCTTTGCTAGAGCCAAATCAAAGAAAACACATTTTGTTTATCAAAATATACTTACTGCCGTAACACAGCTAGGTTTTCTTCATCATCCATTGTAGATCCTCCTCTGCTTTGATGGAGTTCAGTCATTTCACTCTAAAGAAGGAAGGAAACAAGAAAAAAAATCATCACACCATCACAGATGGCAGAAAAACACTTTAAGGTACGGAGCTCTCCACTCAGCTCTACTTGTATGCATCTTCACAGGCAAGACTGTACACCATTAAATACAAAAGCAATTTGCAAGAACACTGCAAAAAACAAAAAAATAATATCCAAGTCAACGGGGAGGTCCTGAAGCACACAAGAACATTTAGAGAAAGAGAGTCCTCCATGAAAGGCCAGCCCAGAAAAGACCATGGTTCAAGGCCACTTTCCAGGTAGACAACATCAGAGCATCAGCATAATCCTGGAAGCAACTCTGGCCTTAGTCTGTTTTCCAAGCTAAAAATGAGGTGCTGTGCTAACTTTCTGGTAACTTCCTAACTTGACAGAGAAGTTCACTCTTCCAACCTCTACCGTAATGGCTGACCTAATTATGGCTTGCTGAAAGAAATGAGAGGTTCTGCTTTCAATCCTCTTTTCACCCAAGCCTTTTCTCCAACTGTTGTCCCTGATGGTCATGTGGTCTTGCCTTCCTCCTTGCATTGTCTCTTGCTGAACCTGCACTGACTTGATTCAGCTCTCTAACCCAGTGGGAAAGTATCTGTTTCTGCTGCTGCTGTCAGGTTACTTTCCTTGCTGGAGGTGGGGCAGGAAGACCATCCCCACTTGGGAATGGCAACCCACTAGGTCAAGTGAAGCTGTCTTGGAGCCAACAACAACTACCTCTTCACTTTTGCCAGTTTTAAGAGTAGCCAATTACTACTGGCAAATAATAAATGTTTCCTGTTCACAGATTTTATATTTTGCTGCCCCTAACATTTTTCCTAATATAGGCAACTATTTACCTTCCCTCATATCCAGCCCAGTGACAAAGGAGCCTCTATTTAAACCCCATGACTGCTTCACCAGAGTTACTTTGAGAGAGGCAATACCATCACTTTTTCAGTGGAATTGCCTCATTCTTCCCAAAGCTCTTGAATATTCCATTCCATTGTATTATGACTTTCCCAAGCAGTATGTGCAAAGAAAAAGGATTACCTTTCCTTTTCTGTAGTTTACCCTCCGAATGGCACTGCTTTCTGAGTTGGATCCGTAGTCTCTTTGAAGACCTAAGCATGTAAACCAGATTCAAACGTTAGTTAGAACTTGATCAGATCTCACACAGATGCTTATGCAACCACAAAATACAGCTGAAAGTTTATTCCAGTTTCTCAGAATAGCACAAAAAATTAGTTAAAGGCTACCACAGTTACTTACCTGGAGAGGTGCAAGGAGATTTTACAAAGGCTTCAGGTCTTGGTGCAACTGGCTGAACAGGACGTGTCTGCTTAGCTGCCAGTTTCTTAAGACTTACTTGTCTCTTTTGAAACATTTCTTCCATACTTTCTTGCTTCTGGAAAACCTTTTGGACATGCTCCTACCGTTGCCACAGAAATAATAATAATAATTAAAAAAATAATAATCCATCAGAGACCTATCAACAAGCTACACTGCCATTACAGCACATTGATTTGAAATTTCAATTGCTTTTATACCTCATATAAAAATATCACCCTACTCTTCACTCCTAACAAGGCATAATTTACAGTCATTTAGTATACTTAAGAGTTGGAACATCACTTCATAAAACATTTTGTGTGCTTGCTGTAGAGAAACCAGTAGGATTCAGGTTTCAATGAAAAAAAAAATATATATATATAGGGAAAGTTTTTTTGACAGTGTCTAATGGTTCTGTTACATGAAGAGATCAACCAAGAGGAAAAAGGAATGTATTCTGAAGTTCTATAACAAAAAAGCAGTTATAAAGCACAAATCATACAAAGATCAGGGACAGGCATGTTTTTTCTACTTTAAAAAGTTATTTAAAATACTCACTTGGGAGATTTTTTTTTTCAGCAGTCCTACTACCTGAACAATTAAAGTAGTTATTAAGCAGAGCTGAAGCCCTTTGCTTTTCCAAAGATATGACAAGACTATCACTGCAGGTAGGGAAATGTGTTGGCTTTCCAGTTCCCAGGTATAACTCCTAGTTCTGATTATTTAGTTTTAGCAACAGCCATGCAAGACAGCAATTCTAAAATTAGCAAATGGACCTATAGATACACATAAACACCTTCTGGTACCTTTAGGTCCTCATTGAGGATGTGTGCATACTCTCTGTAAATTTTACTCAACTCCTTGATTTTATTGCTTGCACCAGTATCCAGGAACTTCTCAATCTCCTGTAATGCTGATTCTGCACCATCCTGAGACTGACACTTGTCTACTGGCTGCGAAGCCAGCAGATAAATTCCTTCATCGCACCACTTCATAGACTAGAAACAGAGAAAAGAACAGGCTCAGAATGCACTGATGTTGGTATCAAACACTAAGAGATCTAAACCATTTCATACCTCTCTTTGTGATGTATTCAGCTATTTAAGAAGAAAACTTCCAGCACACCCAGACATTTTTACCTGCCATTATGACAACTGGTTTACCGAGGTTTTAGCAAACAAGATGGGAAACAACTGTTTCACATAAAATTTACCTTTTCTAGTAAGCCATGCAGTTCTAGAGACTTGTTAAGAAGATTCCTCCTCTGTTCTGTCTCAGTAGTGAGGGCATCACAGAGATGATGAAGTTCACTGCATTTTGGAATAATGGAGTCCACAGCATAATGATTGCTTTGAATAAAATCATCACCCTCTGAGGCTAGCATTCTGGCTTTTGCTATAGTTTCCTAAGAAAACAAGCACTGATTTAGGTACATCCTTCCTTGGATCAACATCAGTGAAAAAAATTTTTTAAAATATACTATTTATTTTTGTGCAGTGAAACACACATGCTGATATAGAATACATCTTTAGTGAACAGCTGCCTTGCTTAATAAGTCAAAGTGATTTCCTGTCTTCCAAGATGCCTAAGAACTTTTATGCCCCCACCTTTGATTGTATCAGAGGACTTCAGAACCATTCATGAGTTTAATCATATGGCCTCTGTGAAGGAACCCCTATGAGTCCTTCTATGCTTTAGTTATTCAGCAGCATGTATTTGTGCATATGCATGCAAGTTGGAGTACAGCAGCAATTGGAACCCAAATTAAAAAATGCCCAACTCCAGCACCTCAGCCTCAAGAGTAATGACCTCACTTATACAGCTATACTTATTGTGAAGTACGGATGAAAATAAGGTACCCTTTCTGCATTATTCAGAGTGTATTCTGTTGGTCATCTTTTATCGTATTGTACACTCAATACACAGCCTTCTCATTTCTGAGATTTAAGGACATAAGTGACTTTAATAGGAATGGAAGTGGCCCCTTGATCACTAAGTGCAGAACTTGGCTATGCAGGTACTTCATGCAGTTCTTCCACGAGCCAATCAAAGTGACTTTGTGACTGGTCACTCTGCTCTTTATTGGAGATGCCTGAAAACTGGGCTGTTCCAGTGGTTAAAGACTTGATTCAAATTCCTTCTGCACGTTACTTTACACACTGATTCTGCTCTGTTGTCAGCTTAAGCTCTGCTCATAAGATAAAACCAATAACCAAATACTGTTCCCCTCCACACATGCACTGTTGCACCAGAAATTAAGGAGACTTGCAGAGTTCTTACAGATGATTTTTCTTCAAAGTTGGCAAGATCTTTCAAAATGTGCTCCACATGTGAAAGGCTGTTTCCCACATCTGTGAAAGCAGACAGTCTCTCGGACACAGTATCCAAAGCTGCTTTGACCTAAAATGAGGCACAGTTTTGTATCAATGAAGATAATTCCACTTCTCTGGAGACTCATTTGTCAAATAGCTGATAGCAACTATTTCCAGTCAGGTGATTCACATTAGGGGTTACTGGAGCACAGAGGCAAATCACTTTTTATGAACTCACCTTTACCCTCAATTCAAAATGAAAACAAATACAAAGAAAATGCAGTGAAGTAATCCTGTTTCCTGGTACTGAAATAAAAAATGCAGGAAAACTGATGTTCAGGAAACATTTAAGATCTTGCTTTTACCAGATGACAGTAATACAAAATGGCATTAACGTAAACCACAAAATGCGAGGGACAGGTCCTCATCCTAAAAATTGGTCGTGAGACAGTCAGACAGACAGACAGACACGTGTAAGAAGGTTTCTGAGCATTAATCCCATGGAGCCACAGGGGCCATGCTCTGAGATAAGCTGAACTAGAGCAAAGTGACTGTAGGTGCCATCAAGAGTATGAGTTAACCTAACATGAGATCAGAAACTGGCTGTAAAAATTCTAATTCAGCCTCCGCCCAGTTCCTAACAGTGTGGTTGCAACTTCCCACCCACAGCGTTGGAGACTGACTTATAAGATTTCATCCAGAAGGTTTAGGTAAGTCTTGGTTCCAGAAAAGGGCCTATTGGCATGATGAAAGGTTTGCAGCCAGCATTTTATGCTTCTGTGGTGAAGAACAGGTTTCAAAGAAGTTTTTGAATACTTAAGCACTGCTGGGCCTGTGGAAAAAAAAATCATAAGACTGCAGAAGAGAAACAAATATGTCTCTATAGGAAAGTATTCAAGGTAGTAAAGATAGCAGGATGTCAGGTAAGGACATGTACAAGAAGGTTGGAGAAAGTTTTCAAGCACACACCAGAGCTGCAAAACCAAGAGTGAGAAGTACTTTCTTCTCAATAATTTCTGCATTACAAAATATTGATTGCCACCAAGAAGTTCTCACCTCTCTAAAATTCTGTTCAAAATTTCGAAGGCGCAAACACTGCTCAAGTTTTTGCTGATGCTTGATCCAAAACTCATCAAAGGCAGTCTCAGTTTCATGTAATTGAGCCAGAAGCCTTTAAAAACGACAATAACAGAAAACCAACAATCAAATACTGTAAGAATGCTGGGTGCAACCTTGAAGGGACAATACAATCTTCCACAGTAAATAAAAAGCCTCCCCAAAGCAATATTTTCTAGAAAAAATAAACTGGATACAGGAAACTTTTGAGTATTGCACAGAATTGTTTCCTAGAATAACACTGATGTAAAACCCAACACAAACATTGAGTTCTGAAAATCTGGCAAATGCTGATTTGAATCTAGCTGCTGCACACACTACTTCTCAGCTGTGTCCTGAGAACATGGCAACTTGGGGCTAACAAACATAAATAAAACATGCAAATGTGTGTGGGCTAGGACCAGAGGGCTAGGACCAGAGGAATCCAAGCCTTGGGGTATATGGGAAAATGAAGGGAAAAATTCGTGCTGCTGTGATCAGGCTGCCCTCACAGTTCACCCTTTGGAATAAGACTCACAATAAAACTGAAGGTCATTGCTACTTCTCTTCTGAGCAGAGTTACTACTTGCTTATCCCAGGGAAGTGTACCACAGTACTATGACGAAAAGCATGTCCTTTATTTAAAATGTTGGCCAATGCCTTTAAACCCTTACTTTTCAACTAAACGTCACATATTGCATTTGACAGTATGGTACCCTACAGACTTATCTTTACAGTGTGCTCAGGCTACTCCCAGGGAAAGCCACACATGAGAATTTTAGTGATTTTTTTTGTCTTTAGTAGTACAGAAACGAACCCTGAATTTACAAGTTTAAACTGATTATACATAAAGCAGGGGGACAATGAAGAGTTTGTTTCAACTTCCCTCAGATATTGTATCAAGTGGAAACCTTTTGGATAAATTAGCAACCTTCACCCCAATGGTCCTTCAGATAGCTGATGGCAACAATGACCAAAAAAAAGTGACTTTTGCGAAGATTTGTGGATTGGAATGGACAGTTATTTGGAAAGAGAAGTCAGCCTGAGTGTAACAGAAATATGAAATGACAGACAAAAAAAGAATGCAGAATGCTGCCTGGGGAAAATGAGCTATGCTTTCACAGCTTTGTGCAAATTTACATCTGTGCTGTGGTGATATAATATCTTTGAAACTGGCAGTAATTTAAAGGGGGTGGGGAGCAAAGGAAAACATCCATTACTTATTTGCCCAAAGGAAGCATGTAGGAAGTTTCTGCATAGATACTTCAAGAGCAGTGTAGTCCCTAGTAGCCCTTTAAAGGCTACTAACAACATTGGTAAGATATCTGCAATGTTAGAAGCTCCTTCAGGCAGATTTAGAGAAAAAGAAACCTCCCACTTCAATTCAAAAGGATTTAACAGAAGTGGACAATTCTACTGAAAAGAAGGGATTTATCACTTTTGTCTGACCCTCCTGCTTTCCCTACAGCAGCAAAGTTTCCTTGGATTGCACTTTAGTCCCTAAACACAGCATCAATATTCATTAAAATAAGAAAAAGCTGCTCAACTATACGGTTGAAAACTAACACAAAGGAAACACCAAAATCAGTAGCGTTATTTTGCTTGTACTGGAACTCAAACCACATGCCCTATTTCCTTTAAAGCCAGGTAAAGAGCTGTTTTTAAAAGTACTCTTTTGGGTGTTCACATATAACATTTGCTAATTTGCTAAACATGCATATGGAACTAAGTAAGTGAGCTGGGGAAGGGTTAAAAAACCCAGAAAAGCCACACGTTCAGTATTTTGCTCCTCTCACCTTTCTACCGTTGTTTGATTGTCTAGCTGATCTTGATTCAGTTTGTATTCAGGATTCACAGTAACTGGTTTTGTAATACTTCCAAGGATATCATCGCCCTGTTCTACTGCTAACCTGATATCCTCCTACAAAACAAAACAAAAATCCCACGCACTGTAGTTGTGTCTTGCTGTTCCTTTGGTTGTTTTTTTTTTTTTAGTAGACTTCATAAGGCAAACTGGAAAAAGGATTTTGTTTTAATAGTAACAGAGCTAGTGTAGTTTCATTAAAAGCAGTGTTTGACAACAAATACAGACAGTAAATGCTCAGTGTCAGCTTTTTCTACATTAACCATCCTAAGATCCCAGAGTTGAATTTTCATCATAGGCAGCATTCTAGTGTCCCCTTAGACTACAAACATCTTAAGTTTTAGATGGATAGTTCTGAAGCCCCCTCCAAGTTTTCATTTAAGCTGACCTGAAAGAACATTTGTCCATTCTTCAAAAGGTAATACTTTTTCATATGCATGCAAACAGAGTCAAACATCTTGTTGCAAACAAACTAAAAAATTAAACACACCACTACTTAGAAAGGAATTTGTTTCTACAAACAAATCATTATGCATTTGTACATATATTAACTTAGCCTCAAGAAATGCCATTTTTAATAGAAAAAGGACATTTAGCATCAAACCAAACAACACAAGTTCAATAAAATGGCAACATTTCACATTATTATTGTCTATTAATATCCTCCAGATTTTCTACTAACATTATTATTAAATTAAAAACCAGTTTAACTAGAAGACAGCATCTCTATAAAAACTACATACCTTCATTTTGTCCTTCTTTTCTGTGTGTGTTGCAAGAAGAGAGCTGGTTGATTGCACATCATTTGGTAGTTCTGTTTCAGCCAGCTCAGTCCCAAAGGACTGAAGAATCTGAGCTGTTTGCTTAACCTTTTGGGCGAAACCTTCTATAGCCTTTTGGAATAAAAACCATTAGAGATGTTTCATGCTCATCACATGCATATGTACAAACACACAAAATACAACTCTCAAAACAAACCCAAGCAGATGAATTAAAAGACTGAAAATAGTCAAAGTATAATTTTGCAAGCAATAGATACCGTCACCATTAATTCCTTAATTGTATATTTTTCCTAGGCTCATATCAGATGTATCTTCATCATATTTTTATCATATGGAGTTATTTTACAACTTGAGCTTTTTCTTTCTCGTAGCAAAACAATAAACCTCACACAATCATACACTGCAGTTCCTTTCTTCCAAGTGTTCAAAAAACCACTCCCAAATTATTACTCATATTATTTCTCTAAGATGACTAAGTACCGTCGGGAACATCTTCTCACTCAGAGCAAGTCAACTTGCATCACTTGGAATCTGTTTTATAAATGACAGGGTATGAAACAGAAGGGCTCATTAAACTGGAAAGTTAAAACTAAAACTAAGACTTACAGTGCGACGGGACAGCCATCTGCTGTGGCAGTAATCCAGGGTGCCACCAAGATCTTCTGTTAATTGTGTTTTATCAATGTAACCCTGCAGTTCTGATACTGAGCCCAGCATTATGACCTGCAGCAGCAAAGAGAACAAGTGAACACCACCAGTGGCCACGAGACCCTTGTTAAAGATTCTAAGCCCCATCCATTCAGCCTCTGATAGAGAAATTTCAGTTTAATACAGAAGCAAGCTATGGAACTATTTCCTTTGGGTATAAAACCCCAAAACTTTACAGTTGTTTCAGTTGAAGATGATGTAAATTTAAATAACTGTAAATGAGCATGAGCACCATGCTTAAAGGTGCATATTAAAATAAAGCTTATGAATTTCACAACGTAAATACTTCACTGAGGTTTTTTATCTTGATAAATCATACATAGATGTTTTCTAAGAGGAAGTTTTCATTCAAGATTCAAGAACTGCCTTTAAGCATGGTTTTTTTATTGGGCATTTTGGGTTGTGGTTTGCTTTTTTTTGGTCCTCACTGGCTAGATAAAGTACTTTGACAGATTCCCAATAATAGAGTGAAAACAGAAGCTTACTTACAGGTACTTTCATTTTAAGCTCGTCTTTGTTGAACCTGAAAGCGATGTCTGAGAGGGCTCGATGAAAAAATCCTGTTGGGCGCAGAACGAGAACTAGCTGCAGGTTTCCTGGGAAAGATGCCTGCAAGACAAATTCAGTCTGTTACTTGTGTGCCTCAGCTCCAGACAGTATTTTGGAACAAGGATAAGCCCTTGTTAAACCACACAAACTGTATCAGAGGCCTCACATAATGGAATGACCAATTACAAATCTAGCAAGGCTGGCACAGAGAGCTTCATTCAAAGAGACATTTGCTTATCTATGGTAACAGGAAACTACTCTACTGAAATAAAATTTTTCAGGGTTGGCTTGTACCACTCTTTGGCTAAGATTACATCCTAGCCAAGCAGGCTAATGAACAAACAGCAGTGACTCGGTACTTTTACAGCAGCAGCACTTCCTTGGTTACCTTCTCTTCTCTTGAACAGAGAATGCCAAGAGAAATCTCCTTTACTGTCTTAACACCTAACATCACATTTCTGATTTATACATATATGACCTTGCCAGTTGCCTACACAAACTATTGCCACTGAGACTGAATTTCTCAGGCAGTAGCTTAGAAATAAGCTTTTAATTTTGCAGGCAAAAATAAAAATCAAACATAAGAATTCTTGCTATGGTTTCTCTCATCATCTTCCAACTAGAAGTCTGATTGATCTTTGCCAATTCTAAAAGTGATAGGAGGAAAACAGAAGAGAGGAGAACGAAAGCAAAGAAATAGCATTAAATTACTAAAGAGCAACCTCTGCTGAGGCAGAAGTTTGCATACTTGGCATTTAGCCATTCTTGAAATCATGCAAGTCTTCTTGTTACTCAATATTTCCACTGTAGGGAGGCAGTGAAGCTCAGTAAAGAAATGATCATTTTAATGATTAAGTATGCAATTTTCTTCATTATACTGTTGGAAATTGCTACATTTCTAGCAAATTGAATTACTACCCAAAAAAACTAACCAAAACTCAAACACTGACTAAAGGAGCTGTTATGCTATGCTCTGCTTCCGTGCCTAGTGAAACTGTTAGTATATGGAAGGTTGGAGAGTGGTTTAATGCTCATTTTGAGGTTTCCAAGAGTTCCAGGTATTCATTAGAAATGTTAAATTTTTAAAGAGAAAAGTAGTTTAAAAAACTTTTCCTGCAAGACTTCAGAGATTCATTGTGGTTCCCCAGATACTCGATATCTCAAATGGATTGAGGAGTCCTAACAAGATTGAGCTTCCAATCTGTCTCCATGTCTGCAATGTCCAAATTTTCTAGAAAGCACAGTGGTTGAGTCACAAAGGAGGCTGTTTGAGGGTTGGGAACAGAATCCAAGTAATTCTGAGTGCCCACACCAGCTCCTCATCCTTTCACTGTAAACAGTCCTTCTCTGTGTATTAAAAGTTATACACCCTGTGAACTTACTAACTCACAATTATGAAATAAAGGAAAAACCTTTTATAGAAAATTTCTGACTGTGCTTAGAAGAAAAAGGTAAGAAAATATGATTTTTTAATATTTTTTTTCCTGTATTATTGTTCCAAGGACAACAGCAAATTTATTTTGCTCATACTAAGAAACACTGCAAGAATGAACAAAAATAAAATATTATTAAATCTCCTGGATAATATTTTTAGAATGATATCCATGTAGTTTATTCATTTAGACATCTGTCAATTTATTTTGTGCCTGTAACAGCAGTGTTCAGCATCTGACTGAACTGTTAATTTTCACCTTCAGCCTCCAAAATGTGAATTTTATTCAACGGCCATGACAACATTTTGGAAGAATCATAGAATCGTAGAATCCTAGGGGTTGGAAGGGACCTCAAAAGATCATCTAGTCCAACCCCCCTGCCAGAGCAGGGTCATCTAGAGCACATCACACAGGAACACATCCAGGTGGGTTTTGAATGTCTCCAGAGAAGGAGACTCCACAACCTCTCTGGGCAGCCTGTTCCAGTGCTCTGTCACTCTCACAGTAAAAAATTTTTTTCGAATATTCACCTTGAACCTCCTATGCTCCAATTTGATCCCATTACGCCTTGTCCTATCACTGGTCAACACTGAGAAAAGCCTAACTCCATCTCCCTGACACTCACCCCTTACATATTTGCAAACATTGATGAGGTCACCCCTCAGTCTCCTTTTCTCCAAACTAAAGAGACCCAGCTCTCTCAGCCTTTCCTCATAAGGGAGATGATCCACTCCCTTAATCATCTTTGTGGCTCTGCGCTGGACTCTTTCAAGCACTTCCCTGTCCTTCTTGAACTGAGGGACCCAGAACTGGACACAATACTCCAGATGCGGCCTCACCAATGCACAATAGAGGGGGAGGAGAACCTCTCTTGACCGACTAACCACACCCTTTCTAATGCACCCCAGGATGCCATTGGCCTTCTTGGCCACAAGGGCACATTGCTGGCTCATGGTCATCCTCCTGTCTACCAGGACCCCCAGGTCCCTTTCACCTACACTGCTCTCCAGCAGGTCAGCCCCCAACCTGTACTGGTGCATGGGGTTGTTCTTCCCCAAATGCAAAACTCTACACTTGCCCTTGTTGAACTTCATCAGATTTCTCCCCGCCCAACTCTCCAGCCTGTCTAGGTCTCTCTGAATGGCAGCACAGCCTTCTGGTGTGTCAGCCACTCCTCCCAGCTTAGTGTCATCAGCAAAGTTGCTGAGGGTACATTCTATACCCTCATCCAGGTCGTTGATGAAGATGTTGAACAACACCGGTCCCAGTACCGACCCCTGAGGGACTCCACTAGTCACACACCTCCAACCAGATTCCGCCCCATTGACTACAACTCTCTGCCTCCTTCCTTTCAACCAGTTCTTGATCCACCTCACTACCTGATCACCAAACCCATTCTTGATCAACTTATCTACAAGGATGCTCTGGGAGACGGTGTCAAATGCTTTACTGAAACCAAGATAGACCACATCTACCACTCTACCATCATCCATCTACCTAGTAATTTCCTCATAGAAGGCTATGAGGTTAGTCAAACATGATTTACCCTTGATAAAACCATGCTGACTGCTCCTGATGACCCCCATGTCCTTGATATGCCTAGAGATAGCAACAAGAACAAGTTGTTCCATCACCTTTCCAGGGATGGAGGTGAGGCTGACCGGTCTATAGTTACCCGGGTCCTCCTTCTTGCCCTTCTTGTAGACTGGAGTGACACTTGCTATCCTCCAGTCCTCAGGCACCTCTCCTGTTACCCACGACTTGCCAAAGATGATGGAGAGTGGCCTAGCAATGACCTCCGCCAGCTCCCTCAGCACCCTTGGATGCATTTCATCCGGACCCATTGATTTATGGATGTCCAGATTACTCAACTGATCCCTAAACCAATCATCATCTACCATATCAAACTCCTCCTCTATCTTGACTTCTTCTGGGGCTATATGAATCTGGGACTCATGGGGAAATCCTGCAGGAGTAAAGACAGAGGCAAAGAAGGCGTTCAGCACCTCTGCCTTCTTTATATCCTCTGTCACCAGGGCTCCCACCTCATTCCTCAGTGGGCCAATATTGCCTCTAGTGTTAGTTTTGTTAGCTATGTATTTGAAAAAGCTCTTTCTATTATCCTTAACCTGGCTTGCAAGGTTAAGTTCCAAGGAAAAGCTCCAAGAAGAAATATCTTTCAGATAACACATTTTTTAAAAAAAAATAAGAGGTTTTTATGTGAGATATCCACCCTATCACATGGTATCCAGACATACTGCCTTTGGCAGTGAATGTTTCCAATCCATTTATTCTTACCCACAATACTGGGAAATAACTTGAAGCTAACAGAATAGGTGAGTAGGTACATTAAAAACACAAAATGGCATGAAATTATGAGGATAAAAGACAACAAACAGTAAAAGGAGATTTTAAGCTACATGAGTAATTAATTTCTTTCTTCATTCTAACTTTACATTCTCACTTTGACACTTTGTGACTCTAGTCTAGATTTTAACTTCAGAATTTCAGAGAAAATGTGTTGAAATGGACGTGGGTGATGCTGGTGGACATCAAGCTGAACATGAAGTCAGCAGCGTGCTGCTGTAGCAACCATGGCAAATTGGATCCTGAGCTGCATCCACAAGGATGTGACTAACAAAGACACAGACATGAGCACCTGGAGTACTGAGTCCAGTTCTGGTCCCCACAACTCAAGAGAGACGCAGACAGACTGGAGAGGGTCCAAAGGAGGGCTGCAAAGGTGATCAGAGGGCTGAAGAACCTGCCCTAGGACAAGAGACTGAAGGGGTTGGGTCTCTTCTCCCTGGAGAAGAGAAGGTTCAGGGGGAACTTCATCACATTGCTCCAGCTGCCACTGAAAGGCCAGCTACAAGGAGGACAGAAGTTCTCTCTTCACAACTTGCCACGTGAAGAGGACAAGAGGCAACAAGTTACAAGTTGCACCAGCAGTTTCCATTCTGATATAAGAAATAAATTTTTTTACATCAACAAAAATCATTCACTGGAATAACCTTCCCAGGGATGTGGTAAACTCCTGGTCCCTGGAGGCCTTGAAGACGAGATTGGACAGAGTGCTAGATAATCTCATTAAAGCTCCATTTCTTCAGGAAAGATTAGGCCTGATGATCTTTCAAGGTCCCTTCCAAAGACAAGCCATTATTCTGTGATTCTGTGGTATTTAGGCTATTACTGAAACAAACATGAGTAGACAAAAGGAATGCAAATTTCTCTAAACTATGTATTAGATCTTACGAAACATAGAGAGTTTAATTGCATTACCAAATAGTGTCTCATTACTGTTCAATTCAAAGAAAACAGACAGAATATACACATTACAAGTATTTTCCATCTCAGCATGTCTTCTCAAAACAATGCCATTACGGTCACTACAACCTTGTACCACTTCAAGTCCCATTCAAGGCTTGACAGAAGTTTCCTCTCTCTCTCAACAAAAGCTCAAATGTTAGATGACTCTAACTTCGTCTACAACACCGTTATTGTCTCTACTGGTCTGTCTCCTATGCTGCCCGTCAACTTCACCCTGAATATGGGAGAACAACAACACAACAAACCTATCTCCATTCCAGTCCAGCAACAATTTCATTGAAGCCACTGTATGCTAAGCAGACAGAGCAAACAATGACTTCTCAGTAATACTGTGCCAAATGTTGAGCACAAAAAGAAATACTCATTGTATGTTGTGTAGTACCATAAAATGAAGTGCTTTCAGGGCACTTTCAGTGCAAGTTTTAGTGAAGTCAATGAACATCATTGAAACTTGAAGAAGGGTTTGTGCGCTTGAAAGATGTTTTTTCCAAAAGTGCCTTTCTTTGCTAGATTAACTAATGTTAACTGCTCCCCCAACATCTTTTCTCAAATACTGCACTTGAACTCATTTAATGTCTATGCAAAAGAGATGAGGGCTCATGATTTTGGTATCTTCTATGAAAATAATGGTAGCCCCTATTGTATTCTGGCCCAACCCATAAATTCCTTTGTCTCACTTGCATCAGCACTAGCACTTGATAATTCATGACACTTGTGGGATTAGTTTTCTACCTCCTTATTTTCTTCACTTCCCCATTCAGTCAGACCAGTGCCAATTCCAAAAATACAGAAAAAGATGTAGACATGCATGCAGTTATCAGCTTTGAAATAAATCTGACCAAACCAGGAATTTATATACAGCACAGCCCTTAAATCAAAGCTTTGCAATACACTGAGATCTTTGCTGCCCTATGAGTACCCCAGACTTGGAACATGGGAAGAACCTTCACTGGCTGGACAAAACAGAAGCTACCTTAAATCCTCCAGGAAAACAGTTAATAAATACACAGGAGCAGGCTGACCTGCCTGCTTTTCAGGGACAGGGAGCTTTCCACTGCATGCTCCAGACCTCTGGAAACGGGAAACTTACAGAGGATGAACCCAGCTGGGTTTTGGGCCAAATATAAAATTAAGTTAGTTGCATACAATCTTAACTGTCACTTTCCTTCACAGAGTATTAATGATGGAGAGGCTGTCTGTAGCACCCATACTGTCTCTGAAGTTAAGCAGCTGCTAACAGTGGGAAGTACAGAGATGCAACAGTCTCATGAATGAAGGTGACATGATGCTAGTAAGGAACAACAGAAGCTGAGGAGGAAACAACCTCTGCCTGATGCTCAGGAAGGGGTGGTGGCAGCTTATTTACAGGGAAGGAAGAAGAGCATCTCCCCAGAGACAGATACTGAGATGTCTTTGGTTTCCACTGTTGTGCTGGTTTGGTGGGTTTTTTTGGTAGCAGGGGAAGGGCCACAGGACTGGCTCTGGTAAGAAGCTGAAAAGCTCCCCCTGCTCCAAAACCCAGCCAAAGAGCCATCAGATGGACAACAGATGGGCCTCGGCAATTAACATATGAAAGAACTGATGTAACACCTGAGCAGAGAAGCACTTGTGGGGGGTGGGGTGAAGAGCTGTGCTGGAGGAGGAGAGCTGTGTTGGTGGTTGGTGAGGAAGAAGGGGAAGAAGGTGCCCAAGCAGAAGTTTCCCTGCAAACCATGGCGAGATGGGAGGCTGTCCCCCTGCACTTGGGGAGGAACATTCCCTGAAGGCTCCAGGAGGGGTGAATGTTGATTTGCTGCCAGTGGACTCTGATTGCGCAGCTTTGGAAGACCTCAGCACCAGGGGAGGTGGCTGTTCCCGAAGGAGCCTGTGACTCTGTGGGAAGCCCAGGCTGGAGCAGCTCTGGACCTCGTGGGAAGGACTCATGAAGGAGAGGTTGGTGGAGGACTCTCTCCCATGGGAGGGACCCCATGGGGAAGCAGGGAAGGACTGTAAGGAATCCTTCTTCCTGAGGAGGAAGGAGCAGCAGGAACCACCAGCCTGTGAACTGACTCTACACCCCATCCCCTGTCCCCCTGTGCTGCTGGGGGAAAGTAGGGAGAGAAACCGGGAACAAAGGGATCTGGGCCTGGGAAGAAGGGAGGGGTGGGGTAACATATGCAAGCCCTGCTCTGTGTGTTGTCTGTGTCCTGTGTTTGATTAGTGTGAAATTGAATTATTATTTTTCCCCAAGTTGAGTCTGTTTTGCCCGGGACCTTAATCAGTGAAGAACCCTCCTTGTCCTTTGTCTCGACCCAGGAGCTTTGTTCTCATCCCAGAGTGTGTGTGTGGGGGGAAAGTTGAGTGAGCAGCCTTGGGGCTGTTCCTTCTGTTGTCATGTTGTCCCAAACCATGTCAACTGTATAACATGGTCTCACCCTGTTGGTGCCAATAGGGAGCTGTTTAAGTCTCTCAGCCATTTTACCTGTAGCACTCAGGCAGAGCAGCAATCCCACCCACTCTTGCCTGACAACAATTGTAAACAGCACATACATGCTATACGCTATCGCGCAGATGGCATTCTCAAAGGAGGAATAAGTCTCATTAAATTGTGTACTTTAGGACAGTCACAATATTCACTGAGATGGGACGCAGCGTTGCCAGGCTGCCGATCTCCAGAGAGGCAGGGCAGGAGCAGAGCAATGGCTGGGGTCTACAACCAGAAACCAGTCACTATTGCTTTCAGCAGGGATTACCCAAAGGTGAGCTTCTGGAAAGAAAACCAACACTTCCGAGTTTTCACATCTCACTCAGCTTTCCTCCTGGGGCTTACTTAGCATACAAAGGAATTATGTGGATATGTATACCTTTCAGACGAGACACACTCTAAAGTCTGCAATCTGCTGTTCAATCCCACAGAGCAGCTCATGCAGCTGTCCCAGTGCCCAGGAGTCTTTGTACTCCTACACAGCTAAGGAAATCCTTTCTGATAAACAACATACCTACAGCCCCAAATGAACAGCCACATTTCAGAAATATCTGAACCACTCAAGCCAAAGAGCTAATGCTTGACTCAGTTTTAGTCATTCTGTCTTAAAATACTCGGAACAACACAATTTTTCATTTCAGCAAGAGCTTCAGTATGCCCACAGTACCAAACTCTGTGGTGGTGTTTTCCCTTCTGCACTTACTAGTGTGTCACAAGCCACAGTGCACTTCTTTCCAAAATACCTCTATATATAAAGGAACTTATAAGTTGGGTTTTGGTGGGTTTTTTGGGTTTTTTTGCAAGACTGTTTATTCCTGGCTAGAATGAAGTCTCTTACACAGGCTTCTTGGCAAGAAAGAATCTTGAATTAAATCAATTCATAAAAGGAGCACTTTGAAATCTAGTTTTAAAAACATTGAACCGTTTTGCATTAGATCTAGGCTTAATGCTTGTGATGTTATGAGCATGTTTTCAGAGTTTCACTTCTCACTTTTTATGTATTAAAAAACATGTAATAAAAAGGAAAAATGGCTGACTACACAAGGATAACTACAAAAGTGCCTGTACATATAATACTCACAAAACATCCAAACAAATATGACAAAACTGTACAGTATCTCACATAACCTTTTTTTAGTGCATCATTTACTGGAATAATTCATAACAATAGCTACAAAATTAATACAAATACTGTTCTAGCTTTAATATACTGTCAAGTTTTTAGTGGTGTTGTTAAAGAAAGCAAAAATGAGAAACATGAATAGGGGCTGAAAGAAGAACAGTTTTTTCAAACTTCACACCTACAAAATGGTTAAGCATCATTACAGCTTTCAGGACATGATGCAAAGACCTAGCTAGAAACTGAGCTACTGGGAAATACTTATCCATAATATAAAATAGGGCCTTTCATGGAGCATCACTTATTAAACAGATCTTTTCTCCATCAACAACTCACTAAGAAACTTATGGTCTCTCTACAAACAAGGCCAAAGAACTCAAGGTTGGATTACTGTGATTCCCTGTTTCTCACCTTGGATATAAAACCAATGTTAAGACTCCAGATGGCACAAAAACAGGACTGCCTGGCTCCTGCGAGGTTTAGGCTTGTATTAGCACTCCAGTCTCTCCACTGGCTCCTGGTGTTCTCCTGCCAGCTACAGGTCTTGACCTCACTCTTCAAAGCACAGAATGGGCTAAGCTTCTGTTACAGTGAAGACTGCATTTTAATTTATGAAGAGCTAAGAAAAAAAGTGCTCTGAACAATGCAGTCCAAAACAGAAGGCATGAAACCTGCATGTAATGCATCCTTAGTCAAAGGTGCCAAATCACAAAGTAAACTTCTCCAGAAGGTTGGATAAAACCCAACTCTTGTCACATTTAGAAAGCACTGCAAAGTTTCATAACTGGATAAAACTTTCTCACTACCACTTGTGTGACCTCCATACTGTTTCCTTAAAAGCAGTTGTCCATGCATATGTTATTCCCTAAGCACCAAGTTTAAGGAAGTTTATTTTCTCTGAACTTTCAATATGAGGCTGATGGATAGCTACAGTGGAACTTTTAATGATGCTTAGTGCCATTTTTTGTTTCTCTAAATGGTTGAGTTCACACTTCAACCTTTCCCTCAAGATAGAGGAAGACAATGATGACAACACAACAGAGTCAAAGACAATGCCATGACATAGCTTCATTTTTTTCTTTAGAAATCACTCTGGAACTATGATCAGAGCAGTGTGAAACCCCAGAACACATTGGTTAGTAATGTGCCTTGCTCCTACTGCTGTGGATTGAATATTGGTTGTTTGGGTATGTGAATATTAGGAGAGAACACAAAAAAAAGAGGGGGAAAAAGAAGTAATTTTTGACTACAGGGAAAAGGGGATAAATTTATCTATTTTTTGTCATTTACTTAACTTCTGCTGGGACAATACGGAGCTGTTTTACCAAGCTATGTGACTGCTTCTCCTTGTACCTCCTTGCACCAGATCACTCAGAAGGGCATCCAGATGAGTCTTGAAAGTCTCCAGAGAAGGAGACTCCACAACCTTTCTAGGGAGCCTGCTCCAGTGTTCTGTCACCCTCACAGTAAAGAAGCTCTTCCTCATGTCGAGGTGGAACTTCCTGTGCTCAAGTTTGAATCCATTGCCCCTCATCCTATCACAGGGCACAAGTGAAAAGAGGTTGTCCCTGCTTTCTTGATGCCCAGCCCTCATGTATTTATAGACATTAATTTCAACATTTTCCTTGTAATAACTTTAAGTTTTTTACTGCCTCTCTAGGAACATCACAAGTTACTGCTAAGACTTCACACTTAACAACATAAAGCTCGGCTTTTGGTGTCTCTAACACAACTCCACCTCCCAGCTGGCTGCCCCTTAAGGCCAGACTGCTCCTGAAGACTAAACAGTAGGGATGAACTCTGTAACAAAAAGCCATCTAAAGGCTAAACTTCCTGTATAGTCAACAGTATTTTTATGTTATCCATCCCACCTATCTCAGAAAGGATAGGTCATCCTCCAAACACATGCCTTTCTGGACTGCACTAAGTTAATAACTTCATTTTGGGGGTTGCTAAATCAGAGAAAAAAGGAAGTGATTGTCTGCAGTGTGTCTCAAACCACAAAGTTTGCAGTCTTGCACTGGCTGAGGTCAACCTCCCAGGCACCTGCCCTTTGCAACTTTATCAAGCAGAGTATAACAAGCAAAGCCTGCATGTCTGGGCACGTGCTTGCCAAAATCCCTGCCTCACCCTAGGAGAAGAGGGGTCATCTTTCAGCCCAGTGCCTCTGGCTTTGATTTTAGTTCTGCTGTCACTGCATGTGCTTCAGCAGCAGTCATCCTGGGTGAATGGTGCAGCTGCTGCCCTTCCACTGTGTCTGCAATAACAGGTCTACCTTGTCTTCACAGCCTTGACTCTTTATAGTAAATCTAAAGTATCAGCATGAAATAAGAATTCAGTTCATCATCGCTCATTTTCTGTCCCAAAAAACAAAGTAGGAAAAATGAAGCCTAGAAATCTTTCAGTATTATAGACAGATTTTTCCACATTAATTTCCGCCTGAAAGAAAAATTCTTTCTTCCTTAGTTTTGTTTCAAAACATACTTCCAACACCTACTAGTACAAATCAAACATTTGTGTGTGAAGATTCTTGGAAATAACATAAAATAATAATTATTTAAAAATACATGTTAGTATGAGCTTCTGGTGAGCAGCTGCTCAGTGCCTACAAATATATTTGCTACAGTTGTCAGCATATTAGTGATGGGCAGATGCTCCAGCCAGGATATCCCTGTTAGGCAGTGCTCCAGCAAGAGCACCCTGCGCTGGCATCTCGGATCTCACAAATCAAAAGTGTCAAACCGCTTGGGGTGATCAGAAAAAAACTGGGAGAGATGAATGAGAAGTAGCTGCAGGACCTAATACAAATGAGCCAAAAACCAAAACTTTCTCCTCAAATAAGGTGAGACTAATATGCTCACTCTAACTACTAGAAACTGTTCAATGCTGCACCTCAAAATTTCAAAGTGAGCTGCAAAAGCAAGTTTTGCTAATATTTCTGTTTTTAAAATATTCTAACATTCCAAAACATACTTACTGAGGAAAAAGTTGTATTGTGAGATCATGATACCATTATATATTCATTTGCAAAAAGTCAAATAGTAGGAGTAATACACTACTTTTAAATAAGTACCTTTTAATTTACAATAAACAGGTTTTTTGGTCAAAATAGGGCTACACAAAAATGACATTTACTTTTTTGACTTTTATTTTACAGACCTTAAAATGTTCATCTATAAAAAATGAAATAAAAGATGCTTACAGCTTGTTTTTCAGCACTTACTGGAAAGATTATCAATGCTAACAATTCAAGCAAGAATAGCAACAAAAAAACCTAACAAGCAAACTAACAGATGATAAACACGAATCTGTCTTTTCCTACTTGTGTCAAAAAAAGCGCCTCTAATAAGCTGTTTTCATTTTTTTAAAATATTATTTAAAAAGGAGACAAAGTAACCACACGTGCTGTTGATTGATCATAGTAGGTACATAAGATTTTCTTGCTTACAAGTAACCTTTGTTTTAATTTGAACTCCACATAATCAGTTTTTACACCTGAATTCCTTTCACAAGTGGCAAACTAAATCAGGACCCTCATATCCTCAACTCTTCCTAAAAATGAAGCTCACTTGAATAGTGGAAGGTGGACCCAAAGCTCAATGAGATGCACAGGCTGCCCATGCAAATATTAGCTCCCACTTGGGAGAGCTGCATGCTGGAGAAATTCAGGTACACGCACACAAATTTTCTCCAAGTGCATATTCAGGCTGATGTCCTGAGCTGCAAACTGCATTAAAAGCACATCACAGACACATGATGCTTAGTCCCAGTCAGCTGGGATACAGAAGTGCTACTGGATACTTCTGGTGTCATGTATCAGCTAACATTATGAAGAAGTCATTGCTGCCTTTCTACTCATGAGAGGAAGTTTCAACACAGAAAATCTTTCTAAGGAGTTAAATTAAAACAGTACTCACTGCTATCCGCAGTATGGAAGCTTTCACAGAGGTCCATTTGTCCTGTCTGCGATCTATGACAAGAATAAATCCAATTCCAGCATCTCGTAAACTAAGTTTGGATAAGGAAAGAAGAAAAGAAGAGTAAGTTTAGTTAAAAATACAAATTAAATTTCTCTGGTTCTCTCGCTCAAAAACTAGTTGAAAACTAGTTTTAAAAAAGAAATACTTGGTAGCTTGAGCTTTTTGTGCAGAATCTTCTTCATCTAAACAGATTAAATACATATATGCAATACTAGACACCATTGGAAAGATGCCGCAGTTCCAAATATGTTCCACAGAGCTTCAAATCATATTCAAAGAATGGATTCTCTCTCACAAAAGATAACTTTTACATTTCTTTTAGTGATTATTTCAGATGAAAATAAGATCCTTTCATTCTCCATTGTTGTGGTGCTGATATAATCCCTCCCTCATGCTGCTTTCACTATAATTTTAGGATCAAAAGTGAGTCGTTTTCCTTTTGCATCTGCTTTTCACCTTCTCTTTGAATTGTCTTCCTCCTCACTGATAGTTAAAACACCTTAAAAACGCAGGTCCTTCAGATCATTCTACGATATTGCTCCACGCATTTGTAATTCTCACATGCCTCCAGGTTGCAAACTCATTCCCAGGTGCATTTTTACATTCATCGAAACAAAAAATCCCTACAGCATTTTGAGATCCCAGATCAGAGAGGAGAAAAATGAGATCAGATGAGCTTCTCTGGAGTGGAAACATCTGTGAGAGAGATCCCGCTCAAATCCTTGCGTACGGGTGACCTTTCTTTTTTTGCCTGTGCTCAGCTGCTCCTGCTACCGAGCCCCAGTCAAGGGATCTGCTCCTGTTTTGTAACTCCCCATCTGAGCCAATTGCGCGATGCCAGCAGCAGCCCTTGCCAGCCAATCACAAGCAAAATGGAAACAACAGGCAAATACAAGGCAGACGGGCTCAGATTAATTATTTTCTCATCTATTTGGTCAGTTTTAATATACATGCTGTATTTTCAGTCCAGATAATGATTTCCTGCAAGGCCCGCTGTCTGCACTGTGTGACATTTAGGAATATCGTGCATCGATTTGTTATCATCCTACCTTAAAAGACAATATAAAAATCAAGACAGCGGAATGTCAGAATCTGTTATTCAAGACTGCTGAATCATGGAAACACCAGCTTTGCTTTATAAGATTATGTTAGTAGCATAATAATAAGAGGATGCTGGGGAGAATGAGGAATACAGCTACCCAGATATGTCATCTTCAGCTGCTCTGAAAAATTACAGATAAAAACATGACTCACAGACTATTCCCTCTCTTTCACAAACTGTAATAGATCTCAAATTTACAGACTAAATATTTAGGGTGCAACATGAATAATAATAACAAATAAATGCAAAGAACACCTGCTTTCTTTCAAAATAAATGAAGCAGTCATTTTTACACAGGAGAATATTAGAAACAACCCCCACTGCCTACATCCAGGGCACATTATTCAACTTTTGCCTCTGGGTTAAGACAACACTGATAAACAACATCTGAGTACTTGCCTTACAAGCCTGAATAACCCTTGCAGACAAACAAGGCTTTATATTAGCAATATGCTTCCCACTACAGTAAATTTCCACGATTCACTAAAGCTTTCCCTCTTCCTTCTCTATTTGAAGGACAAGAGGAAGAGAGAGATCCAGATTGATTTTAGCATCTTCCTGCTCCCCAGTTAAAGTTCCCACCATTTTAACCTTCAGTGACTGAGCAAAATAAAATGCTAATAGCAACCATGTTCCACAATAATCAGGTAGCAAAACAAAATCCTTGGGTCACACAATCTAAATGTAGATGAATGGAGTCAAAAAGGTGCTACAACTGTTTCCAAAGTGGTTCATGTGGATTTTGAAGGGTATTAAGACTTTTAAGGAACCATTTCCCCTGCTCAGTACAGGTCTCTGGGAGTCCTGCAATTTCTGCATACTTCCTCAATGGCAGCATAATTTCAGATCCCACAGAGTACCTAAATGCAACATTTGTATCACATTTCAAGAAACTATTGAAAATTCTGTGCAACAGGAATACATTTAAAGCTTCTAATAGAGCATCAATCAGATTTCTTTCCCAGAACAGAGGGAAAGACAGGCTCAGCTAGGATGCTGGAGAAGATCTAGAGGGCAGCTCCACACAATTAATCATATGTCTCAATAACTGGCAATAAGCACAGCGTAATACCATACTCCTAGGGGAAAAAATAAAATAAAATTAAAAAAAAGCTTACTTAAGCAGAAGAGTTGACCAGGGAAAGCACATCTCTAAGAAAGCCCCAAATATGTCTTTAGTGAGCCACCTTCTTCCACTGGATCAAACATGTTGGGTGGTTGCATGGTTCAGAATGCAGCTTCCTTCCAGGCTCAGAAATACAAGCCAGGATTCCCCACTGCTGGCTAGTAGAGACCCAGCAGCAAAGTTGTGAGCACCTGACTTCAAACCACTAACACTCCATTAATATAGGCTGCTTTAAAAAAATTAAATGCTCTGTTCTGAACCAATCACAGAGGGAAAAATATTTGTTATCTTGACAACAGTGTCTTGTTGCAAAGGGCTGGCTGTGGGGTCTGGGCTCCAGCTCCAGCAAGTCATAGGCAGGAAGCAACAAATGAAACTAAGACATTGTGTACAACAAAGCTGAGAACATTATGAAGGCAACAAAGTCACGTATTCAATAAACGTAGATATTGGAAACAGGTTTGTTTGCCAGTGCA